>NC_058524.1:43900215-44203245 GCF_904849725.1 Hordeum vulgare subsp. vulgare
TCATGAACCACTCAAATGACTAGAGAGATGTACTTTTTGAGTGGGAGTTTAGCGAATAATTTGATTAAGTTAAACTCTAATTATCTTGAACATAGTCTAAGTCCACTTTGAATATATTTGTGTTGTAGATCATGGCTCACGCGACAGTCATCCTGAATTTTAATACGTTCCTAGAGAAAGCTAAGTTGAAAGATGATGGAAGCAACTTTGTAGACTGGGCTCGTAATCTTAAGCTAATCTTACAAGCTGGGAAGAAGGATTATGTCCTTAATGCTGCGTTAGGAGATGAACCACCCGCTACGGCTGATCAGGATGTTAAGAACGCTTGGTTAGCACGTAAGGAGGACTACTCAATAGTTCAATGTGCAGTCTTGTATGGCTTAGAACCGGGACTTCAACGTCGCTTTGAGCGTCATGGAGCATTTGAGATGTTCCAGGAGTTGGAGTTTATCTTTCAGAAGAACGCCCGGATCGAGAGGTATGAGACCTCCGATAAATTCTATGCTTGCAAGATGGAGGAAAACTCATCTGTCAGTGAACATGTGCTCAAAATGTCTGGGTACTCAAACCGTTTGGCTGAGCTGGGGATTGAACTCCCGCAAGAAGCTATCACTGACAGAATCCTTCAATCACTGCCGCCAAGCTATAAAGGCTTTGTGTTGAACTACAACAGGCAAGGGATGAACAAGTCTCCCGACGAGTTGTTTGCGATGCTGAAAGTCGCAGAGTCTGAACTCCGTAAAGAGCATCAAGTGTTGATGGTGAATAAGACCACTAGTTTCAAGAGAAACGGCAAAGGCAAGAAGGGCAATTCGAAGAAGAGCGGCAAGCCTGTTGCCAATCCGACGAAGAAACCCAAAGCTGGACCTAAGCCGGAAACGGAGTGTTACTATTGCAAGGGTATGGGTCACTGGAAGCGCAATTGCCCCAAGTATCTGGCAGATAAGAAGGCGGGCAAAGAAAAATCAGGTATATTTGATATACATGTTATTGATGTGTACTTAACCGGCTCTCGTAGTAGTGCCTGGGTATTCGATACCGGTTCTGTTGCTCATATTTGCAACTCGAAACAGGAACTGCGGAATAGGCGAAGGCTGGCGAAAGATGAAGTGACGATGCGCGTAGGAAATGGTTCCAAGGTTGATGCAATCGCCGTCGGCACAGTGTCACTTCAGTTACCGTCAGGATTAGTGATGAACTTAAATCATTGTTATTTAGTGCCTGCGTTGAGCATGAACATTATATCTGGATCTTGTTTATTGCGAGACGGTTACTCTTTTAAGTCAGAGAATAATGGTTGTTCTATTTCTATGAGTAACATCTGTTATGGTCATGCACTGAATGTGAGAGGATTGTTCATATTGAATCTTGATAACGATACGCATATACATAACATTGAGACCAAAAGAGTTAGAGTTAACAATGATAGCGCCATATTTTTGTGGCACTGCCGCTTAGGTCATATTGGTGTAAAGCGCATGAAGAAACTCCATGCTGATGGACTTTTGGAGTCACTTGACTTTGATTCACTTGACACGTGCGAACCATGCCTCATGGGCAAGATGACTAAGACTCCGTTCTCAGGAACAATGGAGCGTGCAAGTGACTTGTTGGAAATCATACATACCGATGTGTGTGGTCCGATGAGCGTGGAGGCACGCGGCGGATATCGTTATTTTCTCACCTTCACTGACGATTTAAGTAGATATGGTTATGTCTACTTGATGAAGCACAAGTATGAAACATTTGAAAAGTTCAAGCAATTTCAGAGTGAAGTGGAAAATCATCGTAACAAGAAGATCAAGTTCCTACGGTCTGATCGTGGGGGTGAATATCTGAGTTTCGAGTTTGGTGCTCACTTAAGACAATGTGGAATTGTTTCACAGTTAACACCGCCTGGAACACCACAGCGTAATGGTGTGTCCGAACGTCGTAATCGTACTCTATTAGAGATGGTGCGATCTATGATGTCTCTTACTGATTTGCCGTTATCATTTTGGGGCTATGCATTAGAAACAACTGCATTCACTTTAAATAGGACACCATCAAAATCCGTTGAGACGACACCATACGAACTGTGGTATGGCAAGAGGCCAAAGTTGTCGTTTCTTAAAGTTTGGGGATGTGATGCTTATGTCAAAAAGCTTCAGCCTGAAAAGCTGGAACCCAAAGCGGAAAAGTGCGTCTTCATAGGTTACCCAAAAGAGACAGTTGGGTACACCTTCGATCTCAAATCCGAGGGCAAAGTGTTTGTTGCTAAAAACGGAGCTTTTCTCGAGAAGGAGTTTCTCTCGAGAGAATTGAGTGGGAGGAAGATAGAACTTGACGAGGTTGTCGAACCTCTCATCCCTCTGGATGGTGGCGCAGGGCAAGGGGAAACCTCTGTCATTGCGACGTCGGTTGAGGAGGAAGTTAATGATGATGATCAGGAAACTCCAGTTCAAGTTTCTGTCGAACCACGCAGGTCGACGAGACCACGTGCTGCTCCAGAGTGGTACGGTAATCCCGTCTTATCAATCATGTTGTTAGACAACAATGAACCTGCGAATTATGAAGAAGCAATGGTGGGCCCAGATTCAAACAAATGGCTGGAAGCCATGAAGTCCGAGATAGGATCCATGTATGAGAACAAAGTGTGGACTTTGGAGGTACTGCCTGAGGGCCGCAAGGCCATTCAGAACAAATGAATCTTTAAGAGGAAGACAGACGCTGACGGTAATGTGACCGTTTATAAAGCTCGACTTGTGGCAAAGGGTTTTTCACAAGTTCAAGGAGTTGACTACGATGAGACTTTCTCACCCGTAGCGATGCTTAAGTCCGTCAGAATCATATTAGCAATAGCTGCATTTTTTGATTATGAAATCTGGCAGATGGATGTCAAAACGGCGTTCCTTAACGGTTTCCTTAAGGAAGAGTTGTATATGATACAACCCGAAGGTTTTGTCGATCCTAAGAATGCTAACAAGGTGTGCAAGCTCCAGCGATCCATTTATGGACTGGTGCAAGCATCTCAGAGTTGGAACAAACGCTTTGATGAGGTGATCAAAGCATTTGGGTTTATACAAGTGGTTGGAGAATCTTGTATTTACAAGAAAGTGAGTGGGAGCTCTGTGGCGTTTCTAATATTATATGTGGATGACATATTACTGATTGGAAACAACGTAGAGTTTTTAGAGAGCATAAAGGATTACTTGAATAAAAGTTTCTCTATGAAGGACCTAGGAGAAGCTGCTTACATTCTAGGCATTAAGATCTATAGGGATAGATCAAAACGCGTGATAGGACTTTCACAAAGCACATACCTTGATAAAGTTTTGAAGAGGTTCAAAATGGAACAGTCCAAGAAAGGGTTCTTGCCAGTTCTACAAGGTACGAGATTGAGTAAGACTCAGTGCCCAGCAACTGATGAAGATAGAGAGCATATGCGCTCCGTCCCCTATGCTTCAGCCATAGGTTCTATCATGTATGCGATGCTGTGCACTAGACCGGATGTTAGCCTGGCCATAAGTATGGCAGGTAGGTTCCAGAGTAATCCAGGAGTGGATCACTGGACAGCGGTCAAGAATATCCTGAAGTACCTGAAAAGGACTAAGGAGATGTTTCTCGTGTATGGAGGTGACGAAGAGCTCGCCGTAAAAGGTTACGTCGATGCAAGCTTTGACACAGATCCGGACGACTCTAAGTCGCAAAACGGATACATATTTATTCTTAATGGGGGTGCAGTAAGCTGGTGCAGTTCCAAGCAAAGCGTCGTAGCAGATTCTACATGTGAAGCGGAGTACATGGCTGCCTCGGAGGCGGCTAAGGAGGGTGTCTGGATGAAGCAGTTCATGACGGATCTTGGAGTGGTGCCAAGCGCACTGAATCCAATAACCTTGTTCTGTGACAACACTGGTGCCATTGCCTTAGCAAAGGAACCACGGTTTCACAAGAAGACCAGACACATCAAATGACGCTTCAACCTCATCTGCTACTACGTCGAGGGAGAGGACGTGAATATATGCAAAGTGCACACGGATCTGAATGTAGCGGACCCGCTGACTAAACCTCTTCCACGGCCAAAGCATGATCAACACCAGAACTGTATGGGTGTTAGATTTATTACAATGTAATTCACATGGTGATGTGAGGGCTAGATTATTGACGCTAGTGCAAGTGGGAGACTGTTGGAATTATGCCCTAGAGGCAATGATAAGTATAATTATTATTATAATTCCTGTATCAAGATAATCGTTTATTATCCATGCTATAATTGTATTGAATGAAGACTCATTTACATGTGTGGATACATAGACAAAACACCGTCCCTAGCAAGCCTCTAGTTGGCTAGCCAGTTGATCAAAGATAGTCAGTGTCTTCTGATTATGAACAAGGTGTTGTTGCTTGATAACTGGATCACGTCATTAGGAGAATCACGTGATGGACTAGACCCAAACTAATAGACGTAGCATGTTGATCGTGTCATTTTGTTGCTACTGTTTTTTGCGTGTCAAGTATTTATTCCTATGACCATGAGATCATATAACTCACTGACACCGGAGGAATGCTTTGTGTGTATCAAACGTCGCAACGTAACTGGGTGACTATAAAGATGCTCTACAGGTATCTCCGAAGGTGTTAGTTGAGTTAGTATGGATCAAAACTGGGATTTGTCACTCCTTTGAACGGAGAGGTATCTCGGGGCCCACTCGGTAATACAACATCACACACAAGCCTTGCAAGCAATGTAACTTAGTGTAAGTTGCGGGATCTTGTATTACGGAACGAGTAAGGAGACTTGCCGGTAAACGAGATTGAAATAGGTATACGGATACTGACGATCGAATCTCGGGCAAGTAACATACCGAAGGACAAAGGGAATGACATACGGGATTATATGAATCCTTGGCACTGAGGTTCAAACGATAAGATCTTCGTAGAATATGTAGGATCCAATATGGGCATCCAGGTCCCGCTATTGGATATTGACCGAGGAGTCTCTCGGGTCATGTCTACATAGTTCTCGAACCCGCAGGGTCTGCACACTTAAGGTTCGACGTTGTTTTATGCGTATTTGAGTTATATGGTTGGTTACCGAATGTTGTTCGGAGTCCCGGATGAGATCACGGACGTCACGAGGGTTTCCGGAATAGTCCGGAAACGAAGATTGATATATAGGATGACCTCATTTGATTACCGGAAGGTTTTCGGAGTTACCGGGAATGTACCGGGAATGACGAATGGGTTCCGGGAGTTCACCGGGGGGGGGGGGGGGGCAACCCACCCCGGGGAAGCCCATAGGCCTTGAGGGTGGCACACCAGCCCTTAGTGGGCTGGTGGGACAGCCCAAAAGGGCTCTATGCGCCAAGAAGAAGAAAATCAAGAGGAAAGGAAAAAAGGAGGAGGTGGGAAGGAAGGGGGACTCCCTCCCACCAAACCAAGTCCAACTCGGTTTGGGGGGGGGGGAGTCCTCCCCCCTTGTACTCGGCCGACCCCCTTGGGGCTCCTTGAGCCCTAAGGCAAGGTCCCCTCCCTCCCACCTATATATACGGAGGTTTTAGGGCTGATTTGAGACGACTTTCCCACGGCAGCCCGACCACATACCTCCACGGTTTTTCCTCTAGATCGCATTTCTGCGGAGCTCGGGCGGAGCCCTGCTGAGACAAGGTCATCACCAACCTCCGGAGCGCCGTCACGCTGCCGGAGAACTCTTCTACCTCTCCGTCTCTCTTGCTGGATCAAGAAGGCCGAGATCATCGTCGAGCTGTACGTGTGCTGAACGCGGAGGTGCCGTCCGTTCGGTACTAGATCGTGGGACTGATCGCGGGATTGTTCGCGGGGCGGATCGAGGGACGTGAGGACGTTCCACTACATCAACCGCGTTCACTAACGCTTCTGCTGTACGATCTACAAGGGTACGTAGATCACTCATCCCCTCTCGTAGATGGACATCACCATGATAGGTCTTCGTGCGCGTAGGAAAATTTTTGTTTCCCATGCGACGTTCCCCAACATGAACTATGGTTTGGCAAGAAACCTAAGTTGTCGTTTCTTAAAGTTTGGGGCTGCGATGCTTATGTGAAGAAACTTCAACCAGAAAAGCTCGAACCCAAAGCGGAGAAATGCGTATTCATAGGATACCCTAAGGAAACTATTGGGTATACCTTCTATCTTAGATCCGAAGGTAAAATCTTTGTTGCCAAGAACGGATCCTTTCTAGAGAAAGAGTTTCTCTCGAAAGAAGTAAGTGGGAGGAAGGTAGAACTTGATGAGGTAATTACACCCCCTCTCGAACAGGATAGTAGCGCAGCGCGGGAAGTTGTTCCTGTGGCGCCTACACCAACTGAAGAGGAAGTTATTGATAATGATCATGAAGCTTCGGATCAAGTTACTACTGAACCGGGAAGGTCCACGAGGGCACGCTCCGCACCAGAGTGGTACGACAACCCTGTGATGGAAATCATGTTGTTAGACAACGGTGAACCTTCGAACTATGAAGAAGCGATGGCGGGCCCGGATTCCAACAAATGGCTTGAAGCTATGAAATCCAAGATAGAATCCATGTATGTGAACAAAGTATGGACTTTGGTGGACTTGCCCGATGACCGACGAGCCATAGAAAATAAATGGATCTTCAAGAAGAAGACTGATGCAAACGGTAATGTAACCGTTTACAAAGCTCGACTTGTCGCAAAGGATTTTCGACAAATTCAAGGAGTTGACTATGAAGAGACTTTCTCTCCCGTAGCGAAGCTGAAATCAGTCCGAATCATGTTAGCAATTGCCGCCTTTTATGATTATGAAATTTGGCAAATGGACATCAAAACAACGTTCCTTAACGGGAACCTTAAGGAAGAGTTGTATATGATGCAACCAGAAGGTTTTGTCGACCCTAAGGGTGCTAACAAAGTGTGCAAGCTCCAGCGCTCCATCTATGGGCTGGTGCAAGCATCTCGGAGTTGGAACATTCGCTTTAATGAGGTGATTAAAGCGTTTGGGTTCATACAGGTTTACGGAGAAGCCTGTCTGTACAAGAAAGTGAGTGGGAGCTCTGTAGCTTTCCTCATATTGTATGTGGATGACATATTATTGATGGGGAATAGTATAGAGATGTTGGAGAGCATAACGGCCTATTTGAACAAGAGTTTTTCAATGAAGGACCTTGGAGAAGCTGCATACGTATTAGGCATCAAGATCTATAGAGATAGATCAAGACGCCTCATAGGTCTTTCGCAAAGTACATACCTTGACAAGATATTGAAGAAGTTCAACATCGAAAACTCAAAGAAAGGGTTCTTGCCAGTTTTGCAAGGTATGAGATTGAGTAAGACTCAGTCGCCGACCACGGCAGCAGATAGAGAGAAGATGAGTTATGTCCCCTACGCTTCAGCCGTAGGCTCTCTAATGTATGCCATGCTGTGTACCAGACCTGATATAAACCTTGCCATAAGTTTGGTAGGGAGGTACCAAAGTGATCCCGGTATGGAACACTGGACAGCGGTCAAGAATATCCTTAAGTACCTGAAAAGGACTAAGGAAATGTTTCTCGTTTATGGTGGTGACAAAGAGCTCGTCGTAAAGGGTTACGCCGACGCTAGCTTCGACATAGATCCGGATGACTCTAAGTCACAGACCGGATATGTATATGTTTTGAATGGTGGGGCAGTGAGCTGGTGCAGTAGCAAGCAAGAAGTCGTGGCAGCATCTACATGTGAAGCGGAGTACATAGCTGCTTCAGAAAGCGGCTCATGAAGGAATTTGGATGAAGGAGCTCATCACCGACCTTGGAATGGTTCCAAGCGCGTCGGGTCCAATGACACTCTTCTGTGATAACACTGGGGCCATTGCCATAGCCAAGGAGCCCAGGTTTCACCGGAAGACGAAGCACATCAAACGCCACTACAACTCCATCCAGGACCATGTCCAGAGTGGAGTAATAGATATTTGTAAAGTACACACGGATCTGAATATTGCAGGCCCGTTGACTAAACCTCTTCCACGAGCAAAACATGATCAACACCATACTGCTATGGGTGTTCGATACATCACAATGTAACTAGATTATTGACTCTAGTGCAAGTGGGAGACTGTTGGAAATATGCCCTAGAGGCAATAATAAAATGGTTATTATCATATTTCCTTGGTCATGATAATCATCTATTGTTCATGCTATAATTGTATTAACAGGAAACAGTAATACATGTGTGAATAAATAGATCACAAAGTGTCCCTAGCAAGCCTCTAGTTGGCTAGCTCGTTAGTCAATAGATGATCATGGTTTCCTGATCATGGGCATTAGATGTCATTGATAACGGTATCACATCATTAGGAGAATGATGTGATGGACAAGACCCAATCCTAAGCATAACACTAGATCGTATTGTTCGTATGCTAAAGCTTTTCTAATGTCAAGTATCTTTTCCTTCGACCGTGAGATTGTGCAACTCCCAGATACCGTAGGAGTGCTTTGGGTGTATCAAACGTCACAACGTAACTGGGTGACTATAAAGGTGCACTACGGGTACCTCCGAAAGTGTCTGTTGGGTTGGTACGAATCGAGATCGGGGTTTGTCACTCCGTGTGACGGAGAGGTATCCCTGGGCCCACTAGGTAGAACATCATCATGAGCTCAATGTGACTAAGGAGTTAGTCACACGATGACGTGCTATGGAACGAGTAAAGAGACTTACCGGTAACGAGATTGAACAAGGTATTGGTATACCAACGATCGAATCACGGGCAAGTTCTATACCGACAGACAAAGGGAATTGTATACAGGATTGATTGAATCCTTGACATCGTGGTTCATCCGATGAGATCATCGTGGAGCAAGTGGGAGCCACCATGGGAATCCAGACCCCGCTGATGGTTATTGGCCAAAGAGGTGTGTCGGTCATGTCTGCGTGTCTCCCGAACCCGTAGGGTCTACACACTTAAGGTTCGGTGACGCTAGGGTTATAGGGAATTGTTATACGAGGTTACCGAAAGTTGTTCGGAGTCCTGGATGAGATCCCAAACGTCACGAGGAGCTCCAGAATGGTACGAAGGTGAAGATTTATATATAGGACGGATGGTTTCGGACACAGAAAGTGTTTCGGGCATCATCGGTAACGTACCGGGACCACCGGGACCACCGGAGGTGGCCCCGGGGGTCCACCGAAGGGGGGCAACGACCTCGGGAGGTAAGATGGGCCAAGTGGGGAGGGAACCAGCCCCTAGGTGGGCTGGTGCGACTCCCCACTCAGCCCAATGCGCAGGGGAGAGAAAAGGGGGGGGGGCAAACCCTAAGCCAGGTGGGCCTAAGGCCCACCAGGGGTGCGCCACACCCCTCCTTCCCCCCTTGGCCGCCGCACCAGCCCCCATCTAGGGCTTCCGCCCCCCAGGAGGGGGAAACCCTTAAGGGGGCGCAGCCCCTCCCTTCCCCTATATATACCGGGCACTTTTGGCCATTGGGAGATAGACTTCTCCCTCTCCCTCGGCGCAGCCCTGCCCTTCTTCCTCCTCCTCTCTGCCGGTGCTTGGCGAAGCCCTGCCGGGAGACCTCGTCTCTCCATCGACACCACGCCGTTGTGTTGCTGGTGTTCTTCCCCAACCTCTCCCTCCTCCTTGCTGGATCAAGGTGCGAGAGACGTCACCGGGCTGCACGTGTGTTGAACGCGGAGGTGCCGTAGTTTGGCACTAGATCGGAATCGCTGCTAGTACGACTCCATCAACCGCGTTCTAGCAACGCTTCCGCTTAGCGATCTTCAAAGGTATGAAGATGCTCTTACCCCTCTCTCTTTGTTGGTCTGTCCATAGGAAGATCTGAATATGCGTAGGAAAATTTTGAATTTATGCTACGTAACCCAATAGTGACAATTCATGGCTTCATCATGTCCAACTGCACCTTTAACATGTTCACCTAAATACAATAAAGGAAACAAATTAGAGTTTAGCTTGGACATGCATCACATGCCCTCTCGACGCTCTTCACCTCACATTGAACATGAACCAAAAAAACCTGGTTGTCTAGCTTACGGGTGAAGTTCCATATCTTGGGCATCTCAGCATTCTTGTTTGAGAATTGGGTATCCTAATCAGCCAAGATCCCGTGCAAAAACCACGACAAATCAAACTACCTCTCAAAGCTCCGAAGAACGCGAACATTAATATACACTCTGAAATCAAGTGGTTCATGTGGTTAGCGGTCTAGAAATCAAAGATCAAATAATATATGGAGCCTTTGGCCAAATATTAGATCATACTTTGAATATGAGGATTGAATATGGCAATCCCACCTGAGAGGGTTGTGGTGTTCATATCCGTTTGTTGGGTAACGTAGCATAAATTCAAAATTTTCCCACGTCATATTCAGATCTTCCTATGAAGAGACCATCAACGAGAGAGGGGAGAGTGCATCTTCGTACCTTTGAAGATCGCTAAGCGGAAGCGTTACTAGAACGCGGTTGATGGAGTCATACTCGCGGCGATTCAGATCGCGGTGTGATTCCGATCTAGTGCCGAACCACGACACCTCCGCGTTCAACACACATGCAGCCCGATGCCGTCTCCCACACCTTGATCCAGCAAGGAGGAGGGAGAGGTTGGGGAAGATCTCCGGCATCATGACGGTGTGGTGTCGATGGAGATACGAGGTCTCCCGGCATGGCTTCGCCAAGCACCGTGGGAGAGGAGGAAGAAGAAGAGCAGGGCTGCGCTGAGAGAGATGGAAAAACCGTGTTCTGAAAGGCCAAACCCCCCCGCTATATATAGGAGGAAGGGAGGGTGGCTCCCCCTTTAGGGTTTCCCACCCCAAAGGGGGGCACGGAGCCCTAGGTGGGAGATGGGGTGGCGGCCAGGAGGGGGAGAGAGGGGTGGCGCACCCCTAGTGGGCCTTAGGCCTACCTGACTTAGGGTTTCCCCCCTTTCCCTCTCTAGGCGCCCTGGGCCCCTGGTGGGAGGCGCACCAGCCCACTCTGGGCTGGTTCCCTTCCACCTTTTGGCCCATGTCACCTTTTGGGGCTGGTGGCCCCTCCCGGTGGACCTCCGGAACCGTTTCCGGTGGTCCTGATACGCTACCAGTGACGCCCGAAACATTTCCGGCGTCCAAACCCATCCAACCTATATATCAATCTTTACCTCCGGGCCATTCCGAAGCTCCTCGTGACGTCCGGGATCTCATCCTGGACTCCGAACAACCTTCAGTAACCTCGTATAACAATTCCCTATAACCCTAGCGTCATCGAACCTTAAGTGTGTAGACCCTACGGGTTCGGGAATCATGCACACATGAGCAAGACACTCTCCGGCCAATAACCATCAGCGGGATCTGGATACCCATGGTGGCTCTCACATGTTCCACGATGATCTCATCGGATGAACCAAGATGTCAAGGATTCAATCAATACCGTATACAATTCCCTTTGTCTGTCGGTATAGAACTGTTGGGGAACGTCGCTTGGGAAACAAAAAATTTCCTACGCGCACGAAGACCTATCATGGTGATGTCCATCTACGAGAGGGGATTTCCGATCTACGTACCCTTGTAGATCGCACAACAGGAAGCGTTAAGAAATGCGGTTGTAGTGGAACGTCCTCACGTCCCTCAATCCGCCCCGCGAACCGTCCCATGAACCGTCCCGCGATCCGTCCCACGATCCGCTCCGATCTAGTGCCGAACGGACGGCACCTCCGCGTTCAGCACACGTACAGCTCAACGATGATCTCAGCCTTCTTGATCCAGCAAGAGAGATGGAGAGGTAGATGAGTTCTCCGGCAGCATGACGGCGCTCCAGAGGTCGGTGGTGATCTTATCTCAGCATGGCTCCGCCCGAGCTCCGCAGAAACGCGGTCTAGAGGAAAAACCGTGGAGGTATGTGGTCGGGCTGCCGTGGCAAAGTTGTCTCAAATCAGCCCTGATACCTCGGTATATATAGGAGGGAGGGGAGGGACCTTGCCTTGAGGCTCAAGAGAGCCCCAAGGGGCCGGCCGTTGGGGGGGGGGGAGGATTCCTCCTCCAATCCTAGTCCAACTAGGATTGGAAGGTGGAGTCCTTCCCTTCCTTCCCACTTCCCTTTTTTTCTCTTTGATTTTCTTTATCTCCGACGCAAGGGCCTTCTTGGGCTTGCCCACCAGCCCACTAAGGCCTGGTGCAGCACCCCTAAGGCCTATGGGCTTCCCCCGGGTGGGCTGGCCCCTCGGTGAACATCCGGAACCCATTCGTCACTCCCGGTACATTCCCGGTAATGCCGAAAACTTTCCGGTAATCAAATGAGGTCATCCTATATATCAATCTTCGTCTCCGGACCATTCCGGAAACCCTCGTGAAGTCCGTGATCTCATCCGGGACTCCGAAAAACATTCAGTAACCAACCATATAACTCAAATACGCATAAAACAACGCCGAACCTTAAGTGTGCAGACCCCGCGGGTTCGAGAACAATGTAGACATGACTCGAGGGACTCCTCGGTCAATATACAATAGCGGGAGCTGGATGCCCATATTGGATCCTACATATTCTACGAAGATCTTATCGTTTGAACCTCAGTGCCAAGGATTCATATAATCCCGTATGTCATTCCCTTTGTCCTTCGGTATGTTACTTGCCCGAGATTCGATCGTCAGTATCCGCATACCTATTTCAATCTCTTTTACTGGTAAGTCTCTTTACTCATTCTGTAATACAAGATCCCATGACTTACACTAAGTCACATTGCTTGCAAGGCTTGTGTGTGATGTTGTATTACCGAGTGGGCCCCGAGATACCTCTTCGTCACACGGAGTGACAAATCCCAGTCTTGATCCATACTAACTCAACGGACACCTTCGGAGATACCTGTAGAGCATCTTTATAGTCACCCAGTTATGTTGTGACGTTTGATACACACAAGGCATTCCTCCGGTGCTAGTGAGTTATATGATCTCATGGTCATAGGAATAAATACTTGACACGCAGAAAACAGTAGCAACAAAATGACACGATCAACATGCTACGTTCATTAGTTTGGGTCTAGTCCATCACATGATTCACCTAATGATGTGATCCAGTTATCAAGCAACAACACCTTGTACATAGTCAGAAGACCTTGACTATCCTTGATCAACTGGCTAGCCAACTAGAGGCTTGCTAGGGACAGTGTTTTGTCTATGTATCCACACATGTATCTAAGTCTTTCATTCAACACAATTATAACATGGATAATAAACGATTATCTTGATGCAGGAATTATAATAATAACTTATTTATTATTGCCTTTAGGGCATAATTCCAAGAGTCTCCCACTTGCACTAGAGTCAATAATCTAGTCCTCACATTGCCATGCGAATTACATTGTAATAAATCTAACACCCATACAGTTTTTGTGTTGATCATGCTTTGCCCGTGGAAGAGGTTTAGTCAGCGGGTTTGCCACATTCAGATCCGTGTGCACTTTGCATATATTCCCATCCTCCTCCTCGACGTAGTCGCGGATGAGGTTGAAGCATCGTTTGATGTGTCTGGTCTTCTTGTGAAACCGTGGTTCCTTTGCTAAGGCAGTGGCACCCGTGTTGTCACAAAACATGGTTATTGGATTCAGTGCGCTCGACACCACTCCAAGATCCGTCATGAACTGCTTCATCCAGACACCCTCCTTAGCTGCCTCCGAGGCAGCCACGTACTCCGCTTCACATGTAGAATCAGCTACGACGCTTTGCTTGGAACTGCACCAGCTTACCGCACCCCCATTAAGAATAAATACGTATCCGGTCTGTGACTTAGAGTCATCCGGATATGTGTCAAAGCTTGCATCGACGTAACCTTTTATGGCGAGCTCTTTGTCACCTCCATATACGAGAAACATCTCCTTAGTCCTTTTCAGGTACTTCAGGATATTCTTGACCGCCGTCCAGTGATCCACTCCTGGATTACTCTGGAACCTGCCTGCCATACTTATGGCCAGGCTAACGTCCGGTCTAGTGCACAACATTGCATACATGATAGAACCTATGGCTGAAGCATAGGGGACGGAACTCGTTGTCTTTCTATCTTCCTCAGTTGCTGGGCACTGAATCGTACTCAATTTTATACCTTGTAACACTGGCAAGAACCCTTTCTTGGACTGATCCATTTTTAACTTCTTCAAAACTTTATCAAGGTATGTGCTTTGTGAAAGTCCTATCACGCGTTTTGATCTATCCCTATAGATCTTAATGCCTAGAATGTAAGTAGCTTCTCCTAGGTCTTTCATAGAGAAACTTTTATTCAAGTAACCTTTTATGCTCTCCAAAAGCTCCACGTTGTTTCCAATCAGCAATATGTCATCCACATATAATATTAGAAATGCCACAGAGCTCCCACTCACTTTCTTGTAAATACATGATTCTCCAACCACCTGTATAAACCCAAATGCTTTGATCACCTCATCAAAGCGTTTATTCCAACTCCGAGATGCTTGGACCAGTCCATAAATGGATCGCTGGAGCTTGCACACTTTGTTAGCATTTTTAGGATCGACAAAACCTTCAGGTTGCAACATATACAACTCTTCCTTAAGGAAACCGTTAAGGAACACCGTTTTGACATCCATCTGCCAAATTTCATAATCGAAAAATGCAGCTATTGCTAACATGATTCTGACGGACTTAAGCATCGCTACGGGTGAGAATGTCTCGTCGTAGTCAATTCCTTGAACTTGTGAAAAACCCTTTGCCACAAGTCGAGCTTTATAAATGGCCACATTACCGTCAGCGTCCATCTTCTTCTTAAAGATCCATTTGTTCTGAATAGCCTTGCGGCCTTCAGGTAGTACTTCCAAAGTCCACACTTTGTTCTCATACATAGATCCTATCTCGGACTTCATGGCCTCCAGCCATTTGTTGGAATCCGGGCCCACCATTGCTTCTTCATAATTTGCAGGCTCATTGTTGTCCAACAACATAATTGATAAGACGGGATTACCGTACCACTCTGGAGCAGTACGCGATCTCGTCGACCTGCGAGGTCCGATAGGAACTTGATCCAGAGTTTCATGATCATCATCATTAACTTCCTTCTCAACCGGCGTCGCAACGACAGGGGTTTCCCCTTGCCCTGCGCCACCATCCAGAGGGATGAGAGGTTCGACAACCTCATCAAGTTCTATCTTCCTCCCACTCAATTCTCTCGAGAGAAACTCCTTCTCGAGAAAAGCTCCGTTCTTAGCAACAAACACTTTGCCCTCGGATTTGAGATAGAAGGTATACCCAACTGTCTCTTTTGGGTAACCTACAAAGACACACTTTTCCGCTTTGGGTTCCAGTTTTTCAGGCTGAAGCTTTTTGACATAAGCATCACATCCCCAAACTTTAAGAAACGACAACTTTGGTCTTTTGCCATACCACAATTCGTATGGTGTCGTCTCAACGGATTTTGATAGTGCCCTATTTAAAGTGAATGCAGCTGTTTCTAATGCATAACCCCAAAACGATAACGACAAATCGCTAAGAGACATCATAGATCGCACCATCTCTAATAAAGTACGATTACGATGTTCAGACACATCATTACGCTGTGGTGTTCCAGGCGGTGTCAACTATGAAACAATTCCACATTGTCTTAAGTGAGCACAAAACTCGAAACCCAGATATTCACCCCCACGATCAGACCGTAGGAACTTGATCTTCTTGTTACGATGATTTTCGACTTCACTCTGAAATTGTTTGAACTTTTCAAATATTTCATACTTGTGCTTCATCAAGTAGACATAACCATATCTACTCAAATCGTAAGTGAAGGTGAGAAAATAACGATATCTGCCACGTGCCTCCACACTCATCGGACCACACACATCGGTATGTATGATTTCCAACAAGTCAGTTGCACGCTCCATTGTTCCGGAGAACGGAGTTTTAGTCATCTTGCCCATGAGGCATGGTTCGCACGTGTCAAGTGAATCAAAGTCAAGTGACTCTAAAAGCCCATCGATATGGAGTTTCTTCATGCGCTTTACACCAATATGACCTAAGCAGCAGTGCCATACAAATATGGCGCTATCATTGTTAACTCTAACTCTTTTGGTCTCAATGTTATGTATATGTGTATTATCACTATCAAGATTCAATATGAACAATCCTCTCACATTGGGTGCATGACCATAAAAGACATTACTCATAGAAATAGAACAACCATTATTCTCTGACTTAAACGAGTAACCGTCTCGCAATAAACAAGATCCACATATAATGTTCATGCTTAACGCAGGCACTAAATAACATTTATTTAAGTTCATAACTAATCCTGATGGTAACTGAAGTGAAACTGTGCCGACGGCGATTGCATCAACCTTGGAACCATTTCCCACGCGCATCGTCACTTCATACTTTGCCAGCCTTCGCTTATTCCGCAGTTCCTGTTTCGAGTTGCAAATATGAGCAACAGAACTGGTATCGAATACCTAGGCACTACTACAAGAGCTGGTTAGGTACACATCAATAACATGCATATCGAATATACCTGATTTTTCTTTGGCCGCCTTCTTATCAGCCAGATACTTGGGGCAGTTGCGCTTCCAGTGACCCATACCCTTGCAATAATAGCACTCCGTTTCAGGCTTAGGTCCAGCTTTGAGCTTCTTCATCGGATTGGCAACAGGCTTGCCGCTCTTCTTCGAATTACCCTTCTTTCCTTTGCCGTTTCTCTTGAAACTAGTGGTCTTATTCACCATCAACACTTGATGCTCTTTACGGAGTTCTGACTCTGCGACTTTCAGCATCGGGAATAACTCGCCGGGTGACTTGTTCATCCCTTGCATGTTATAGTTCAACACAAAACCCTTATAGCTTGGTGGCAGTGATTGAAGAATTCTGTCAGTGATAGCCTCTTGCGGGACTTCAATCCCCAGCTCAGCTCAAGTACGATCATGATCCAGTTCCACTAGCTCAAGTACGATCATCACGTGAGTCGAGGATAGTTTTAGTGGTAAGCACCCCTATGCTAATCATATCAACTATATGATTCATGATCGACCTTTCGGTCTCATGTGTTCCGAGGCCATGTCTGCACATGCTAGGCTCGTCAAGCTTAACCCGAGTGTTCTGCGTGTGCAACTGTTTTGCACCCGTTGTATGTGAACGTTGAGTCTATCACACCCGATCATCACGTGGTGTCTCGAAATGACGAACTGTAGCAACGGTGCACAGTCGGGGAGAACACAATTTCGTCTTGAAATTTTAGTGAGAGATCACCTCATAATGCTACCGTCGTTCTAAGCAAAATAAGGTGCATAAAAGGATTAACATCACATGCAATTCATAAGTGACATGATATGGCCATCATCATGTGCTTCTTGATCTCCATCACCAAAGCACCAACACGATCTTCTTGTCACCGGCGCCACACCACGATCTCCATCAATGTGTCGCCATCGGGGTTGTCGTGCTACTCATGCTATTACTACTAAATCTACGTCCTAGCAATATAGTAAACACATCTGCAAGCACAAACATTAGTTTAAAGACAACCCTATGGCTCCTTCCGGTTGCCGTACCATCGACGTGCAAGTCGATATTAACTATTACAACATGATCATCTCATACATCCAATATATCACATCACATCGTTGGCCATATCACATCACAAGCATACCCTGCAAAAACAAGTTAGACGTCCTCTAATTGTTGTTGCATGTTTTACGTGGTTGCCATGGGTATCTAGTAGGATCGCATCTTACTTATGCAAACACCACAACGGAGATGTATGAATTGCTATTTAACCTCTCTCCAAGGACCTCCTCGGTCAAATCCTATTCAACTAAAGTTGGAGAAACCGACACTCGCCAGTCATCTTTGAGCAACGGGGTTGCTCGTAGCGATGAAACCAGTCTCTCGTAAGCGTACGAGTAATGTCGGTCCGAGCCGCTTCGATCCAACTATACCGCGGAATCAAGAAAAGACTAAGGAGGTTAGCAAATCACACATCACGACCCACAAAAACTTTTGTGTTCTACTCGAGATGACATCTACGCATGAACCTAGCTCATGATGCCACTGTTGGGGAACGTCGCATAGGAAACAAAAAATTTCCTACGCGCACGAAGACCTATCATGGTGATGTCCATCTACGAGAGGGGATTTCCGATCTACGTACCCTTGTAGATCGCACAACAGGAAGCGTTAAGAAATGCGGTTGATGTAGTGGAATGTCCTCACGTCCCTCGATCCGCCCCGCGAACCGTCCCACGAACCGTCCCGCGATTCGTCCCACGATCCGCTCCGATCGAGTGCCGAACGGACGGCACCTCCGCGTTCAGCACACGTACAGCTCGACGATGATCTCGGCCTTCTTGATCCAGCAAGAGAGACGGAGAGGTAGATGAGTTCTCCGGCAGCGTGACGGTGCTCCGGAGGTTGGTGGTGATCTTATCTCAGCATGGCTCCGCCCGAGCTCCGCAGAAACGCGATCTAGAGGAAAAACCGTGGAGGTATGTGGTCGGGCTGCCGTGGCAAAGTTGTCTCAAATCAGCCCTAATACCTCGGTATATATAGGAGGGAGGGGAGGGACCTTGCCTTCAAGCTCAAGAGAGCCCCAAGGGGTCGACCGAAGGGGGGGAGGAGGATTCCTCCTCCAATCCTAGTCCAACTAGGATTGGAAGGTGGAGTCCTTCCCTTCCTTCCCAGTTCCCCCTTATTTTCTCTTTGATTTTCTTTATCTCCTACGCAAGCGCCTTCTTGGGCTTGCCCACCAGCCCACTAAGGGCTGGTGCAGCACCTCTAAGGCCTATGGGCTTCCCCCGGGTGGGCTTCCCCCCCGGTGAACATCCGGAACCCATTCGTCACTCCCGGTACATTCTCGCTAATGCCGAAAACTTTCCGGTAATCAACTGAGGTCATCCTATATATCAATCTTCGTCTCCGGACCATTCCGGAAACCCTCGTGACGTCCGTGATCTCATCCGGGACTCCGAACAACATTCGATAACCAACCATATAACTCAAATACGCATAAAACAACGCCGAACCTTAAGTGTGCAGACCCTGCGGGTTCGAGAACTATGTAGACATGACCTGAGGGACTCCTCGGTCAATATCCAATAGCGGGACCTGAATGACCATATTGGATCCTACATATTCTATGAAGATCTTATCGTTTGAACCTCAGTGCCAAGGATTCATATAATCCCGTATGTCATTCCCTTTGTCTTTCGGTATGTTACTTGCCCGAGATTCGATCGTCAGTATCCGCATACCTATTTCAATCTCGTTGACCGGCTAGTCTATTTACTCGTTCCGTAATACAAGATCCCGTGACTTACACTAAGTCGCATTGCTTGCAAGGCTTGTGTGTGATGTTGTATTCCCGAGTGGGCCCCGAGATACCTCTCCGTCACATGGAGTGACAAATCCCAGTCTTGATCCATACTAACTCAACAAACACCTATGGAGATACCTGTAGAGCATCTTTATAGTCACCCAGTTACGTTGTGACGGTTGATACACACAAGGCATTCCTCCGGTGCCAGTGAGTTATATGATCTCATGGTCATAGGAATAAATACTTGACACGCAGAAAATAGTAGCAACAAAATGACACGATCAACATGCTACGTTCATTAGTTTGGGCCTAGTCCATCACATGATTCACCTAATGATGTGATCCACTTATCAAGCAACAACACCTTGTACATAGTTAGAAGACCTTGACTATCCTTGATCAAGTGGCTAGCCAACTAGAGGCTTGCTAGGGATAGTGTTTTGTCTATGTATCCACACATGTATCTAAGTCTTTTATTCAACACAATTATAGCATGGATAATAAACGATTATCTTGATACAGAAATTATAATAATAACTTATTTATTTTTGCCTCTAGGGCATAATTCCAACAAGAACTTGCCCGAGATTCGATCGTCGGTATACCTATACCTTGTTCAATCTCGTTACCGGTAAGTCTCTTTACTCGTTCCGTAGCACATCATCCCGTGACTAACTACTTAGTCACACTGAGATCATTATGATGATGTTCTACCGAGTGGGCCCTGAGATACCTCTCCGTCACATGGAGTGACAAATCCCGATCTTGATTCGTAGCAATCCAACAGACACTTTCGGAGATACCCGTAGTGCACCTTTATAGTCACCCAGTTACGTTGTGACGTTTGATACACCCAAAGCACTCCTACGGTATCCAGGAGTTGCACAATCTCACGGGCGAAGGAAAAGACACTTGACATTAGAAAAGCTTTAGCATACAAACAACACGATCTAGTGCTATGCTTAGGATTGGGTCTTGTCCATCACATCATTCTCCCAGTGATGTGATCCCATTATCAATGGCATCTAATGTCCATGATCAGGAAACCATGATCATCTATTGATCAACGAGCTAGCCAACTAGAGGCTTGCTAGGGACACATTGTGATCTATTTATTCACACATGTATTACTGTTTCCTGTTAATAAAATTATAGCATGAACGATAGACGATTATCATGAACAAGGAAATATGATGATAACCATTTTATTATTGCCTCTAGGGAATATTTCCAATAGTCTCCCACTTGCACTAGAGTCAATAATATAGTTCACATCACTATGTGATTGCAATGAATCCAACACCCATACAGTTCTGGGGTTCGATCATGTCTTGCTTGTGAGAGAGATTTATTAGTCAACGGGTCTGAACCTTTTAGATCCGTGTGTGCATTACAAATCTCTACGTCATCCTATAGATGTTACTACGCCCCATCTGGAACCATTCCAAACGATTGCTCCACTATACAAATCCGGTTTACTACTCATAGTCCTCTGGATTAGTGACAAAGCTTGCATCGACGTAACTCCTTTACGACGAACTCTTTAATCACCTCCATAATTGAGAAAAATTCCTTAGTTCATTAGTTACTAAGGATAACTTCGACCGCTGTCCAATGATTGATGTCAGCTGTGCTTCCTCGGCAACGGCGACAGGAATAGTCGTGTCGACGGCACCAGGAATCTTTCTGCTACGGCTACGGAGCCTTGCGTTGGTGTTCCCTCGAAGCAGAAAGGGTGATGTAGCACAGCGGTGGTAAGTATTTCCCTCAGTTTGAGAACCAAGGTATCAATCCAGTGGAGGACTATCACAAGATCCTGCACAAACATAAAGAACCTGCTCCCAACGCTATGAAGGGGTTGTCAATCCCTTATAGATTGTTTGCCAAGTGAGAACTAAAACCAACAAAGTAACAAAGCAAAGTAAAAGCGGAGGTGTAAATGATGGATGTGAATAGACCCGAGGGCCGTAGTGTTTACTAGTGGCTTCTCTCATGAAAGCAAGTAGATGGTGGGTGAACAAATTACTGTCGAGCAATTGATAGAACCGCGCAAAGTCGTGACGATATCTATGGCAATAATTATATCTATAGGCATCATGTCCAAAACAAGTAGACCGATACTGTCTGCATCTACTACTATTACTCCACACGTCGACCGCTATCCAGCATGCATCTAGTGTATTAAGTCCAAAAGAACAGAGTAACGCCTTAAGCAAGATGACATGATGTAGATGGACAATCTCATATCAACGACAGAGGCCATCTTGTTACCCTTGATGGCAACTACTTAATGTGTGCCTTGCTTCCCCTACTGTCACTGGGAAAGGTCACCACATGGTAGAACCCAAAACCAAGCACTTCTCCCATTGCAAGAATCATAGATCTAGTTGACCAAACAAAACCCAAGACTCGGAGAGACTTACAAGGATATCAAATCATGCATATAAGAAATCATCAAAGACTCAAATATATATCATAGATAATCTGATCACAAATCCACAATTCATCGGATCTCGACAAACACACCGCCAAAGAAGATTACATCGGATAGATCTCCATGAAGATCATGGAGAACTTTGTATTGAAGATCCAAGAGAGAGAAGAAGCCATCTAGCTACTAACTACGGACCCGTAGGTCTGAAGTGAACTACTCACGAGTCATTGGAGGGGCGATGATGATGATGAAGAAGCCCTCCAACTCCAAAGTCCCCTCCGGCAGGGCGCCGGGAAGGGTCTCCAGATGAGATCTCGCGGAAACGGAAGCTTGCAGCGGCGGAAAAGTATTTTCGAGGCTCCCCTGATTTTTTGCTGTATTTTAGGGAATATATAGGCCAAAGATCTAGGCCAGGGGGCGGCCAGGGAGGCCACAAGCCCTGCCACCGCCTCCTCCCCTGGTGGCGGAGTGGGGGCTTGTGGACTCCCTGGAGCCCACCTGGCTTGGCCCACAGGCCCCCTGATCTTCTTCCGTTCGGGAAAAAAATCATTTCGGGGATTTTATTCCGTTTGGACTCCGTTCCAAAATCAGATCTGAAAAGAGCCCAAAACATAGAAAAAACAGGAACTGGCACTTGGCACTGAATTAATAAGTTAGTCCCGAAAAAGATATAAAAGGTACATAAAACATCGAAAGATGACAAGATAACAACATGAAACCATAAAAAATTATAGATATGTTTGAGACGTATCAAACATCCCCAAGCTTAACACCTGCTCGTCCTCGAGTAGGGATGTGATAAAGAATGAATTTTTGATGCTTTCATGCTTCCTAGCATAGATGTCCTTTGTAACTCCTCTTATGTGTCGTGAATGTTCATATCCATTAGATTCAAAAAAATAGTTTGCTATTGACGTGGAAACAATAATAATTCAAGCAAACTAGCAAGGTAATCATGAACTTTCAAAATAACAAGGCCAAAAGAAAGTTATCCCTACAAAAGCATATAGTCTGGCTATGCTCTATCATCATTGCACAACGAATTTAAATCATGCACAACCCCGGTATTGGCCAAGTAATTGTTTCACACCTTTACTTTCTCAAACCTTTTCAACTCTCACGCAATACATGAGCGTGAGTCATGGTTTTAGCACTATAAGTGGTGTAGAGTGTGGTGGAGGTTGCAAGACAAAAAAGGAGAAGATAGTCACATTAACTAGGCATATCAATGAGCTATGGAGATGCTCATCAATAGATATCAATGTGATTGAGTAGGGATTGCCATACAAATGATGCACTAGAGCTACGAGTATGTGAAAGCTCTTAAAGAAAACTAGTGGGTGTGCATCCAACTTGCTTGCTCACGAAGACCTAAGGCAATTTTGAGGAAGCCTATCATTGGAATATACAAGCCAAGTTATATAATGAAGATTTTACCACTAGCTATATGGTGGTGACAAAACGAGAGACTCTCAATCATGAAGATCATGGTGCTTAATATGCACAAGTGTGGAAAAAGTGGTAGCATTGTCCCTTCTCTCTTTTTTCTCATTTTTTTGGGTGGGATCTTTGGCCTCTTTTTTTTGGTGGGCTTCTTTGGCCTCTTTTATTTCCTTACATGGGACTATGCTCCATTAATGATGATCATCACACTTTCAACTCAAAACTTAGAGCAACAATGACTCTATATGGAATGCCTTCGGTAGTGTACCGTGGCAATGATCTAGCATGGCATAGACATCAATGGAAACATCATGCTAGCTATCTTACGATCATGCAATGGCAATGTAGACGTGGTGTCACATGTCATGGTGGTAGTTACATGGCAATATATCTCGGAATGACCTTGAAAAATCCATAGTAGGTAGGTATGGTGGCTGTTTTGAGGGAGGCTAATGGTGGGTTTTGTGTACTCGCGAAAGTTGCACGACACTAAGAGGATAGTGATGGTGGAAGGTGAAAGTGCATCTAAACCATGGACTCAACATTAGTCATGAAGAACTCATATACTTGTTGCAAAAGTTTTATTAGTAATCGAAACAAAGCATTCAACGCATACTCCTAGGG
Source organism: Hordeum vulgare subsp. vulgare (assembly GCF_904849725.1). Taxonomy (NCBI): domain Eukaryota; kingdom Viridiplantae; phylum Streptophyta; class Magnoliopsida; order Poales; family Poaceae; genus Hordeum; species Hordeum vulgare. The sequence continues at coordinate 43,923,943 of NC_058524.1, forward strand.
GAAGGGTTGGTAGGTATAAACCATCGCGCGATCCCGACCGCCACGCAAAGGATGACAATCAATATACTAATCATGCTCAGATTTCATCACATAGCAGTTCACCATACGTGCATGCTACGGGAATCACTAACTTCAACACAAGTATTTCTAGATCCACAACACCTTGCTAGCATGACTTCAATATTACCATAACCACAACTCAAAACTAATTGAGATGAATCAAACTTCTCTAACTATTCAATGCACATGAAGGTGGAAGTTTTCGTATCCCTTTGGATAACTACCCCTTTTGAGACTACTTTCAAAGCATAGATCAACTACCAAGCCACGCACCGCTGCGCTCTAAAAGATATAAGTGAAGCACATAGAGAAAAAGTATCTAGCTCAAAAGATATAAGTGAAGCACATGTGAGCTGAATTGTCTACCAAAAGATATAAGTGAAGCTCGACAAAATCACGGCGAGTGCATGTCTCTCTCTCTAGGTGTGCAGCAAGAATGATTGTGACACAACAAAAATGAAAGACTCCTATGATACAAGACGCTCCAAGGAAAAACACATAACATGTGGTGAATAAAAATATAGCCCCAAGTAACGTTACCGACGGATTGAAGACGAGAGAGGGGATGCCTTCCCGGGGCATCCCCAAGCTTAGGCTTTTACGGCATCCTTGAATCTCTTGGGGTGCCTTGGGCATCCCCAAGCTTGAGCTCTTGCCACTCTTTATCTTTTTGTCCATAATAACTTCACCCAAAACTTGAAAACTTCACAACACGAAACTTAAACAGAAACTCGTAATAACATTAGTATGAGAAAGCAAACCACCAATTCCTTAGGTACGTAGCAAACTTAAATTCTACTTATGCTGATGTTGGGTTACTGTATTTTCAATCTTCCATGGCTAATACCCCCCGATACTATCCATAGTTTCATCAAAATAAGCAACCAACACAACAAAAACAGAATCTGTTAACAGCAGACCAGTCTGTAGCAATCTGTATATTTCATATACCTCTGGTACTTACAAAATTCTGAAAAATTACGGAAGTCTGAAGATTTTGCGTAGAAATCATCAGCAAAAAGAATCAACTCAAAATCACTTACAGAAACAAAATGAAAATTCTTTTCGTGAGCAGAAAGTTTCTGTGTTTTTCCAGCATGATCAAACAACCATCACCAAAACTAGTCATAAAGGTTTTGCTTGGCACAAACGCAAAAAGAAACACAAAAAACACAATCATAACAGAATTATGAAAGTGTGGAAAACACAAAACAGAAATAAAAAGGATAGATTCGTTGGGTTGCCTCCCAACAAGCGCTTTTGTTTAACGCCCTTAGCTAGGCATTCAATGATGCTCTCACAAAAGACAAGAATTGAAGCACAACGAGAGCATCCTAAAGCATGTGAAAATCACATCTAAGTCTAACATACTTCCTATGCATAGGCATTTTTGTTGGAATTATGCCCTAGAGGCAATAATAAATATATAGTTATTGTTATAATTCCTGTATCAAGATAATAGTTTATTATCCATGCTATAATTGTATTGAATGAAGACTCATTTACATGTGTGGATACATAGACAAAACACCGTCCCTAGCATGCCTCTAGTTGGCTAGCCAGTTGATCAATGATAGTAAGTGTCTTCTGATTATGAACAAGGTGTTGTTGCTTGATAACTGGATCACGTCATTGGGAGAATCACGTGATGGACTAGATCCAAACTAATAGACGTAGCATGTTGATCGTGTCATTTTGTTGCTACTGTTTTCTGCGTGTCAAGTATTTGTTCCTATGACCATGAGATCATATAACTCACTGACACCGGAGGAATGCTTTGTGTGTATCAAACGTCGCAGCGTAACTGGGTGACTATAAAGATGCTCTACAGGTATCTCCGAAGGTGTTAGTTGAGTTAGTATGGATCAAGACTGGGATTTGTCACTCCGTGTGACGGAGAGGTATCTCGGGGCCCACTCGGTAATGCAACATCACACACAAGCCTTGCAAGCAATGTAACTTAGTGTAAGTTGCGGGATCTTGTATTACGGAACGAGTAAAGAGACTTGCCGGTAAACGAGATTGAAATAGGTATGCGGATACTGACGATCGAATCTCGGGCAAGTAACATACTGAAGGACAAAGGGAATGACATACGGGATTATACGAATCCTTGGCACTGAGGTTCAAATGATAAGATCTTCGTGGAATATGTAGGATCCAATATGGGCATCCAGGTCCCGCTATTGGATATTGACCGAGGAGTCTCTCGGGTCATGTCTACATAGTTCTCGAACCCGCAGGGTCTGCACACTTAAGGTTCGACGTTGTTTTATGAGTATTTGAGTTATATGGTTGGTTACCGAATGTTGTTCGGAGTCCCGGATGAGATCACGGACGTCACGAGGGTTTCCGGAATGGTCCGGAAACGAAGATTGATATATAGGATGACCTCATTTGATTACGGGAAGGTTTTCGGAGTTTCCGGGAATGTACTGGGAATGACGAATGGGTTCCGGGAGTTCACCGGGGGGGGGGGGGGGCAACCCACCCCGGGGAAGCCCATAGGCATTGGGGAGTAACACCAGCCCTTAGTGGGCTGGTGGGACAGCCCACAAGTGCCCAATGCGCCAAGAGAAGAAAATCAAGAGGAAAAAGAAAAAAAAGGAAGGAAGTGGGAAGGGAGGGGGACTCCTCCCACCAAACCAAGTCCAACTCGGTTTCGGGGGGGGGGGGGGGGGAGTCCTCCCCCCCTTGGCTCGGCCGACTCCTTGGGGGTCCTTGGACCCCAAGGCAAGGCCCCCCTCCCTCCTCCTATATATATGGAGCAATTAGGGCTGATTTGAGACGACTTTCTCGCGGCTGCCCGACCACATATCTCCATAGTTTTTCCTCTAGATCGCGTTTCTGCGGAGCTCGGGCGGAGCCCTGCTGAGACAAGATCATCACCAACCTCCGGAGCGTCGTCACGCTGCCGGAGAACTCTTCTACCTCTCCGTCTCTCTTGCTGGATCAAGAAGGCTGAGATCATCGTCGAGCTGTACGTGTGCTGAACGCGGAGGTGCCGTCCGTTCGGTACTAGATCGTGGGACTGATCGCGGGATTGTTCGCGGGGCGGATCGAGGGACGTGAGGACGTTCCACTACATCAACCGCGTTCTCTAACGCTTCTGCTGTACGATCTACAAGGGTACGTTGATCACTCATCCCCTCTCGTAGATGGACATCACCATGACAGGTCTTCGTGCGCGTAGGAAATTTTTTGTTTCCCATGCGACGTTCCCCAACAATTTTATAGGAAAACAGATTGTCAAGACAACCAATAGTTGCCATATGCAGAGACAAGAGCAATCTCAACATAACGAGAGGTAATTTGGTGACATGAAAGTTTCTACCAAAATATTTTCCTCTCTCATAGCAATTACATGTGGGATCATATTCGAATTCAACAATATAGCTATCCCATAGGATATTCTTTTCATGATCCACATGCATGCAAAGTTGACGCTCTTCAAAAATAGTGGGATTCTCATCAACTAAAGTCATGACTTCTCCAAACCCATTTTCAATATTATTGCAAATATCATATTCATCATGAGGTTTAAACAAATTTTCAAGATCATAAGAAAGATCATCACCCCAATCATGATTATTGCAGTAAGTAGTGGTCATAGCAAAACTAGCATCCGCAAGCTTAGTATTTTGCATATTTTTAGCATGATTGTCACTAATAGGATTTATAGTGAAACCATTGCAATCATGCTTTTCATTCAAGGAGCCCTCGTGAATCACTTCATGAATTTCTTCCTCACAATTTTCAGATTCACGCATCTTAAGAAAAACTCCATAGAAATAGTCAAGTGCCCTCAACTCACTAGCAATTCGTTCCACATAAGTGGGTCTCTTAAAGAGATTAGCTAGTGGATGAGGATCCATATCAATGGATTTTTAGCAAGCAAAGATGCAAGCTAAAAGAAGGCACATGGTAACACAAGCAAACATAAAGCAAGCGGAAGAAGGGCGAATGGAAAAAGGCAAATGAAAAGGCGAACGGAAAAGGCAAATGAAAATGGTAAATGTGAAGTGGGGGAGAGGAAAACGAGAGGCAACTGGCAACAAAAGTAAATGCGAGAGATGAGTTTGTGAGACCTACTTGGATAGATCTTGATCTCTCCTCCCCGGCAACGGCGCCAGAAATACTTCTGATGTCAGCTGTGGTTCCTCGGCAACGGCGACAGGAATAGTCGTGTCGATAGCACGAGGAATCCTTCTGCTACGGCTACAGAGCCTTGCGTTGGTGTTCCCTCAAAGAAGAAAGGGTGATGTAGCACATCGGTGGTAAGTATTTCCCTCAATTTGATAACCAAGGTATCAATCCAGTGGAGGAGTATCACAAGATCCTACACAAACACAAAGAACCTGCTCCCAATGCTATGAAGGGGTTGTCAATCCCTTATAGATTGTTTGCCAAGTGAGAACTGAAAGCAACAAAGTAACAAAGCAAAGTAAAAGCGGAGGTGTAAACGATGGATGTGAATAGACCCGGGGGCCATAGTGTTTACTAGTAGCTTCTCTCATGAAAGCAAGTAGACGGTGGGTGAACAAATTACCGTCGAGCAATTGATAGAACCGCGCAAAGTCGTGACGATATCTATGGCAATAATTATATCTATAGGCATCACGTCCATAACAAGTAGACCGATACTGTCTGCATCTACTACTATTACTCCACACGTCGACCGCTATCCAGCATGCATCTAGTGTATTAAGTCCAAAAGAACAGAGTAACGCCTCAAGCAAGATGACATGATGTAGATGGACAATCTCATATCAACGACAGAGCCCATCTTGTTACCCTTGATGGCAACTACTTAATGTGTGCCTTGCTGCCCCTACTGTCACTGGGAAAGGTCACCACATGGTAGAACCCAAAACCAAGCACTTCTCCCATTGCAAGAATCATAGATCTAGTTGACCAAACAAAACCCAAGACTCGGAGAGACTTACAAGGATATCAAATCATGCATATAAGAAATCAGCAAAGACTCAAATATATATCATAGATAATCTGATCACAAATCCACAATTCATCGGATCTCGACGAACACACCGCCAAAGAAGATTACATCGGATAGATCTCCATGAAGATCATGGAGAACTTTGTATTGAAGATCCAAGAGAGAGAAGAAGCCATCTAGCTACTAACTACGGACCCGTAGGTCTGAAGTGAACTACTCACGAGTCATCGGAGGGGCGATGATGATGATGAAGAAGCCCTCCAACTCCGAAGTCCCCTCCGTCAGGGCGCCGGGAAGGGTCTCCAGATGAGATCTCGCGGAAACGGAAGCTTGCGGCGGCGGAAAAGTATTTTCGAGGCTCCCCTGATTTTTTGGTGTATTTTAGGGAATATATAGGCCAAGGATCTAGGTCAGGGGGCGGCCAGGGAGGCCACAAGCCCTGCCACCGCCGCCTCCCCCTGGTGGCGGAGTGGGGGCTTGTGAGCTCCTTGGATCCCACCTAGCTTGGCCACAGGCCCCCTGATCTTCTTTCGTTCGGGAAAAAATCATTTTGGGGATTTTATTCCGTTTGGACTCCGTTCCAAAATCAGATCTGAAAAGAGCCAAAAACACAGAAAAAATAGGAATTGGCACTTGGCACTGAATTAATAAGTTAGTCCCAAAAAAGATATAAAAGGTACATAAAACATCCAAAGATGACAAGATAACATCATGAAACCATGAAAAATTATAGATACGTTTGAGACGTATCAGTGATCCATTCCTGGATCACTCTTGTACTCCATGACTGACTCATGGCAAGGCACGCTTTGGGTAAGGTACACAACATAGCATACTTATAGAGCCTACGGCTGATGCATAGGAGACGATATTCGTCCTTTCTCTTTCTTCTACCGTGGTCGGGCTTTGAGTCCTACTCAAATTTACACCTTACAACATAGCAAGAACTCCTTCTTTGCTGATCTATTTTGAACTCCTTCAAAAACTTGTCAAGGCACGCATTTCGTTGAAAGTTCCATTAAGCACTTTGATCTATCTTTATAGATCTTGATGCTCAACTCTCAAGTAGCTACATCTAGGTTTTGCTTTGAAAAACTCCTTTCAAACAACCCTTTATGCTTTGCAGAAATTCTACATTATTTCCGATCAACAGTATGTCAACCACATATATTCATCAGAAATTCTATATTGCTCCCACTCACTTCTTTGGAAATACAAGTTTCTCATAAACTTTATAAAACCAAAAAATTTGATCACCTCATCAAAGTGTATATTCCAACTCTGAGATGCTTGGTCCAGTCCATAGAAGGATCACTGGAGCTTTGCATACTTGTTAGCACCCTTTAGGATCGACAAAATCTTCTGGTTGTATCACATACAACCTTTCCTCAAGGAAACCGTCGAGCAAACAATATTTTGACATCCTATCTGCAAGATTTCATAAATGATGCAGCAACTGCTAACATAATTCCAACAGACTTTCAGCATCGCTACGTTTGAGAAAGTCTCATCGTAGTCAACTCTTTGAACTTTGTCGGAAACATCTTCGCGATAAGTCGAGCTTTCTTAATGGTGACTTTTCACCATCATCGTTTGTCTTCCTTTTAAAGATCAATTCACAATTAATAGTCTTATGACCATCAAGTGGTTCTTCAAAAGTCTATACTTTGTTTTCATACATGGATCCTTTCTCGGATTTCATGGCCTCCAGCCATTTGTCAGAATCCGGGCCCACCATCGCTTCTCCATAGCTCGTAGGTTCATTGTTGTCCAACAACATGACTTTCAAGACAGGGTTACTACACCACTCTGTAGCAACAGTACGTGACCTTGTCGACCTACGAGGTTTCTAGTAACTTGATCTGAAGTCTCATGATCACTATCATTAGCTTCCACTTCAATTGGTGTAGGCGCCACAGGAACAACTTCCTATGCCCTGCTACACACACTGGTTGAAGTGATGGTTCACATAAGCTCATCAAGTTTCCACCAAACACATTTGCTTCCGAATTTGAGATAGGAGGTATACCCAACTTTTTTGGGTGTCCTATGAAGATGCATTTATCCGCTTTGGGTTCGAGCTTATCAGGCTGAAAACTCTTTCACATAAGCATCGCAGCCCCAAACTTTTAAGAAATGACTGCTTAGGTTTCTCTAAACCATAGTTCATGCGGTGTCATCTCAACGGAATTACGTGGTGCCCTATTTAAAGTGAATGCGGTTGTCTCTAATGCCTAACCCATAAACGATAGTGGTAATTTGATAAGAAATATCATATTATGCACTATGTCTAATACGGCACGATTATGACATATGGACACACCATCAGACTATGGTGTTCCAGGTGGCATGAGTTGTGAAACATTTTTCACGTGAAACATTTTTCACCTTGTCTTAAACGTTTACCAAACTCGTAACTCACATATATATGATTATCTCCACGATCACATTGTAGACATATTATCCTCTTGTCACGATGATCTTCAACTTCATTCTGAAATTACTTGAATCTTTTTCAATAATTCAGACCTGTGTTTCATCAAGTAAATACACTAGTATCTACTCAAATCATTTGTGAAGTATGAACATAATGATATTCACTACGTGCCTCAGTACTCATCGGACTGCACACATCAAAATGTATTACTTCCAACAAGTTACATTCTAGTTCCATCTCACTGGAAAAAGAGGTCTTCAGTCATCTTGCCCATGTGGTATGATTTGCATGTCTCAAGTGATTCAAAAATCAAGTGAGTCAAACGATCCATTCGCATGGAGTTTCTTCATGCGTTTATACCAACATGCATGGTTTGCATGTCTCAAACGTTTCAAAATGAGTGAGTACAAAGATCCATCAACATGGAGCTTCTTCATGCATTTTATACCAATATGACTCAAGCAGTAGTGCCACAAGTAAGTGGTACTATCATTACTACTTTGTATCTTTTGGCAACATTATTATGAACATGTGTATCACTACGATCGAGATTCAATAAACCATTCATTCTAGGTGCAAGACCATTTAAGGTATCATTCAAGTAAACAGAATAACCATTATTCTCTTTAGATGAATAATCGTATTTGCCATTAACATAATCCAATCATGTCTATGCTCAACGCAAACACCAAATAACAATTATTTAGGTTTAACACTAATCTCGATGGTAGAGGGAGCGTGCGATGTGTGATCATATCAACCTTGTAAACACTTCCAACACACATCGTCACCTCGCCTTTAGCTAGTCTCTGTTTATTCCGTAGCTTTTATTTCGAGTTACTAACACTTAGCAACCGAATCGGTATCTTATACCCTGGTGCTACTAGGAGTACTAGTAAAGTACACATCAATATCATGTATATCCAATATACTTTTGTCGACTTTGCCAGCCTTCTCATCTACCAAGTGTCTAGGGTAGTTCCTCTTCAGTGTCTGTTCCCCTTATTACGGAAGCACTTATTCTCGGGTTTGGGTTCAACCTTGGGTCTCTTCACTAGAACAACAACTAGTTTGCCGTTCAATGAAGTATCCCTTCATGCCCTTTCCCTTCTTGAAACTAGCGGTTTCACAAACCATCAACAATTGATGCTCCTTTTCGATTTCTACTTTCGCGGTGTCAAACATCGCGAATCGCTCAAGGATCATCATATCCATCCTTGATATTCTATAGTTCATCACGAAGCTTTAGTAGCTTGGTGTCAGTGACTTTGGAGAACTATCACTATCTCATCTGGAAGATCAACTCCCACTCGATTCAAGAGATTGTAGCACTCAAACAATCTGAGCACATGCTCAACGATTGAGCTCTTCTCCTTTACCTTGCAGACAAAGAATTTTGTCGGAGGTCTCACACCTCTCAACAAGGGCACGAGCATGAAATCCCAATTTCATCTCTTGGATCATCACGTACGTCCCGCGACGTTCGAAACGTCTTTAATGCCTTAATTCTAAGTTGTTCAAGCAACACGCACTGAACTATCATGTAGTTATCAAAAACATGTATGTCGGATGTTCGCAACATCTACAGACCATGCTCGGGGTTTAGCACACTGAGCGGTGCATTAAAGACATAATTCTTCTGCGTAGCAATGAGGACAAACCTCAGTTAACGGACCCAGTCCGCACAATTGCTACTTCTATCTTTCAACTAAGATTTCTCTAGGAACATATCAAATACCATAGAGCTATAGCGCAAGTTACATAATTTGCAAAGACCTATTTTGACTATGTTCATGATAATTAAGTTTATCTGATGAACTCCCACTTAAATCGACATCCCTCTAGTCATCTAAGTGATACATGATCCATGTTGACTAACCCGTGTCCGATCATCACGTCAGACGGACTAGTCGTCATGGTGAGCAACTTCATGCTGATCGTATTCAACCATACAATTCATGTTCGACCTTTCGGTCTCTTGTATTCGAGGTCATGTCTGTACATGCTAAGCTCGTCGAGTCAACCTAAGTGTTTCACGTGTGTAAATCTGGCTTACACCCGTTGTATGCGAACGTTAGAATCTATCACACCCGATCATCACATGGTGCTTCGAGACAACGGTCCTGCGCAACAGTGCACACTTAGGGGAATATGTTCTCGAAATTTTATGAGGGATCATCTTATTATGCTACCGTTGTTCTAAGCAATAAGATGAAAAACAGATTAACATCACATGCAATCATATAGTGACATGATATGGCCATTATCATCTTTCCTCTTTCGATCTCCATCTTCGGGCATCGCATGATCATCATTGTCACCGGCGTGACACCATGATCTCCATCATCGTGTCTCCGTGAAGTCGTCACGCCAACTACTACTACTACTACTACTACTACTATTATAGCTAACCGTTAGCAATGAAGTAAAAGTAGTAAACACATGGCGTTGCATCTCATACAATAAGTTAAGACAACTCCTATGGCTCCTGCTGGTTGTCGTACTCAACGACATGCAAGTCGTGATTCCTATTACAATAACTTTATCATCTCATACATCACGCATGTAACATCACACCTTTGGCCATATCACATCACATGTCAAACCCCGCAAAAACAAGTTAGACGTCCTCTAATTGTTGTTGCAAGTTTTATGTGGCTGATTTGGGTTTCTAGCAAGAACGCCTTCTTACCTACGTGACAGCCACAACGATGATATGCCAAAGCCATTTACCCTTCATAAGGACCCTTTTCATCAAATCTAATCCGACTAGAGTGGGAGAGACAAACACCCGCTAGCCACCTTTATGCACGGTGTGCATGTCGGTCGGTGGAACCTGTCTCACGTAAGCATACGTGTAAGGTCGGTCCGGGCCGCTTCATCCCACAATACCACCAGAAAAGAATAAGACTAGTAGCGGCAAGCAAGTGAAAAATCAGCGCCCACAACCTTTTGTGTTCTACTCGTGAGGTCACTGCACGATATGAACCCAAAACCAAGCACTTCTCCCATTGCAAGAATCATAGATCAAGTTGGCCAAAAAAACCCACAACTCGAAGAGAATTACAAGGATATGAAATCATGCATATAAGAGATCAGAAGAAACTCAAATAAGATTCATAGATAATCTGATCATAAATCCACAATTCATCGGATCTCGACAAACACACCGCAAAAGAAGATTACATCGGATAGATCTCCATGAAGATCATGGAGAACTTTGTATTGAAGATCCAAGAGAGAGAACAAGCCATCTAGCTACTAGCTATGGATGCGAAGATCTATGGTGAACTACTCACGCATCATCGGAGAGGCAATGGTGTTGATGAAGAAGCCCTCCGTATCCGAATCCCCCCTCCGGCAGGGCACCAGAACGTGCCCCAGATGTGATCTTGCGGAGACAGAAGCTTGCGGCGGCGGAAAAGTATTTTCGTGGCTCTCTCTCGTGGTTTTCGATTTTTCGGGGATTTATAGGCGGAGGAAGTAGGACAGAGGAGCCACAGGGGGCCCACAAGCCTGCTAGGCGCGCCCCCAGGCCGCGGCTAGGGGGCTTGTGGCCTCCCCTGGTGCCCTCTGCCTTGGTTCTCAAGCTTCCTGCGTATCTTCTGTTCCGGAAAAAAAACTTTTCGGAGGTTTTATTCCGTTTGGACTCGGTTTGATATTCTCCTTTGAAAAAGATCAAAAACACGGAAAAAATAGGAACTGGCACTTGGCATTGAGTTAATAAGTTAGTCCCAAAAAAGATATAAAAGGCATACAAAACATCCAAAGTTTGACAAGATAATAGCATAGAACCATCAAAAATTATAGATACGTTGGAGACGTATCAAGCATCCCCAAGCTTAACTCCTGCTCGTCCTCGAGTAGGGAAGTGATAAAGACTGAATTTTTGATGTGGAATGCTACCTAGCATATTTGTCCTTAGTAACTTCTTTCATGTGACATGAATATTCAGATCCGTAAGATTCAAAACAATAGTTTGCTATTGACATGAAAACAATAATACTTCAAGCAAACTAGCAAGGTAATCATGAACTTTAGAAATAACAAGGCCAAAGAAAGTTATCCCTACAAAATCATGTAGTATGTCTATGCTCCATCATCCCCACACAACGAATTTAAATCATGCACAACCCCGGTATTGGCCAAGTAATTGTTTTCGCACTCATACTTTCTCAAACCTTTTTCAACTCCCAAGCAATACATGAGCGTGAGCCATGGATATAGCACTATAGGTGGAATAGAGTGTGGTGGAGGTTGTGAGGCAAGAAGGAGGAGATGGTCACATCGACTCGGTGTATCAAAGGGCTATGGATATGCCCATCAATAGATATCAATGTGAAAGAGTAGGGATTACCATGCAACGGATGCATTTAGAGCTAGAAGTGTGTGAAAGCTCAAAAGGAGAACTAGTGGGTGTGCATCCAACTTGCTTGCTCACGAAGACCTAGGGAAATTTTGAGGAAGCCCATTATTGGAATATACAAGCCAAGTTACATAATGAAGATTCCCACTAGTATATGGTGGTGACAAAACAAGAGACTCTCAATCATGAAGAACATGGTGCTATTATGAAGCACAAGTGTGGAAAAAGATAGTACCATTGTCCCTTCTCTCTTTTTCTCTATTTTTTGTTTGGTCTCTTTGGCCTCTTTCCATACGTGTCTCTTTTTTTGTGTGTGGGCAACTTTGGCCTCTTCTTTTTATTTCCTCACATGGGACAATGCTCTAATAATGATGATCATCACACTTTCATGTACTCATAGCTCAATGCTTAGAACGATGATGACTCTATAGGAAATGCCTCCGGCAGTGTACCGAGATGCGCAACGATCTAGCTTGGCGTATGATGTTAAAACATCTCGCTAGCTATCTTACGATCATGCAATGGCAATATGTAAGTGACGACACAAGTCATGAGACGGAACGGTGGGAGTTGCATGGCAATATATCTCGGAATGGCTATGAAAAGGCCATGATAGGTAGGTATGGTGGCTGTTTTGAGGAAGGTCTATGGTGGTTTTGTGTACCGGCGAAAATTGCGCGGCACTAGAGAGGCTAGCAATGTTGGAAGGTGAAAGTGCATCTATACCATGGACTCGCATTAGTCATGAAGAACTCACATACTTATTGCGAAAGTTTTTGTTAGTAATCGAAACAAAGTGCTAAACGCATACTCCTAGGGGAAGGGTTGGTAGGTGTTAACCATCACGTGATCCCGACCGCAACACAAAGGATGACAATCAATAAATCAATTATGCTCCGACTTCCTAACATAGCGGTTCACCATACGTGCATGTCACGTGAATCACTAACTTCAACACAAGTATTTCTAGATTCACAACACCCTACTAACATGACTCTTAATATTACCAAATCCATGTCTCAAAACTAATTGAGAGGAATCAATCTTCTCTTTCTAATCAATGCGCAAGAATATGGAAGTTTTATTGTATCCTCTTTGGATGCCTATCATCTTTAGGACTACTTTCATAGCACAAGCCAACTACCAAGTTACTCAGAGAGAGCACTCTCAAAAAGATATAAGTGAAGATCGAGAGTTCTTATTTCTCCAAAATATGACACCCTGTGCTCTAAAAGATCTAAGTGAAGCACTTAGAGCAAAGTTATCTAGCTCAAAAGATATAAGTGAAGCACATGTGAGCTAAATTGCCTAACTCAAAAGATATAAGCGAAGTTCAATGAATTCTAGCAAATTTGTGATGAGTGAATGTCTCTCAGAAAGGTGTGCAGCAAGTATGATTGTGACACAACAAAAAGAAAAGACTCCTATAATACACGACGCTCCAAGCAAAACACATATCACGTGGTGAATAAAAATATAGCTCCAAGTAATGTTACCGATGGACTGAAGACGAAAGAGGGGATGCCTTCCCGAGGCATCCCCAAGCTTAGGCTTTTTGGTGTGCTTGAATTTGGCTTGGGATGCCTTGGGCATCCCCAAGCTTGATCTCTTTTCACTCTTTATCCCTTTTTCCATGAGAACATCACCCAAAACTTGAAAACTTCACAACACAAAACTTAAACAGAAACTCGTGATATCATTAGCACAAGAAAACAAACTACCACCTCTTTAGGTACTGTAGAAAACTTGATTTCTATTTATATTGGTGTTAGATTACTGTATTATCACTTTTCCATGGCTAGTACCCCCCGATACTATCCATAGTTTCATCAAAATAAACAATCAACACAACAAAAACAGAATCTGTCAAAAACAGACCAGTCTATAGCAATCTGTATACTTCGTATACTTCTGGTATCTCATAAATTCTGAACAATTACGACAATTTGGGCAATTGGCATATCAACCAGCAGCAAAAATAATCAACTCAAAAGCTCTTTCTGGATAAAAATGAAAAATAATTTCGTGAGCGAAAAATTTCTGTCTTTTTCCAGCATGATCAAACAACCATCACCAAAACTAGTCATAAAGGTTTTACTTGGCTCAAACACAAAAAGAAACAAAAAAACACAATCATAACAGAATTATGATGGTGTGGCCGCAACAAAACAGAAATCAAAAAGCAAAGATAAATTCATTGGGTTGCCTCCCAACAAGCGCTATTGTTTAACGCCCTTAGCTAGGCAATCTTATTTTCTTTCTAGGAAAATGTTCCATGCCCTTCTTTAATGGAAATTGAAATCTAATATTCCCTTCCTTCATATCGATGACAACACCAATAGTCCTTAGGAAAGTTCTACCAAGAATTATAGGACATGTAGGATTGCAATCAATATCAAGCACAATGAAATCTATGGGTACATAGTTCCTATTTGCAATAATAAGAACATCATTGATCCTTCCCATAGGTTTCTTAACAGTAGAATCCGCAAGATGAAAATTAAGAGAGCACTCATCAATCTCATTGAAGCCTAGAACATCATATAAAGACTTTGGAATCGCGGAAACACTAGCACCCAAATCACACAAAGCATTGCATTCATAGTTTTTGATCTTGATTTTGATAGTAGGTTCCCACTCATCATGAAGTTTTCTAGGAATAGAAACTTCCAATTCAAGTTTCTCTTCAAGAGATTTCATCATAGCATCGACGATATGATCAGTAAAGGCCTTGTTTTGGCTATAAGCGTGTGGAGAGTTTAGCATGGATTGCATCAAGGAAATACATTCAATCAAAGAGCAACTATCATAATTGAATTCCTTGAAATCCAAAGTAGTAGTTTCATTACTACTCAAAGTTTTGATATCCTCTACTCCACTTTCAATGCTTTTAGCATCAAGATAGATGGACTCCGAATCATTGGGGCATTTTTCAATCAAAGTGGATTCATATCCAGCCCCTTCATCATTAGGTTTGACACTAGAAAACAAGGATTCAATGGGAGTCACACCAAGCACTTTAAGATCTTCGTGATTCTCATCACGAGAACACGCCTTTTTAAGCCATTCATGTCTAGCACGAATTTGGGCGGTTCTTTCTTTACTCTCATTCATGGAAACACGCATAGCTTTCAAAGTTTCATCCATATTGATCTTGGGAGGAGCACATCTAACTTTCAAAGCATCAATATCAAGAGACATTCTATCAACGCTCCTAGCCAAATCATCAATTTTGAGTAGTTTTTCTTCTATGGACGCATTGAAAATCTTTTGCGAGTTGATAAACTCTTTAATATTACTCTCTAGATCAGAGGGTAATTTATTGTAATTTCCATGAGCATTATTGTGGGAGTTGCCAAAGTTATTAGAGGGATTACTAGGAAAAGGCCTAGGAATATAGTTTCCTCTAAAAGCATTCTTGTTGCCAAAATTATTCCTACCAACAAAATTAACATCCAAGCTTTCATTGCTACTGTCAATCAAGGAAGACAAGGGCATATTATTTGGATCTAAAGTAGCACCTTTACCAGCAAACAATTTCATTAACTCATCCATCTTAGCACTCAACGAGTTAATTTCTTCTATAGCGTGTACTTTTTTACTAGTAGGTGACCTTTCAGTGTGCCACTAAGAATGGTTTGTCATGATATTGTCTAGGAGTTTTGTGGCTTCTCCTAATGTGATTTCCATGAAAGTTCCACCGGAGGCAGAGTCCAAGATATTTCTAGAAGCAAAATTCAAACAAGCATAGAAGATTTGTATAATCATCCAAAGACTCAAGCCATGAGCGGGACAATTTCTAATCATCAATTTCATTCTCTCTCAAGATTGTGCAACATGTTCATGATCTAGTTGCTTAAAATTCATGATATCATTACGGAGAGAGATAATCTTAGCCGGTGGAAAATACTTGGATATATAAGCATCTTTGCACTTGTTCCAAGAATCAATACTATTTTTGGGCAAAGATGAAAACCAAGTTTTTGCTTGATCTCGCAATGAGAACGGAAATAGCTTCAATTTAATCACATCATTATCCACATGTTTCTTCTTTTGCATATCGCATAACTCAATGAAGGTATTAAGATGGGATGCGACATCTTCACTAGGAAGGCCGGATAATTGCTCTTTCATAACAAGATTCAGCAAAGCAGCATTGATTTCATATGATTTCGCACTAGTGGCGGGAGCAATCGAAGTACTAATAAAATCATTATTATTAGTATTCTAGAAGTCACAAAGTTTGGTGTTATCAGTCATGGTGACTCACTACAAGAAATATGCTCATACATGATGTTTTTAAGACGTCGTTGATGAATTCCTCATAAAGCTATGACGATTTCATCCGAGATTGTCGTAAGCCGTTTGAGGGGATCAAATCTAAATATAAATTACAACGATGTGAGTCAAAAACGTCGTAACCGCATAAAATGAGATCGTCATAACTTTTACGTCGATTATAAAAATGTCGTAACATGTTCTAACTATGTTGACATGTCACTCGTGGGCCCATTCTATGTCACGCGCCAAACCCGTCTAATTTGTGAAGCAACCTACTATTATGTCATCCCAAAAATTCTTGAAAAATTATCATAAATACTTTTGATCATATATTCGTCAAATATGTGAAAACCCTTCCTTCCATGGTTCAAAAATAATCCAGCAATATTCATTTTTAAATTTGACCCGCTTCCTACAGAATCAACAAAAAATTGTTTAAATGAACAAAAATAGCTAAAAGAATCGGAAATGCATAAAAATTGGTTGTCATCCATAAAATGTGGTATAAATTTAGTGCAAATTTTAATGATGTCATTTTGCATAATATTTTTGATAGCTACTTCATAAAACACCTTGTTTTTAGCACTAAAGAATAATTTGAAAAAACCTCACGTTTCGCACCAATCACGAGACGGCCCATGGATCACCCCCAGTGTAGTCGATCTGAGCCGTCCACATCCTGCTGTCGATCCATTCCACGGATCAGCTTTGCTTAATGCACGCGCGAGGCACACCCTCCTCCCTCGGTCTCTCGATCCAGATCGAGTCTCTCCCTTGCCTCCCTCTCCCAGATCCAGATCGTCACCGCCGGTAGGTCTCCTCCCCTCCCCCACCCCCGCCCCAGCCATCCTCCCGTGCACCACCGCCCCTCGCTTCACCTCTCCCGCCTCCTCCCCCAACCACACCCGACGTCGCCGTTTCCCCTCCCCACCCCCTCCTCCTCCCGTAGAGGCCGTCTCCCCCACCCCCTCCTCCTCCCATAGCGGCCGTCGCCCCCACCCCACCATCCGAAGGCCGCTCGGTGCACGCGACGGTCACCGGCCGCCACCGCTTCATGCCCCCCCGCCCTCGACAGGGTGAGGAGCTCCGCAGCCCGACGTCTGCCACGAGGCGAGGAGCTCCGCATCCCGATGTCTGCCACGAGGATCCTGCGGCCGGGGAGGCAACGCCCCTCAACCGGATCCAGCGCAGCCACCCCACCTCTGATCCCCTGACACTGCCTGGCCTCCGCGCGGTCCCGCCGCTGCGTAACTTCTCTCGGTCCAGCGACCTCTTGCGCACTGAGATGCGGGGGGCGGAGGCCCACTGCTCACTGTCAGCGATCTCCTGAGCGACCTCGCCGTCGAAGGAGGCGACGACCACGTTGACGTAGGAAGCGACGTATCTGTTCCCTCCCCCTTGGCAGCGCATCAGGTGGAGGAAGCTGACCCCTCCGAGCTACAGCGGCTCTTCGCGGTGAGGGCTCCCTTCGCTCCCCTGTTCCTGATTTTGTCGGTATCAATTGATTCACCTGTCATATTGTTTGTTGCTCCTTTGAATTCATTGTCTGAATCATGCGTCCATCAGCTTTCATGCCGCGTCTGTGCTGCAAGCGCCGCGACGAGCGCTCGGCGGGGCATCGTTCGTCGCCGCGCACTGCAGCTCCTCCTCCTCATCTTCGATCGCCGCCACCGCCGCCGCATACGGTGAGGACTCTCTGTAGGTGGATTGATTATCTAGACTTAGTTCTTGACCTAGATGGAGCTGACAAAGACCAAGTGTAGATGATTATTAATTGATGGGTTATTGGATTTGGGGAGCCGGCTGGATCCACGGTGTTGTAAACTTTTTAGGCTGTTTGAGCACAATCCACTGAAGCAGTACCTTAATGCACCACATTCGTTCATATATATGCTGCTACCCTGTGTGCATTATCCACTTAGTCATTCTGCACTTTCCCTTTTGCTACCCAAGGTTTCTGATGGCTCTCCTGCTGGAATTTGCAGATCATGTGCCGTTCGTCAAGGAAATCGCTGTCACCGATCCCCGGGATCTTGATGTGCTTTAGGCACGAGGTACTATTTCACATTATCTCAGTAACATTTTTCATTTCCATGGATTCTTCAGTCATGGCAACAGACCCTTTGTCATGCTATTCGAAATCATGTGTTATGGCAGTAAGGCTTAATTACTGATTCAGTTTCTGCAGCGACAACAACTGCTGTCTCATTTTCTTTGTTAATCTAGTGGTATAACTTTCGATTTCAGTCCTGCATAAGGTGGTTCCTGATCAGAAACTTAGAATACCACCGGGTAGAGAAAGTATAATGCTAAAATTATAGCTCCTGGTAATGTAGAGAAAGTATTCTCTTTACCTCTTTGGATTTTACAGCCTCTTACCAGAACAAATGGGATTTATATTTTAGAATTTAGGTGGACAAATTTCTTTACTCTGACTGCTTATATGCGCAAAACTATTTTGATTGGTGACTGTTCATATGAAAATGTTACTACTACTCTACTTTCTGTATTTCACCTTCATCGACTAAAATTTGAGTGGTGCAATTTAATATAAGATAATTGGATTCATAATATCTGGAGGATTGTCGGACACCACTGTTGCTCTATCATAATATATTTATGCATTTTAGGTTGGGTTGGTGTTGTAGTCCTAATGTTACATTCGGTTTCTCAGTTTCTCCCACATTGCTATTGTCTATCTAAAAAAATATGGTTTGTTTGCCATGCAGGGGCAAGATTCTTTGGTGTATAACTCGCACAGGAGGAACTACATGCCCATGCTTTATGTGCCTTATAGATATCGGGCCTCGCGTGTTAGACCTTTTGCCTTGCCAGTTGCTTTGAAGGAAATTCCTTTGGTCAAGAGTGCGTCATCAGTATTGACTAGGTAGCTCCCCTCGTGGCATAATTTACTTTTGAAATTTCTAGATTGCTTGGATAGTTTGCATGGATGATACACTGAGTGGTTTGCCGGTTGATTCTAATCTGGATTATTCAATTTCTGATTGACTATAAAATGTATCTCACAGTAAATATTTTGTAAAGCAGAACATGTAACAACTGTATTATGGTTGGTACCTGGCAATATCTTGTCCAGTTGAAGGTAAGAAAATGAAGAATCTAGGGTGCTGATTGGATGCCTGAAGATGCGGTAGCATCTATGTACTGTTTTATTTCTACTTTAAAAATGATAATAATTAGAACATACTAGTTAATGCACCAACATATTTGGCCAAGATAGTTTGGTGATAGTCTTGTGCGCTCCCGTAGATATTCAATAGACTCTTAGCTGTCCTGTTTTTCTATTCTTGAAATCATATTTATATCATTTATACTGTTTTTAGTCAGTTCATGCTTGAATTTCCACTTTTTAAAAGTTTCTTGTTTTGTTCTTTTTGTTCCTTTGACAGTCTTTTTGTTCCTTTGACAGTCTTTTTGTTCCTTTGACAGGTCATGCGACACTTTACTTGCAAATCCAGCTACTCCACTCGTGGTACCTGCAATTGGAATAATTTTATTTGCTCTATGGTTTTTTTGCCTCTAGTGAAGGACATCAGAAACCGTTTTGATGTATGTGCCTTTATGTTCAACTTGATCTTTTAACCTTATATTTATCGGTAGCTAAATAATCACATCCTTCCTTAATGTAACTTGCAGCATGGAGGTAACTGGAAAAAGAGACCTACATACCTAATTTCTACTTCCTACCTTCAACCTTTACTCCTTTGGACAGGAGCAACACTTATCTGCAGGTATAGACACAACAGAGAGTAACGATTGTTTCTTGCACCTATCTGATAGAAACTGCTTCCTCAGAAGGTTTAGGTCTCTTGCTGAATTTCCCTTCTATTCACACATTGTCCTACAGGGGTTTGGATCCAGTCGTGTTACCTTCAGCAGCAAGCCAAGCTGTTAAAACATGCCTTTTGACTTTTGTGAGATCATTATCGACTGTCCTGGCTACTGCATATATTCTGACAAGGTGCAAATGATATACTCTCAACTAAAAGTCCCAATGACTATTCGCAAGTTATATTTTTGATGCAAACAGACTTACTGGATCTTGGAATTAGGCCATTGACAATCTCTTATTCTAGCTCAACGTCAGTTTTGTTAACCATGTAGCAAGTGGATACCTTAAACTGGTTTGGTAGGTTGAGGTGTCATAACTGTGGGCCATTAGCTAGTCATCTTTTTTACCTATTAGTTGCTTTGCTGGGGCCTTAAGCCAATAATTTAAGATCTGGTTGCATTTAGTTAGGTGAGATTATACAAAAATCCATTCTTTCTTTTAGCTGATGTTTGGGGCCTGTCTGTACAAAAGAGGAAGCAACTGAATTGAAATGAACTAATAATGATTAAACCAAACTATTCTATCACCTTTATGTCTTGTTCTCTCTTCCCCTTGTGGAAGCACCTCCGTAACTTCCCTCTTTTCCAATCTACATACTGTAGTCTTTCCCCACTGTCATGTTGTTTGAGATTCTCTAACTGAGAGCTATTATGATTTGTAGCACAATGGGGCTATAGTAAGACACCGTCGTGTCCGGGAATTGCTCTCTCTTTCTAGTCTTCATGTGTCACTATCGACATCCCTAGCTTTGCAGCAGGAGTCCGCAGAGGCAAAAAGTTCAGGTACTAATGCCATGTGGAGATTTTTCCTTCTTTGATGCCGTATGTTTACTGATAATACTCTCTGCTAGTTGAGGCGCCGACTGCAATTTTACTGAGTAGTACTATGATTTGTGCACAAGACTTAATTCAACCTGTCGTTGATGTAGATCTTATTGTTAACCGTGCGGGCGTCGTGTGGTTAACCGTGCGGGCGTCGTGGTTCGGGGAAGAATCGATGTAACAAGATTATGATTGTGATTATGAATCCCCTGCAATGTTAGGGATAAGATCACCTGCAAGATTGCGATTCCCCTGCATCAGCTACCAAATCAGCAACAATCATGATGGTTAACTCGGTCTGAAAACACTCACAGGATTGCCAAGTCTTCAAGATAATCCATTGGAGCTGTTTATACTTTATAGTATGAAACCTGAGTGCAAGGTTGTGCAACTTGCTCGGTCCATGCCTGCAGCTTAGGATAGATTGCTCGAACTCTTGTACTATGACTATTTAGTTTTGTGCTGCTACACTTCCAGTAGCAGAGGCACGAATGGTTGATGACAAGGCCCAAATAAGACTAACCTGGAGGTTGTGTACAGTTTCTGAATAACAATGTTGAATTGGTTTCTACTACTCCCTCTGTATCTAAATAATTGTAGTTGGCAGAACTAGTCTAGTTCTGCCCAACTACAATTATTTAGGTACAGAGGGAGTAGTTAGCATGGAACATGATCTATTATGGGAAGCCAAATCAGCGTAACACCAACTAGTTTGACTTTGTTTTACTTTTTTTAGCACGTCTTGTCTTATATCTGCTTCGTTTGCAGCTTTCTGAGATTGTGAATCATGGAAAACTGGTGTCGATGAGATCATCATAAATCTGCTGGCAAAGCGCCTTGACGAGGGAGAAGGAAAGGGTGAATTGGGGTTCATACTTGATGGTTTTCCAAGAACTATAAGACAAGCGGTGAGCAAGTTATTTCACCTGATTCTAAGTATGCCGGACATATATACTTGCATCTTCTCAGTTCGACTTTTATCATCGGGGGATGGGATCATGGAAATTGTATATAGTTTCAGAACAAATGTGGAACTTGATTATAGTAATAGTTTTTATGTACCCTGGTTCATGTCTATGGTTGAGACGAACTGAGTCTTCAAAATTTTGTGCAGTTTTTTTGTTGTTAGAAAAAACTTAGCCGCTCATATCGCGTGACAGTTCCCAAACTAAACTGTATTGTGTGGTTTGTTAGGAAATACTAGAGGGAGTCACAGATATTGATTTGGTGATCAATCTCAAGCTTCGAGAAGAGGCTCTGCTTGCAAAATGCGTTGGCAAAAGGAAGTGCAGCCAGTGTGGAGGAAACTTCAATGTTTCCTTCTTTGATGGTTTGAATTTCATGGAGGATACTACTATAGCCATCCAATAAATTGTTTAGTTTAATAATCTTTTAAGGTGATTTATAAGCCTGTGCTGGCACTTGGGCTTCAAGTATTTGACTTCCATTTTATTATTTGTCCAGTGAGTATGCTACTCTGTGTGACTTGGTGAGACCAGCCAGTAAATAGTTTAGGTTAATAATCTTAAAGTTGATCTATAATTGTGTATTGGCAATTGGGCTTGAAATTTATGATCTCTGTTTTATGAATAGGTAGTATTAATTGACAAATGTTTCGTTTTATTAACTGTTGAGTGACTCACATTACCTGTTGTCTTTCATGTATGAAAATTAATATCAAGCCACATTCTTACATTATACTTCTCCTTCCTTTGCTCAGCTCAGTTTACATGAGCTGATGGTTAGTGTTTTTATGCTCGTCAATTGGCAATTGATAGTCATCCTGTTTATTACCTCTCTGGTGTTGTTCTTTCTCTAGCTTTGACACATCGATGCTTGTCTAGTTTCTGTTATGTACTGTAGGCAGCATAAAAGAAACACCAGCATGGTTTTAAAATCTGTCTATTTGTTGCAGGCCCTGACAACATGGAGCACCTGAAGAGGATTGCCGAGGAGATGCCGAAGCAGGTGGCTGCTGCAAGCGCCATCCAGCCCAAGGAGGAGAACGACTTAGAGTTTGGATGTATTATGTAAACCTGGGAGATGTATTATGTAAACCTGGGAGATGTATTATGTGATGTTATATGACGGATGATTTTAATTCGACCTGGAGTTTTCTTGATTTGAATATGAAATAGTGTTGGATTTAATACTGGACAAATTGTTGGGTTGAAAAGGCCCAACAAATAGAAATGAAACCAAGTTCTCGAACAAAAAGTTGCTGAATTCAAAAATGAAAAAGGCCAAAACTGAAACTGGATCAAATGTATTTGGGCACTAAAAGGCCAGGGCCCAAATTATAATGATAAAAAAATCGTTTTTTTACTAAAGTGGCTGTAAATAGGCTAAGTCCCCAAAAGAAGCCCAATAAGAAAAAGCACAAAAAAAATAAAATCAGCCCATGTGATCAATTAAATGGGTTGGGCTGATTTTAACCATGGCGTTTTGATTTCATCGTAATTTTGCCACGTAGGATTGGGTTTGATTGCCAACAACGATTTAGGATCGTAGTAAAGGTTACGACAATCCAGGAATCGTCGTAAAAGTTACGATGATATTGATCAAAACATCGCTGCTATTCATTTGTGACGCTCAGTTTTCGACACTTGGTTTTTCGTCGTGAGATCGTCGTAAATTAAAAACCATGACGATGTAGCGACGAAAAAATAGCGTCGTGTATTAGCATATTCCTTGTAGTGACTTCAGCAAGCAGACAAGCACACAAGCGAACAGAAAGCAAGCGAAAGAACAGGGCGAACGAAAAAGGCAAATATTTTTGTAAATTTTTGTTTTTCAGAAGTGGGGGAGAGGAAAACGAGAGGCAAAAAAGTAAATGCAAAATATGAGTTTGCGACGGTTACTTGGATAACTTCACTTGATGCTCCCCGGCAACGGCGCCAGAAATTCTTCTTGCTACCTCTTGAGCTTGCGTTGGTTTTTTCCCTTGAAGAGGAAAGGGTGATGCATCACAGTAGCAGTAAGTATTTCCCTCAGTTTGAGAACCAAGGTATCAATACAGTAGGAGTATCAAGCCAAGTGTCTAAAGGACATGCGCAGAAAATAGCAAACTTGCACCCAACGCTACAAAGGGGTTGTCAGTCCCTTCACGATTGATTGCAAGGTGAGATCTGAAGGCGGAAAGTGCAACAAAGTAAAAGTGTAGGGCTGAAAATATGATGTGAAGTAGACCCCGGGGCCATAGTGTTCACTAGAGGCTTCTCTCATGATAGCAAATATTATGGTGGGTGAACGAATTACTGTCGAGCAATTGATAGAACCGCGCAAAGTCATGACGATATCTAAGGCAATGATCATACATATAGGCATCACGTCCGAGACAAGTAGACCGATACTTTCTGCATCTACTACTATTACTCCACACATCGACCGCTATCCAGCATGCATCTAGTGTATTGAGTTCATGACAAACAGAGTAAGGCCTTAAGCAAGATGACATGATGTAGAGGGATAAATTCATGCAATAGATATAAACCCCATCTTTTTATCCTTTGATACGTCCATTTTGCATCATGTTTTCATGTTGATATTTATCGCTTCTTGGGCTATTATTTCACTTCACGGTACAATACTTATGCCTTTTCTCTCTTATTCTGCAGGGTTTACATGAAGAGGGAGAATGCCGGCAGCTGGGATTCTGGCCTCAAAATGGAGCAAGTTTGAGATACCTATTCTGTACAACTCCAAACGCCGTAAAAATCAACGATGATTCTTTTCTGGATTTATAAAAAATACTGGGCCGAAGAAGCGCCAGAGGGGCGCCAGCAAGTGGCCACAAGCCTGCTAGGCGCGGCCACCCCCTCTTTTGCTATATGAAGGGTTTCGTCTGAAAAAAATAAGAGAGGAGCTTTTTCGTGGATTCGCCGCCGCCACGAGGTGGAACTTGAGCATAACCAATCTAGAGCTCCGGCAGGACGATCCTACCGGGGAAACTTCCCTCCCGGAGGGGGAAATCGTCACCATCATCATCACTAACACTCCTCTCATCGGAGGGGACTCGTCACCATCAACATCTTCATCAGCACCATCTCATCTCCAAACCCCAGTCCATCGCTTGTAACCAATCTTCGTCTGGCGACTCCGATTGGTACTTGTAAGGTTGCTAGTAGTGTTGATTACACTTTGTAGTTGATGCTAGTTGGATTACTTGGTGGAAGAGTTTATGTTCAGATCCTTGATGCTACTCATTACCTCTCTAGTCATGAATATGATTATGCTTTGTGAGTAGTTACTTTTGTTCCTGAGGACATGGGATAAGTCATGCTAATAGTAGTCATGAGAATTTGGTATTCATTCGGTATTTTGATGTGTTGTATGTTGTTTTTCCTCTAGTGGTGTTATGTGAACATCGACTACATAACACTTCACCATTATTTGGACCTAGAGGAAGGCATTGGGAAGTAGTAAGTAGATGATTGATTGCTAGAGTGACAGAAGCTTAAACCCTAGTTTATGCGTTGCTTCGTAAGGGGCTGATTTGGATCCACTAGTTTAATGCGATGGTTAGACTTTATCTTAATTCTTCTTTCGTAGTTGCAGATGCTTGCGAGAGGGGTTAATCATAAGTGGGATGCTTGTCGAAGTAAGGGGAGTACCCAAGCGCCGGTCCACCCACATATCAAACTATCAAAGTAACGAACGTGAATCATATGAACATGATGAAAACTAGCATGACAAAAATACCCGTGTGTCCTCGGGAGCGTTTTTCCTCCTATAAGACTTTGTCCAGGCTTGTCCCTTGCTACAAAAGGGATTGGGCCACTTTGCTACATCGTTGCTACTTTTGTTACTTGTTGCTTGCTAGGAATCATCTCACCACACAATCACTTGTTACCGATAATTTCAGTGCGTGCAGATTTTACCTTGCTGAAAACCACTTGTCAGATCCTTCTGCTCCTCATTGGGTTCGACACTCTTACTTATAGAAAGGACTACGATTGACCCCCTATACTTGTGGGTCATCAAGACTCTTTCCTGGCGCCATTGCCGAGGAGTGAAGCGCCTTTGGTAAGTGGAACTTGGTAAGGAAACATTCATATAGTGTGCTGAAATTTATTGTCACTTCTCACTATGGATAATAATCCTTTGAGGGGCCTGTTCGGGGTATCTTCACCTCGAACGGAAGCACAAAGAGTTTCTCCTCAACCTGCTGCACCTACTGAAAATATTTGCTTTGAATTTCCTTCGGGTATGCTTGAGAAACTACTGGCAAATCCTTTTACAGGAGATGGAACATCACATCCAGACTTGCATCTAATCTATGTAGATGAAGTTTGTGGTTTATTTAAGCTTGCAGGTTTGCCCGAGGATGAGGTCAAGAAGAAGGTCCTTCCTTTATCTTTGAAGGATAAGGCATTGACATGGTATAGGCTATGTGATGATACTGGATCATGGGACTACAATCGGTTGAAATTGGAATTTCATCAAAAGTTTTATCCTATGCATTTAGTACATCGTGATCGGAATTATATTTATAATTTTTGGCCTCGTGACAGAGAAAGCATCGCTCAAGCTTGGGGGAGGCTTAAATCAATGTTATATTCATGCCCCAACCATGAGCTCTCGAGAGAAATTATCATTCAGAACTTCTATGCTCGGCTTTCTCATGATGATCGCACCATGCTTGACACTTCTTGTACCGGTTCTTTTATGAAGAGAGATATTGACTTCAAATGGAATTTATTGGAGAGAATTAACGCAACTCTGAAGATTGGGAGCTTGAAGAAGGTAAGGAGTCAGGTATGAATTTCAAGTTTGATTGCGTTAAATCCTTTGTTGAAACAAATACTTTTTGTGACTTTAGCGCTAAGTATGGACTTGACTCTGAGATAGTAGCTTCATTGTGTGAATCCCTTGCTGATCATATTGATCTCCCCAAAGAGAAGTGGTTTAAATATCATCCTCCATTAGAAGTCAATGTAGTTAAACCCACTCCAGTTGAAGAGAAAGTCATTGCCTATAATGATCCTGTTGTTCCCAGTGCTTACATTGAGAAACCACCTTTCCCTGTTAGGATAAAGGATCATTCTAAAGCTTCATCTGTGATACGTAGAGGCTACATTAGAACACCTACACGTCCTGAGAAAATAAGAGTTGAACCTAGCATTGCTATTATCAAAGATCTTCTGTCCGACGATGTTGAGGGACATAATATTCACTTCTGTGAAGATACTGCTAGAATTGCTAAACCTCACGCTAGAGACAAACATAGGCTTGTTGTTGGCATGCCTGTGGTTTCTGTTAAGATAGGAGATCATTGTTACCATGGTTTACGTGACGTGGGTGCTAGTGTTAGTGCAATACCTCAATCCTTATACGATGAAATTAAAGACGAGATTGCACGTGTTGAGATAGAGCCTATTGATGTCACTATTCAACTTGCCAATAGAGATACTATCTGCCCTGTGGGAATTGTTAGGGATGTTGAAGTCTTATGTGGTAAAACAAAGTATCCTGCTGATTTCCTCGTTCTTGCTACCACTCAAGATAGCTTTTGTCCCATCATATTTGGCATACCTTTTCTCAATACTGTCAATGCTCATATTGATTGTGAGAAGCAAACTGTCACTGTTGGCTTTGAAGGTGTGTCACATGAGTTCAATTTCTCCAAGTTTGGTAGACAACCTCATGAAAAGGAGTTGCCCAGTAAGGATGAAACTATTGCCTTAGCTTCTATTGCCGTGCCTCCTACTGATCCCTTAGAGCAATACTTGCTTGAGCATGAAAATGATATGCATATGGATGAAAGGGATGAGATAGATAGAGTTGTCTTAGAACAATATCCTATTCTTAAGAATAATCTGCCCGTTGAACTGCTTGGGGATCCACCCCCACCAAAGGGTGATCCTGTGTTCGAGCTTAAACAGTTGCCTGATACTCTTAAGTATGCTTATCTGGATGAGAAAGAGATATATCCTATTATTATTAGTGCTAGCCTCTCAGAGCATGAAGAAAAGAAGTTACTAAAAACTCTGAGGAAGCACCGTGCTGCTATTGGATATACTCTTGATGATCTTAAGGGCATTAGTCCCACTCTATGCCAGCAGAAGATCAAAACTGATCTTGACTTCAAACCAGTTGCTGATCATCAAAGGAGATTAAATCCTAAGATGAAAGAGGTAGTAAGAAAAGAAATACTAAAGCTCCTGGAAGCGGGTTGTCACGCCCAAGATGCGACCCTATCCTCAATTTGGCATGAAGGCCCCGTCAGGGATAGAAGCGCATCTCGTCGTGTCGCAAGAATGGATATCGTTACAAGTACATGTACTGGAAAGAAGAGATATATAATAGAATTGGCTTACACTCGCCACAAGCTACATCAGAGTCACATCAGTACATTACATAATCATCAAGAGTAAGAGCAGGGTCCGACTACGGACGAAAACAAACGAGAAAAGAAGAATGACGTCCATCCTTGCTATCCCAGGCTGCCGGCCTGGAACCCATCCTAGATCGATGATGAAGAAGAAGAAGAAGCAACTCCAAATGAACGATCAACGCGCTCGCGTCAAGTAACCTTTACCTGTACCTGCAACTGGTGTTGTAGTAATCTGTGAGCCACCCGGGACTCAACAATCTCATTTCCAAAGGTATCAAGACTAGCAAAGCTTAATGGGTGAGACATGGTTAAGTGGTGAGGTTACAGCAGTGACTAAGCATATATTTGGTGGCTAAACTTGCGAGTACAAGAAATGAAAGGGGGATGATCTACGCATAACGCACGTGAACTACTGATAATCAAATGAATGATCCTGAACACCTACCTACGTCAGACATAACCCCACCGTGTCCTCGGTCGGAGAAGGAACTCACGAAAGAGACAGTCACAGTTACGCACACAGTTGGCAAGTTTTAATTAAGTTAACTTCAAGTTATCTAGAACCAGTGTTAAACAAAGTTTCCACGTTGCCACGTAACCGCGGGCACGGCTTTCCGAAAAGATTTAACCCTGCAGGGGTGCTCCAACTAGTCCATCACAAATTACCACAAGCCGCATAGAAATCCTCAATCACGAAGCTCGCGATCTCGTCGGATTCCCTAGTGGAAAACCTCAACTATGAGATTACCCAAAGCATCACCAGAATCCCGATGCACAAGATATTTCATCAAAGGTAAAACTAATCCAGTAAGGCCGCCCGACGTGTCGACGATCCCGATAGGAGTCGCGTACCTCGTTCTCAGGACACGACGGATGGGTCACACTAGGAGATACCAAACCTCGGGTTGCCCCGCGGTGGCCCCGTAGTCTTCCAATTTGGACCAACACTCATGAGGAGCACTGGCCCGGGGGTTGATTAAATTTCCTCGGGTGCCGGCGGGTCCCTATGCATTATTATTAGGTTATTAGGCAAATGTAGTACCAAAGTTGGGCCTTGCCAGACCAGTCTTAATCTAAAACGAATTATCAAGGGGGTCCCCATAACAACCCCGATCGTGTTAGGAGCGCTCAATTATGGAATATAACACCGGTAGCCGAAACTAAGGGGGCAAAGGTGGAACAAAACACCATGCTAGAAAGGCCGAGCCTTCCACCTTTTACCAAGTATATAGGTGCATTAAATTAAATAGCATTTAATATGGTGATATAACAAGGAACCCATGTTTTCACATGGAAGCAACTGCTCCTGCAACTAGCAACGCTAACACAAGGTTAAGCAAGTAGTAACATAGCCAATCAGTGGTTTGCTAGGTTGAACAGGTTGAAAGTTTTCATGGCATTGTTGAGAGGCTGATATTTAACAAGTGGTAGGCAACGAGACATAAACGATAGAAGCGATAAAACTAGCATGGCAATGATAGTAATGGTATCTGGGGAAATGGTCATCTTGCGTGAGATCCCGCTTGGAAGAAGAACAACTCCGAGAAGTCGTCGAACGGATGTAGTCGAACGGGTCCTCACATTCCGACTCTCTTGCGGAACTCTATCGAGACAGGCAAACCGGAAACAAACATCAACACAAATATTCACCACACGATGCACAACATAATTCATAACCTACTATGATGCATGATCAGTTCATTGATGCAAGGGATGGCATGGCAATTCACCTCACGCAAACACTACACATTAAGTGAAGCTCGATATGCAATGGGTTGCATATCGACGAAACTCCACGTTTAATTATTAGTTCACTCCCGTTAATTTAGACGGCACTATTAAATGTTTTTAACATGGCAAGGGGTGAAGCGGTGATCTTACAAGACATCCTAGACGGTTTAACTCGCGGAACATAGAACGGAGCTACGGCACAAGAACATGCAACACAAGATATCATGCCATAAATGCGACATGCATGCAAGTTACAACATCACGGCAAGAAGGGACAGAAGCATATGTCGCCATGGTGAGTGAAGGATACCATGGCGGCAAGACGGAAACGAAGTCACGGCAACGTTCCTATCCCGATGCACAACGAGATATCGTGTCAACGTTTAGGAAGCATGTGCGGGAACGCTAAATAAAGATGGGGTGATCCCGGTTACCGGGTTCCCATGTGTCGAGGGCACAACGAACGAGGAACACAACGTGCAACGGCCAACATACGGTGCAACACACGATACAACTCATACATCACATTCGTTCGTTACACGACAACGTCTCATCGGTATACCTTCGAAGCGTGCAAATCGGAGCGGTTCGGTTCGGTGAAGGAGAACAACGGTCGTCGTGGAAGTCGTGGTACCGGTCTCGTCGACGGTAGTCGTTCGCTCGGCGTCGTGGCTCTCGGGTCTTTGGCGTCAGTAGTCGAACTTGTTTCAGGGGTCGTCGAGGACGACGTGGTACTCGTGAACTCGTCGATGACCCTCGGTGGCGGGGAGAGTACTTGCTAACTTCGGTGACGGAAACCAGCGACACCACAACAACACCGGCGGCAACAACTATCATCGGCACACTACGACAAGCAGGCAAGCACCTACCTCAGACTACGCTAGCAGCAACAGCTATCAACACCAACAATAGCCAGCTATGCAATAGCACTAGCATCAAAGCAGCTAAGCAGCACAAGTAGCAAGCACAGCGATAGCTAGCTCGGCAGCAGCAACAACAAGCATCAGCAGCATAGCAACGGCAAGGCAACGGCAGCAACACCCAAATAGCAGCAAGCACATCAACAACGGTAGCAGGCTACAATACTTCGACAGCAACAACTACTGCTCGCAGCAGCAAAGCATCGCCATGGCGGGGCGAGCAGCAACTACAGACGGCAGCGGCACCAGCACAGCGAGCAACAACAGCAAGCACAACAGGGGAACTCCATGGCGCGGCGGTGGCGAGCTCCGGCGTGGGGCCGCGGTGGCTGCGACGAGCTCGGCCCCGGCAAGGCTGGCCGGGGAAGGAGAGGCAGGGAGGCGCGGTCGGCATGGCACCACGACGGGCGGCGGCCGCGCGGGAATGGCGGGGCACGGGCTGACGCCGGCGGGGACCTCGGGCCGGCCACCGGGATGGCGGCAGGTGCTGCAGAAGCCGGCGGCGACGGCACAACGGTGGCGCGCAGGGGGTGCTGCAGAGAACGCGACGCACCGGCGACGGGAGGCCAGCTCGGGCAGGGGAGCGGCGCAGGAGGCGAGGTCGAGGGGCACGGCGAGAGGAGCCGGGCGAGGCGGCGCGCAGGGCAGGGGCAGCCAGCGACGGGGCAGGAGAGGGGAACCGGGAGGAAGCTGGGAGGAGGGAGCCGGGACAGAGGGGGAACGAGAGAAGGGAGAGGACGGCGCGAGGGGGAAGGAGACGACGGCGCACGGGGGCACAGAGGGATCGAGGCGGTTGGGCTCCTGCGCTAGGGTAGACGAGGGCCTTGGGCCTTGCCTTGGCAGGCTGGGCTCCCTCTTCCTCTATTGTTTTTGTTTTTTTTCCTTTAAAAAAACAGCAACTCAAACAAAACAAAAGAAATAGGTTTTAAACAAAAATAAAAAAATAAAAAAATAAATGATGTTGACTCCTTTTGAAAAAAATATATCCCAACTATAAAATAGCTTGGGCATTTTTTTAAACAAATAAAAATGAAACCCTTTTAAGAATTAAAATAAAACCCTTTTAACAAGAGAATATAATAAAAACCCTTTTAACAAGAGAATAAAATAAAATCCTTTTCTTACAAAAGAATAAAACCAACCCCTTTTATTTAAAGATTAAAATAAAGGCTCTTTAAAGGAGAAAAGAAAAGAGTCTGTTTTAGAAAATAAACTAAGGGACAAAAACAAAGGAAACCCAAGGGGTTGTCCCCACATTTAATAAAAGGACTTTTATTGAAAATAAGAAGACGAACCCTTTTATATAGGGGTTTAAAACGGGAAACTTTAGCAAAGCGCAAAAACGAAATAAGAGGGGAGAGGGGGAGTTTCTATCGCACTACGACTCGGTGAGCACTCGAAGCACACACTCTCAAAACACCACACGTGACAGACGATGCAAGATGCCATGCATGATGCGACGATGCAAACTAAATGAAGAGCCCACAAATAAAGTAACCACACGACGAAAACGGAAATAAAGGGGAATCTTCTAGAACGTCGGTCTCGGGCTGTCACACGGGTATTATCTATCATGTTGCTCATAGCGATTGGGTGAGTCCGGTGCATTGCGTCCCTAAGAAGGGAGGCATTACCGTTGTCCCTAATGATAAGGATGAATTGATCCCACAAAGGATTATTACTGGCTATAGGATGGTGATCGATTTTAGGAAATTGAATAAAGCCACTAGGAAAGATCATTACCCTTTGCCTTTTATCGACCAAATGCTAGAAAGACTGTCTAAACACACACTTTTGCTTTCTAGACGGTTATTCTGGTTTCTCCCAAATACCTGTTGCACAAGCTGATCAGGAGAAAACCACTTTCACCTGCCCTTTCGGTACCTTTGCTTATAGATGTATGCCTTTTTGGCTTATGTAATGCACCTGCCACCTTTCAAAGATGTATCATGGCTATATTCTCCGACTTTTATGAAAAGATCATTGAGGTTTTCATGGATGACTTCTCCGTTTACGGGTCTTCCTTTGATGATCGCCTCAGCAACCTTAATTGAGTCTTACAGAGATGTAAAGACACCAATCTTGTCTTGAATTGGGAGAAGTGCCACTTTATGGTTAATGAAGGCATCATCTTAGGATATAAAATTTCTGAAAGAGGTATTGAAGTCGATAAGGCTAAGGTTGATGCAATCGAGAAAATGCCATACCCCACATATATCAAAGGTATAAGAAGTTTCCTTGGTCATGCTGGTTTCTATAGAAGGTTCATTAAAGACTTCTCTAAGATTTCTAGGCCTCTTACCAATCTCTTGCAAAAGGATATTCCTTTTTTTTTGACGAAGATTGTGAGGAAGCCTTCGAAATACTTAAGAAGGATTTGATAACTACACCTATTGTTCAACCACCTGATTGGAACTTACCTTTTGAGATCATGTGTGACGCTAGTGATTATGTTGTTGGTGCTGATCTAGGGCAAAGAGTTGATAAGAAGTTGAATGTTATTCACTATGCTACTAAAACTTTAGACAGTGCCAAAAGAAACTATGCTACTACTGAAAAGGAATTTTTAGCAGTTGTGTTTGCATGTGAAAAGCTCAGGTCTTACATAGTTGATTCCAAAGTCACTATTCACACTGATCATGCTACTATTAAGTACCTTATGGAGAAGAAAGACGCTAAACCTAGACTTATCAGATGGGTTCTCTTGCTACAAGAATTTGATTTGCACGTTGTCGACAGAAAGGGTGCTGATAACCCCGTAGGAGATAACTTGTCTAGGTTGGAGAACGTTCTTGATGAACCACAACCTATTGATGATAGCTTTCCCGATGAGCAATTGAATGTCATCAATGCATCACGTAGTGCATCGTGGTATGCTGATTATGCAAACTATATCGTTGCCAGATACATACCACCTAGTTTCACTTACCAGCAAAAGAAGAAATTCTTCTTTGACTTGAGACATTACTTCTGGGATGACCCTCACCTTTATAAGGAAGGAGTAGATGGTGTTATTAGACGTTGTGTACCTGAACATGAACAGGGACAGATCCACCAGAAGTGTCACTCCGAGGCCTATGGAGGACACCATGCGGGAGATAGAACTGCACACAAGGTATTGCAATCAGGTTTCTATTGGCCCACTCTCTTCAAGGATGCCCGTAAGTTTGTCTTGTCTTGTGACGAATGTCAAAGAATAGGTAATATTAGCAAACGTCAGGAAATGCCTATGAACTATTCACTTGTCATTGATGTTGGGGAACGTCGCATGGGAAACAAAAATTTTCCTACGCGCACGAAGACCTATCATGGTGATGTCCATCTACGAGAGGGGATGAGTGATCTACGTACCCTTGTAGATCGTACAGCAGAAGCGTTAGAGAACGCGGTTGATGTAGTGGAACGTCCTCACGTCCCTCGATCCGCCCCGCGAACAATCCCGCGATCAGTCCCACGATCTAGTACCGAACGGACGGCACCTCCGCGTTCAGCACACGTACAGCTCGACGATGATCTCGGCCTTCTTGATCCAGCAAGAGAGACGGAGAGGTAGAAGAGTTCTCCGGCAGCGTGACGACACTCCGGAGGTTGGTGATGATCTCGTCTCAGCAGGGCTCCGCCCGAGCTCCGCAGAAACGCGATCTAGAGGAAAAACTATGGAGGTATGTGGTCGGGCAGCCGTGAGAAAGTCGTCTCAAATCTGCCCTAAAAGCCCCATATATATAGGAGGAGGGAGGGGGACCTTGCCTTGGGGTCCAAGGGACTCCCAAGGGGTCGGCCGAGCCAAGGGGGGGAGGACTCCCACCCCAAACCGAGTTGGACATGGTTTGGTGGGAGGAGTCCCCCTCCCTTCCCACTTCTTCCCTCTTTTTTTTTTTTCTTTTCCTTTGATTTTCTTTCTCTTGGCGCATAGGCCCCTTTGGGGCTGTCCCACCAGCCCACTAAGGGTTGGTGTGTCTCCCCAAAGCCTATGGGCTTCCCCGGGGTGGGTTGCCCCCCCGGTGAACTCCCGGAACCCATTCGTCATTCCCGGTACATTCCCGGTAACTCCGAAAACCTTCCGGTAATCAAATGAGGTCATCCTATATATCAATCTTCGTTTCCGGACCATTCCGGAAACCCTCGTGACGTCCGTATCTCATCCGGGACTCCGAACAACATTCCCTAACCAACCATATAACTCAAATACGCATAAAACAACGTCGAACCTTAAGTGTGCAGACCCTGCGGGTTCGAGAACTATGTAGACATGACCCGAGAGACTCCTCGGCCAATATCCAATAGCGGGACCTGGATGCCCATATTGGATCCTACATATTCTACGAAGATCTTATCGTTTGAACCTCAGTGCCAAGGATTCGTATAATCCCGTATGTCATTCCCTTTGTCCTTCGGTATGTTACTTGCCCGAGATTCGATCGTCAGTATCCGTATACCTATTTCAATCTCGTTTACCGGCAAGTCTCTTTACTCGTTCCGTAATATAAGATCCCGCAACTTACACTAAGTTACATTGCTTGCAAGGCTTGTGTGTGATGTTGTATTACCGAGTGGGCCCCGAGATACCTCTCCGTCACACGGAGTGACAAATCCCAGTCTTGATCCATACTAAATCAACTAACACCTTCGGAGATACCTGTAGAGTATCTTTATAGTCACCCAGTTACATTGCGACGTTTGATACACACAAAGCATTCCTCCGGTGTCAGTGAGTTATATGATCTCATGGTCATAGGAATAAA
Source organism: Hordeum vulgare subsp. vulgare (assembly GCF_904849725.1). Lineage (NCBI taxonomy): Eukaryota > Viridiplantae > Streptophyta > Magnoliopsida > Poales > Poaceae > Hordeum > Hordeum vulgare. Next base: position 43,959,447 of record NC_058524.1, read on the forward strand.
TACTTGACACGCAGAAAACAGTAGCAACAAAATGACACGATCAACATGCTACGTCTATTAGTTTGGGTCTAGTCCATCACGTGATTCTCCCAATGACGTGATCCAGTTATCAAGCAACAACACCTTGTTCATAATCAGAAGACACTGACTATCATCGATCAACTGGCTAGCCAACTAGAGGCATGCTAGGGACGGTGTTTTGTCTATGTATCCACACATGTAAATGAGTCTTCATTCAATACAATTATAGCATGGATAATAAACTATTATCTTGATACAGGAATTATAATAATAACTATATTTATTATTGCCTCTAGGGCATAATTCCAACAGTCTCCCACTTGCACTAGAGTCAATAATCTAGCCCTCACATCACCATGTGAATTACATTGTAATAAATCTAACACCCATACAGTTCTGGTGTCGATCATGTTTTGGCCGTGGAAGAGGTTTAGTCAGCGGGTCTGCTACATTCAGATCCGTGTGCACTTTGCATATATTTACGTCCTCCTCCTCGACGTAGTCGCGGATGAGGTTGAAGCGTCGTTTGATGTGTCTGGTCTTCTTGTGAAACCTTGGTTCCTTCGCTAAGGCAATGGCACCAGTGTTGTCACAGAACAAGGTTATTGGATCCAGTGCACTTGGCACCACTCCAAGATCCGTCATGAACTGCTTCATCTAGACACCCTCCTTAGCCGCCTCCGAGGCAGCCATGTACTCTGCTTCACATGTAGAATCTGCTACGACGCTTTGCTTGGAACTGCACCAGCTTACTGCACCCCCATTAAGAATAAATACGTATCCGGTTTGCGACTTAGAGTCGTCCGGATCTGTGTCAAAGCTTGCATCGACGTAACCTTTTACGGCGAGCTCTTCGTCACCTCCATACACGAGAAACATCTCCTTAGTCCTTTTCAGGTACTTCAGGATTACTCTGGAACCTACCTGCCATACTTATGGCCAGGCTAACATCCGGTCTAGTGCAAAGCATCGCATACATGATAGAACCTATGGCCGAAGCATAGGGGACGGAGCGCATATGCTCTCTATCTTCATCAGTTGCTGGGCACTGAGTCTTACTCAATCTCGTACCTTGTAACACTGGCAAGAACCCTTTCTTGGACTGTTCCATTTTGAACCTCTTCAGAACTTTATCAAGGTATGTGCTTTGTGAAAGTCCTATCAGGCGTTTTGATCTATCCCTATAGATCTTAATGCCTAGTATGTAAGCAGCTTCTCCTAGGTCCTTCATAGAGAAACTTTTATTCAAGTAACCTTTTATGCTCTCCAAAAGCTCTACGTTGTTTCCAATCAGTAATATGTCATCCACATATAATATTAGAAACGCCACAGAGCTCCCACTCACCTTCTTGTAAATACAAGATTCTCCAACCACTTGTATAAACCCAAATGCTTTGATCACCTCATCAAAGCGTTTGTTCCAACTCCGAGATGCTTGCACCAGTCCATAAATGGATCGCTGGAGCTTGCACACCTTGTCAGCATTTTTAGGATCGACAAAACCTTCGGGTTGCATCATATACAACTCTTCCTTAAGGAAACCGTTAAGGAACGCCGTTTTGACATCCATCTGCCAGATTTCATAATCAAAAAATGCAGCTATTGCTAACATGATTCTGACGGACTTAAGCATCGCTACGGGTGAGAAGGTCTCATCGTAGTCAACTCTTGGAACTTGTGAAAAACCCTTTGCCACAAGTCGAGCTTTATAAACGGTCACATTACCGTCAGCGTCCATCTTCTTCTTAAAGATCCATTTGTTCTGAATAGCCTTGCGGCCCTCAGGTAGTATCTCCAAAGTCCACACTTTGTTCTCATACATGGATCCTATCTCGGATTTCATGGCTTCTAGCCATTTGTTGGAATCTGGGCCCACCATTGCTTCTTCATAATTTGCAGGTTCATTGTTGTCTAACAACATGATTGATAAGACGGGATTACCGTACCACTCTGGAGCAGCGCGTGATCTCGTCGACCTGCGTGGTTCAACAGAAACTTGAACTGGAGTTTCATGATCATCATCATTAACTTCCTCCTCAACCGGCGTCGCAACGACAGAGGTCTCCCCTTGCCCCGTGCCACCATCCAGAGGGATGAGAGGTTCGACAACCTCGTCAAGTTCTATCTGCCTCCCACTCAATTCTCTCGAGAGAAACTCCTTCTCGAGAAAATTTCCGTTCTTAGAAACAAACACTTTGCCCTCGGATTTGAGATAGAAGGTGTACCCAACTGTCTCTTTTGGGTAACCTATGAAGACGCACTTTTCCGCTTTGGGTTCCAGCTTTTCAGGCTGAAGCTTTTTGACATAAGCATCACATCCCCAAACTTTAAGAAACGACAACTTTGGCCTTTTGCCATACCACAGTTCGTATGGTGTCGTCTCAACGGATTTCGATGGTGCCCTATTTAAAGTGAATGCAGCTGTTTCTAATGCATAACCCCAAAATGATAACGGCAAATCAGTAAGAGACATCATAGATCGCACCATCTCTAACAAAGTACGATTACGACGTTCGGACACACCATTACGCTGTGGTGTTCCAGGCGGTGTTAACTGCGAAACAATTCCACATTGTCTTAAGTGAGTACCAAACTTGAAACTCAGATATTCACCCCCACGATCAGACCGTAGGAACTTGATCTTCTTGTTACGATGATTTTCCACTTCACTCTGAAATTGCTTGAACTTTTCAAATGTTTCAGACTTGTGCTTCATCAAGTAGACATAACCATATCTACTTAAATCGTCAGTGAAGGTGAGAAAATAACGATATCCGCCGCGTGCCTCCACGCTCATTGGACCACACACATCGGTATGTATGATTTCCAACAAGTCACTTGCACGCTCCATTATTCCGGAGAACGGAGTCTTAGTCATCTTGCCCATGAGGCATGGTTCGCACGTGTCAAGTGAATCAAAGTCAAGTGACTCCAGAAGTCCATCGGAATGGAGTTTCTTCATGCGCTTTACACCAATATGACCTAAGCGGCAGTGCCATAAAAACATGGCGCTATCATTGTTAACTCTAACTCTTTTGGTCTCAATGTTATGTATATGTGTATCATCGCTATCAAAATTCAGTATGAACAATCCTCTCACATTGGGTGCATGACCATAAAAGATGTTACTCATAGAAATAGAACAACCATTATTCTCAGACTTAAAAGAGTAACCGTCTCGCAATAAACAAGATCCAGATATAATGTTCATGCTCAACGCAGGCACTAAATAACAATGATTTAAGTTCATCACTAATCCCGATGGTAGTTGAAGTGACACTGTGCCGACGGCGATTGCATCAACCTTGGAACCGTTTCCTACGCGCATCGTCACTTCGTCTTTCGCCAGCCTTCGTCTATTCCGCAGTTCCTGCTTCGAGTTGCAAATGTGAGCAACAGAACCGGTATCAAATACCCAGGCACTACTATGAGAGCCGGTTAAGTACACATCAATAACATGTATATCAAATATACCTGATTTTTCTTTGCCCGCCTTCTTATCTTCCAGATACTTGGGGCAATTGCGCTTCCAGTGACCCATACCCTTGCAATAGAAGCACTCTGTTTCAGGCTTAGGTCCAGCCTTGGGTTTCTTCACCGGATTGGCAACAGGCTTGCCGCTCTTCTTCGAATTGCCCTTCTTGCCTTTGCCGTTTCTCTTGAAACTAGTGGTCTTGCTCACCATCAACACTTGATGCTCTTTACGGAGTTCAGACTCTGCGACTTTCAGCATCGCAAACAACTCGCCGGGAGACTTGTTCATCCCTTGCATGTTGTAGTTCAACACAAAGCCTTTATAGCTTGGCGGCAGTGATTGAAGGATTCTGTCAGTGATAGCTTCTTGCGGGAGTTCAATCCCCAGTTCAGCTAGACGGTTTGAGTACCCAGACATTTTGAGCACATGTTCACTGACAGACGAGTTTTCCTCCATCTTGCAAGCATAGAATTTATCGGAGGTCTCATACCTCTCGATCCGGGCGTTCTTCTGAAAGATAAACTTCAACTCCTGGAACATCTCAAATGCTCCATGACGCTCAAAGCGACGTTGAAGTCCCGGTTCTAAGCCATACAAGACTGCACATTGAACTATTGAGTAGTCCTCCTTACGTGCTAAGCAAGCGTTCTTAACATCCTGATCAGCCGTAGCGGGTGGTTCATCTCCTAGCGCAGCATTAAGGACATAATCCTTCTTTCCAGCTTGTAAGATTAGCTTAAGATTACGAGCCCAGTCTACAAAGTTGCTTCCATCATCTTTCAACTTAGCTTTCTCTAAGAACGTATTAAAATTCAGGGTGACACTTGCGTGAGCCATGATCTACAACGCAAATATATTCAAAGTGGACTTAGACTATCTTCAAGATAATTAGAGTTCAAATTAATCAAATTATATGCTAAACTCTCACTCAAAAAGTACATCTCTCTAGTCATTTGAGTGGTTCATGATCCACTTACACTATCCCAAGTCCGATCATCACGTGAGTCGAGTATAGTTTCAGTGGTAAGCATCCCTATGCTAATCATATCAACTATATGATTCATGATCGACCTTTCGGTCTCATGTGTTCCGAGGCCATGTCTGCACATGCTAGGCTCGTCAAGCTTAACCCCAGTGTTCCGCGTGCGCAACTGTTTTGCACCCGTTGTATGTGAACGTTGAGTCTATCACACCCGATCATCACGTGGTGTCTCGAAACGACGAACTGTAGCAACGGTGCACAGTCGGGGAGAACACAATTTCGTCTTGAAATTTTAGTGAGAGATCACCTCATAATGCTACCGTCGTTCTAAGCAAAATAAGGTGCATAAAAGGATTAACATCACATGCAATTCATAAGTGACATGATATGGCCATCATCACGTGCTTCTTGATCTCCATCACCAAAGCACCGGCACGATCTTCTTGTCACCGGCGCCACACCATGATCATCCATCAACGTGTTGCCATCGTGGTTGTCGTGCTACTTATGCCATTACTACTAAAGCTACATCCTAGCAAAATAGTAAACGCATCTGCAAGCACATATGTTAGTATAAAGACAACCCTATGGCTCCTGCCGGTTGCCGTACCATCGACGTGCAAGTCGATATTTCTATTACAACATGATCATCTCATACATCCAATATATCACATCACATCATTGGCCATATCACATCACAATCATACCCTGCAAAAACAAGTTAGACGTCCTCTAATTTTGTTGTTGCATGTTTTACGTGGTGACCAAGGGTATTTAGTAGGATCGCATCTTACTTACGCAAACACCACAACGGAGATATATGAGTTGCTATTTAACCTCATCCAAGGACCTCCTCGGTCAAATCCGATTCAACTAAAGTTGGAGAAACCGTCACTTGCCAGTCATCTTTGAGCAAAGGGGGTTACTCGTAACGATGAAACCAGTCTCTCGTAAGCGTACGAGTAATGTCGGTCCAAGCCGCTTCAATCCAACAATACCGCGGAATCAAGAAAAGACTAAGGAGGGCAGCAAAACGCACATCACCGCCCACAAAACCTTTTGTGTTCTACTCGAGAAGACATCTACGCATGAACCTAGCTCATGATGCCACTGTTGGGGAACGTCGCATGGGAAACAAAAATTTTCCTACGCGCACGAAGACCTATCATGGTGATGTCCATCTACGAGAGGGGATGAGTGATCTACGTACCCTTGTAGATCGTACAGCATAAGCGTTAGAGAACGCGGTTGATGTAGTGGAACGGCCTCACGTCCCTCGATCCGCCCCGCGAACAATCCCGCGATCAGTCCCACGATCTAGTACCGAACGGACGGCACCTCCGCGTTCAGCACACGTACAGCTCGACGATGATCTCGGCCTTCTTGATCCAGCAAGAGAAACGGAGAGGTAGAAGAGTTCTCCGGCAGCGTGACGGCGCTCCGGAGGTTGGTGATGATCTCGTCTCAGCAGGGCTCCGCCCGAGCTCCGCAGAAACGCGATCTAGAGGAAAAACTATGGAGGTATGTGGTCGGGCAGCCGTGAGAAAGTCGTCTCAAATCTGCCCTAAAAGCCCCATATATATAGGAGGAGGGAGGGGGACCTTGCCTTGGGGTCCAAGGGACTCCCAAGGGGTCGGCCGAGCCAAGGGGGGGAGGACTCCCCCCCCAAACCGAGTTGGACTTGGTTTGGTGGGAGGAGTCCCCCTCCCTTCCCACTTCTTCCCTCTTTTTTTTTTTTCTTTTCCTTTGATTTTCTTTCTCTTGGCGCATAGGCCCCTTTGGGGATGTCCCACCAGCCCACTAAGGGCTGGTGTGTCTCCCCAAATCCTACGGGCTTCCCCGGGGTGGGTTGCCCCCCCCCGGTGAACTCCCGGAACCCATTCGTCATTCCCGGTACATTCCCGGTAACTCCGAAAACCTTCCGGTAATCAAATGAGGTCATCCTATATATCAATCTTCGTTTCCGGACCATTCCGGAAACCCTCGTGACGTCCGTGATCTCATCCGGGACTCCGAACAACATTCGGTAACCAACCATATAACTCAAATACGCATAAAACAACGTCGAACCTTAAGTGTGCAGACCCTGCGGGTTCGAGAACTATGTAGACATGACCCGAGAGACTCCTCGGCCAATATCCAATAGCGGGACCTGGATGCCCATATTGGATGCTACATATTCTACGAAGATCTTATCGTTTGAACCTCAGTGCCAAGGATTCGTATAATTCCGTATGTCATTCCCTTTGTCCTTCGGTATGTTACTTGCCCGAGATTCGATCGTCAGTATCCGTATACCTATTTCAATCTCGTTTACCGGCAAGTCTCTTTACTCGTTCCGTAATATAAGATCCCGCAACTTACACTAAGTTACATTGCTTGCAAGGCTTGTGTGTGATGTTGTATTACCGAGTGGGCCCCGAGATACCTCTCCGTCACACGGAGTGACAAATCCCAGTCTTGATCCATACTAAATCAACTAACACCTTCGGAGATACCTGTAGAGTATCTTTATAGTCACCCAGTTACGTTGCGACGTTTGATACACACAAAGCATTCCTCCGGTGTCAGTGAGTTATATGATCTCATGGTCATAGGAATAAATACTTGACACGCAGAAAACAGTAGCAACAAAATGACACGATCAACATGCTACGTCTATTAGTTTGGGTCTAGTCCATCACGTGATTCTCCCAATGACGTGATCCAGTTATCAAGCAACAACACCTTGTTCATAATCAGAAGACACTGACTATCATCGATTAACTGGCTAGCCAACTAGAGGCATGCTAGGGAAGGTGTTTTGTCTATGTATCCACACATGTAAATGAGTCTTCATTCAATACAATTATAGCATGGATAATAAACTATTATCTTGATACAGGAATTATAATAATAACTATATTTATTATTGCCTCTAGGGCATAATTCCAACAATTGAACCATATGATGTTTGGGGCTTTGATTATATGGGACCTTTTCCAAAATTCAACGGGTATACTCATATCCTAGTTGCTGTTGATTGTGTCACTAAGTGGGTAGAAGCTATCCCCACTAGTAGTGCTGATCACAACACTTCTATCAGGATGCTTAAAGAAGTTATTTTCCCTAGATATGGAGTCCCTAGATATCTAATGACTGACGGTGGTTCACATTTGATTCATGGTGCTTTCCGTAAAACGCTTGCTAAGTACGATGTCAACCATAGAATTGCGTCTCCCTATCACCCTCAGTCCAGTGGTCAAGTAGAGCTAAGCAATAGAGAGATTAAACTAATTCTGCAAAAGACTGTCAACAGGTCTAGAAAGAATTGGTCTAAGAAGCTCGATGATGCACTGTGGGCTTATAGAACTGCCTATAAGAATCCCATGGGCATGTCTCCGTACAAAATGGTGTACGGAAAAGCATGTCATTTACCTCTTGAGCTAGAGCATAAAGCTTATTGGGCAATCAAAGAGCTCAACTTTGATTTCAAGCTTGCCAGTGAGAAGAGGTTATTTGACATTAGCTTGCTTGATGGATGGAGAACTCAGGCATATGCGAATGCCAAGTTGTTCAAAGAAAAGGTTAAGAGATGGCATGATCAGAGGATACAAAAGCGTGAGTTCAATGTAGGTGATTATGTCTTGCTATATAACTCTCGTTTATGATTCTTTGCAGGCAAGCTTCTCTCTAAATGGGAAGGTCCCTATGTTGTTGAGGAAGTATATCGTTCCGGTGCTATCAAAATAAACAACACGGAAGGTAATTGTCCGAGAGTTGTAAATGGGCAAAGAATCAAGCATTATATCTCACGTACTCCCACAAATGTTGAAAGCAATATCATCAATACCATAACTCCGGAAGAATACCTAAGGGACATTTATCAGTGTGTTTCAGACTACAAAAACGGAGAGGTATGTGATTCGATAAGAAAACAGACTCCAAAACTTTTCTAGTAGGATATTTTCTCCGTTTTGGAATATTTGAAAATATACAAAAATTGGAAGTAGTCCGGAAAGCGCGCGAGGAGGCGACAAGCCTGCCAGGCACGGGCCTGTTGGAATTATGCCCTAGAGGCAATAATAAATATAGTTATTATAATAATTCCTGTATCAAGATAATCGTTTATTATCCATGCTATAATTGTATTGAATGAAGACTTATATACATGTGTGGATACATAGACAAAACACTGTCCCTAGCAAGCCTCTAGTTGGCTAGCCAGTTGATCAAAGATAGTCAGGGTCTTCTGACTATGTACAAGGTGTTGTTGCTTGATAACTGGATCACGTCATTAGGAGAATCACGTGATGGACTAGACCCAAACTAATAGACGTAGCATGTTGATCGTGTCCTTTTGTTGCTACTATTTTCTGCGTGTCAAGTATTTGTTCCTATGACCATGAGATCATATAACTCACTGACACCGGAGGAATGCTTTGTGTGTATCAAACGTCACAACGTAACTGGGTGACTATAAAGATGCTCTACAGGTATCTCCGAAGGTGTTCATTGAGTTAGTATGGATCGAGACTGGGATTTGTCACTCCGTGTGACGGAGAGGTATCTTGGGGCTCACTCGGTAATACAACATCACACACAAGCCTTGCAAGCAATGTAACTTAGTGTAAGTTGCGGGATCTTGTATTACGGAACGAGTAAAGAGACTTGCCGGTAAACGAGATTGAAATAGGTATGCGGATACTGGCGACCGAATCTCGGGCAAGTAACATACCGAAGGACGAAGGGAATGACATACGAGATTATATGAATCCCTGGCACTGAGGTTCAAACGATAAGATCTTCGTAGAATATGTGGGATCCAATATGAGCATCCAGGTCCCGCTATTGGATATTGACCGAGGAGTCACTCGGGTCATGTCTACATAGTTCTCGAACCCGCAGGGTCTGCACACTTAAGGTTCGACGTTGTTTTATGCGTATTTGAGTTATATGGTTGGTTACCGAATGTTGTTCGGAGTCCCGGATGAGATACGGACGTCACGAGGGTTTCCGGAATGGTCCAGAAACGAAGATTGATATATAGGATGACCTCATTTGATTACCGGAAGGTTTTCGGAGATGCCGGGAATGTACCGGGAATGACGAATGGGTTCCGGATGTTCACCGGGTGGGGGGTGGGGGCAGCCCACCCCGGGGAAGCCCATAGGCCTTGGGGGTGGCGCACCAGCCCTTGGTGGACTGGTGGGACAGCCCAAGAAGGCCCTATGCGCCATAGATAGAAAATCAAAGAGAAAAGAAATAAAAGAGGTGGGAAGGGAGAGAAGGACTCCACCTTCCAATCCTAGTTGGACTAGGATTGGAGGAGGACTCCTCCTCCCCTTGGTGCGCAGCCCTTGGGGCTCCTTGAGCCTCAAGGCAAGCCTCCCGTCCCTCCTCCTATATATATGGAGCTATTAGGGCTGATTTGAAACAACTTTTCAAGGCAGCCTGACCACATACCTCCAAGGTTTTACCTCTAGATCGCGTTTCTGCGGAGCTCGGGCGGAGCCCTGCTGAGATTAGATCACCACCAACCTCCGGAGCGCTGTCACACTACCGAAGAACTCATCTACCTCTCCGTCTCTCTTGCTGGATCAAGAAAGCCGAGATTATCGTCGAGCTGTACGTGTGCTGAACGCGGAGGTGTCGTCCGTTCGGCACTAGATCGTGGGACGGTTCGTGGGACGGTTCGCGGGGCGGATCGAGGGACGTGAGGACGTTCCACTACATCAACCGCGTTCACTAACTCTTTTGTTGTGCGATCTACAAGGGTACGTAGATCGGAAATCCCCTCTCGTAGATGGACATCACCATGACAGGTCTTCGTACGCGTAGGAAATTTTTTGTTTCCCATGCGACGTTCCCCAACAGTGGCATCATGAGCTAGGTTAATGCGTAGATGTAATCTCGAGTAGAACACATAAGTTTTTGTGGGCGGTGATGTGCGTCTTGCTGCCCTCCTTAGTCTTTTCTTGATTCCGCGGTATTGTTGGATTGAAGCGGCTTGGACCAACATTACTCGTACGCTTACGAGAGACTGGTTTCATCGCTACGAGTAACTCCGTTGCTCAAAGATGACTGGCAAGTGTCGGTTTCTCCAACTTTAGTTGAATCGGATTTGACCGAGGAGGTCCTTGGATAAGGTTAAATAGCAACTCATATATCTCCGTTGTGGTGTTTGCGTAAGTAAGATGCGATCCTACTAGATACCCATGGTCACCACGTAAAACATGCAACAACAAAATTAGAGGACGTCTAACTTGTTTTTGCAGGGTATGCTTGTGATGTGATATGGCCAACGATGTGATGTGATATATTGGATGTATGAGATGATCATGTTGTAATAGATAATATCAACTTGCACGTCGATGGTACGGCAACCGGCAGGAGCCATAGGGTTGTCTTTATATTAATGTTTGTGCTTGCAGATGCGTTTACTATTTTGCTAGGATGTAGCTTTAGTAGTAATAGCATGAGTAGCACGACAACCCCGATGGCGACACGTTGATAGAGATCATGGTGTGGCGCCGGTGACAAGAAGATCGTGTCGGTGCTTTGGTGATCGAGATCAAGGAGCACGTGATGATGGCCATATCATGTCACTTATGAATTGCATGTGATGTTAATCCTTTTATGCACCTTATTTTGCTTAGAACGACGGTAGCATTATGAGGTGATCTCTCACTAAAATTTCAAGACGAAATTGTGTTCTCCCCGACTGTGCACCGTTGCTACAGTTCGTCGTTTCGAGGCACCACGTGATGATCGGGTGTGATAGACTCAACGTTCACATACAATGGGTGCAAAACAGTTGCACACGCGGAACACTCGGGTTAAGCTTGATGAGCCTAGCATGTGCAGACATGGCCTCGGAACACATGAGACCGAAAGGTCGATCATGAATCATATAGTTGATATGATAAGCATAGGGATGCTTACCACTGAAACTATACTCAACTCACGTGATGATCGGACTTGAGCTAGTGTAAGTGGGTCATGAACCACTCAAATGACTAGAGAGATGTATTTTTTGAGTGGGAGTTTAGCAATTAATTTGATTAAGTTAAACTCTAATTATCTTGAACATAGTCTAAATCCACTTTGAATATATTTGTGTTGTAGATCATGGCTCACGCGACAGTCACCCTGAATTTTAATACGTTCCTAGAGAAAGCTAAGTTGAAAGGTGATGGAAGCAACTTTGTAGACTGGGCTCATAATCTTAAGTTGATCCTACAAGCTGGGAAGAAGGATTATGTCCTTAATGCTGCGCTAGGAGATGAACCACCCGCTACGGCTGACCAAGATGTTAAGAACGCTTGGTTAACACGTAAGGAGGACTACTCAGTAGTTCAATGTGCAGTCTTGTATGGCTTAGAGCCGGGACTTCAACGTCGCTTTGAGCGTCATGGAGCATATGAGATGTTCCAGGAGTTGAAGTTTATCTTTCATAAGAACGCCCGGATCGAGAGGTATGAGACCTCCGATAAATTCTATGCTTGGAAGATGGAGGACAATTCGTCTGTCAGTGAACATGTGCTCAAAATGCCTGGGTACTCAAGCCGTCTAGCTGAGCTGGGGATTGAACTCCCGCAAGAGGCTATCACTGACAGAATTCTTCAATCACTGCCGCCAAGCTATAAGGGCTTTGTGTTGAACTACAACATGCAAGGGATGAACAAGTCACCCGGCGAGTAGTTTGCGATGCTGAAAGTCGCACAGTCTAAACTCCGTAAAGAGCATCAAGTGTTGATGGTGAATAAGACCAGTAGTTTCAAGAGAAACGGCAAAGGGAAGAAGGGCAATTCAAAGAAGAGCGGCAAGCCTGTTGCCAATCCGACGAAGAAACCCAAAGCTGGACCTAAGCCTGAAATAGAGTGCTACTATTGCAAGGGTATGGGTCACTGGAAGCGCAACTGCCCCAAGTATTTGGCTGATAAGAAGGCGGCCGAAGAAAAATCAGGTATATTTGATATACATGCTATTGATGTGTACTTAACCGGTTCTCGTAGTAGTGCCTGGGTATTCGATACCGGTTCTGTTGCTCATATTTGCAACTCGAAATAGGAACTGCGGAATAGGCGAAGGCTGGCGAAAGATGAAGTGACAATGCGCGTAGGAAATGGTTCCAAGGTTGATGCAATCGCCGTCGGCACAGTTTCACTTCAGTTACCATCAGGATTAGTTATGAACTTGAATAATTGTTATTTAGTGCCTGCGTTGAGCATGAACATTATATCTGGATCTTGTTTATTGCGAGACGGTTACTCTTTTAAGTCAGAGAATAATGGTTGCTCTATTTCTATGAGTAACATCTTTTATGGTCATGCACCCAATGTGAGAGGATTGTTCATATTGAATCTTAATAGTGATAATACAGATGTACATAACATTGAGACCAAAAGAGTTAGAGTTAACAATGATAGCGCCATGTTTTTTTGGCACTGCCGCTTAGGTCATATTGGTGTAAAGCGCATGAAGAAACTCCATACCGATGGACTTTTGGAGTCACTTGACTTTGATTCACTTGACACGTGCGAACCATGCCTCATGGGCAAGATGACTAAAACTCCTTTCTCCGGAACAATGGCGCGTGCCAGTGACTTGTTGGAAATCATACATACCGATGTGTGCGGTCCGATGAGCGTGGGGGCACGCGGCGGATATCGTTATTTTCTCACCTTCACTGATGATTTGAGTAGACATGGTTATGTCTACTTAATGAAGCACAAGTCTGGAACATTTGAAAAGTTCAAGCAATTTCAGAGTGAAGTTGAAAATCATCGTAACAAGAAGATCAAGTTCCTACGGTCTCATCGTGGGGGTGAATATCTGAGTTTTGAGTTTGGTGCTCACTTAAGACAATGTGGAATTGTTTCACAGTTGACACCGCCTGGAACACCATAGCGTAATGGTGTGTCCGAACGTCGTAATCGTACTTTATTAGAGATGGTGCGATCTATGATGTCTCTTACCGATTTGCCGTTATCGTTTTGGAGTTATGCATTAGACACAGCTGCATTCACTTTAAATAGGGCACCATCAAAATCCTTTGAGACGACACCATACAAACTGTGGTATGGCAAAAGGCCAAAGTTGTCGTTTCTTAAAGTTTGGGGATGTGATGCTTATGTCAAAAAGCTTCAGCCTGAAAAGCTGGAACCCAAAGCGGAAAAGTGCATCTTCATAGGTTACCCAAAAGAGACAGTTGGGTACACCTTCTATCTCAAATCCGAGGGCAAAGTGTTTGTTGCTAAAACAGAGCTTTTCTCGAGAAGGAGTTTCTCTCGAGAGAATTGAGTGGGAGGAAGATAGAACTTGATGAGGTTGTCGAACCTCTCATCCCTCTGGATGGTGGCGCAGGGCAAGGGGAAACCCCTGTCGTTGCGACGTCGGTTGAGGAGGAAGTTAATGATGATGATCATGAAACTCCGGTTCAAGTTCCTATCGAACCACGCAGGTCGACGAGACCACGTGCTGCTCCAGAGTGGTACACTAATCCCGTTTTGTCAATCATGTTGTTAGACAACAATGAACCTGCAAATTATGAAGAAGCAATGGTGGGCCCGGATTCCAACAAATGGCTGGAGGCCATGAAGTCCGAGAGAGGATCCATGTATGAAAACAAAGTGTGGACTTTGGAAGTACTACCCGAGGGCCGCAAGGCTATTCAGAACAAATGGATCTTTAAGAAGAAGATGGACGCTGACGGCAATGTGACCGTTTATAAAGCTCGACTTGTGGCAAAGGGTTTTTCACAAGTTCAAGGAGTTGACTACGATGAGACATTCTCACCCGTAGCGATGCTTAAGTCCGTCAGAATCATGTTGGCAATATCTGCATTTTTCGATTATGAAATCTGGCAGATGGATGTCAAAACGGCGTTCCTTAACGGTTTCCTTAAGGAAGAGTTGTATATGATGCAACCCGAAGGTTTTGTCGATCCTAAAAATGCTAACAAGGTATGCAAGCTCCAGCGATCCATTTATGGACTGGTGCAAGCATCTCGGAGTTGGAATAAACGCTTTGATGAGGTGATCAAAGCATTTGGGTTTATACAAGTGGTTGGAGAATCTTGTATTTATAAGAAAGTAAGTGGGAGCTCTGTGGCGTTTCTAATATTATATGTAGATGGCATATTGCTGATTTCAAACAACATAGAGTTTTTGGAGAGCATAAAGGATTACTTGAATAAAATTTTCTCTATGAAGGACCTAGGAGAAGCTGCTTACATTGTAGGCATTAAGATCTACAAGGATAGATCGAAACGCCTGATAGGACTTTCACAAAGCACATACCTTGATAAAGTTTTGAAGAGGTTCAAAATGGAACAGTCCAACAAAGGGTTCTTGCCAGTTTTACAAGGTACGAGATTGAGTAAGACTCAGTGCTCAGCAACTGATAAAGATAGAGAGCATATGAGCATCGTCCCCTATGCTTCAGCCATAGGATCTATCATGTATGCAATGCTATGCACTAGACCGGACGTTAGCCTGTCCATAAGTATGGCAGGCAGGTTCCAGAGTAATCCAGGAGTGGATCACTGGACGGCGGTCAAGAATATCCTGAAGTACCTGAAAAGGACTAAGGAGATGTTTCTCGTGTATGGAGGTGACGAAGAGCTCGCCGTAAAGGGTTAGGTCGATGCAAGCTTTGACACAGATCCGGACGACTCTAAGTCACAGACCGGATACATATTTATTCTTAATGGGGTGCGGTAAGCTGGTGCAGTTCCAAGCAAAGCGTCGTAGCTGATTCTACATGTGAAGCGGAGTACATGGCTGCCTCGGAGGCGGCTAAGGAGGGTGTCTGGATGAAGCAGTTCATGACGGATCTTGGAGTGGTGCCAAGCACACTGAATCCAATAACCTTGTTCTGTGACAACACGGGTGCCATTGCCTTAGCAAAGGAACCACGGTTTCACAAGAAGACCAGACACATCAAAAGACGCTTCAACCTCATCCGCGACTACGTCGAAGGGGAGGACGTAAATATGTGCAAAGTGCACACGGATCTGAATGTAGCAGACCCGCTGACTAAACCTCTTCCACGGGCAAAGCATGATCAACACCAGAACTGTATGGGTGTTAGATTTATTACAATGTAATTCGCATGGTGATGTGAGGGCTAGATTATTGACTCTAGTGCAAGTGGGAGACTGTTGGAATTATGCCCTAGAGGCAATAATAAATATAGTTATTCCTGTATCAAGATAATCGTTTATTATCCATGCTATAATTGTATTGAATGAAGACTTATATACATGTGTGGATACATAGACAAAACACTGTCCCTAGCAAGCCTCTAGTTGGCTAGCCAGTTGATCAAAGATAGTCAGGGTCTTCTGACTATGTACAAGGTGTTGTTGCTTGATAACTGGATCACGTCATTAGGAGAATCACGTGATGGACTAGACCCAAACTAATAGACTAGTTGATCGTGTCATTTTGTTGCTACTGTTTTCTGCGTGTCAAGTATTTGTTCCTATGACCATGAGATCATATAACTCACTGACACCGGAGGAATGCTTTGTGTGTATCAAACGTCGCAACGTAACTGGGTGACTATAAAGATGCTCTACAGGTATCTCCGAAGGTGTTCGTTGAGTTAGTATGGATCGAGACTGGGATTTGTCACTCCGTGTGACGGAGAGGTATCTTGGGGCCCACTCGGTAATACAAAATCACGCACAAGCCTTGCAAGCAATGTAACTTAGTGTAAGTTGCGGGATCTTGTATTACGGAACGAGTAAAGAGACTTGCCGGTAAACGAAGATTGAAATAGGTATGCGGATACTGACGATCGAATCTCGGGAAAGTAACATACCGAAGGACGAAGGGAATGACATACGGGATTATATGAATCCCTGGCACTGAGGTTCAAATGATAAGATCTTCGTAGAATATGTGGGATCCAATATGGGCATCCAGGTCCCGCTATTGGATATTGACCGAGGAGTCACTCGGGTCATGTCTACATAGTTCTCGAACCCGCAGGGTCTGCACACTTAAGGTTCGACGTTGTTTTATGCGTATTTGAGTTATATGGTTGGTTACAGAATGTTGTTCGGAGTCCCGGATGAGATCACGGACGTCACAAGGGTTTCCGGAATGGTCCGGAAACGGAGATTGATATATAGGATGACCTCATTTGATTACCGGAAGGTTTTCGGAGTTACCGGGAATGTGCCGGGAATGACGAATGGGTTCCGGATGTTCACCGGGGGGGGGGGGGGGGCAGCCCACCCCGGGGAAGCCCATAGGCCTTGGGGGCGGCGCACCAGCCCTTGGTGGGCTGGTGGGACAGCCCAAGAAGGCCCTATGCGCCATAGATAGAAAATCAAAGAGAAAAGAAAAAAAAAGAGGTGGGAAGGGAGAGAAGGACTCCACCTTCCAATCCTAGTTGGACTAGGATTGGAGGAGGACTCCTCCTCCCCTTGGTGCACAGCCCTTGGGGCTCCTTGAGCTTCAAGGCAAGCCTCCCCTCCCTCCTCCTATATATATGGAGCTATTAGGGCTGATTTGAAACAACTTTTCAAGGCAGCCCGACCACATACCTCCATGGTTTTACCTCTAGATCGCGTTTCTGCGGAGCTCGGGCGGAGCCCTGCTGAGATTAGATCACCACCAACCTTCGGAGCGTCGTCACGCTGCCGGAGAACTCATCTACCTCTCCGTCTCTCTTGCTGGATCAAGAAGGCCGAGATCATCGTCGAGCTGTACGTGTGCTGAACCCGGAGGTGCCGTCCGTTCGGCACTAGATCGTGGGACGGATCGCGGGACAGTTCGTGGGACGGTTCGCGGGGCGGATCGAGGGACGTGAGGACGTTCCACTACATCAACCGCGTTCACTAACGCTTCTGCTGTGCGATCTACAAGGGTACGTAGATTGGAAATCCCCTCTCGTAGATGGACATCACCATGATAGGTCTTCGTGTGCGTAGGAATTTTTTTGTTTCCCATGCGACGTTTCCCAACAGGGCCCACCCCCTGGCCACGCCTGGGGGCTTGTGGCCACCTCGTGCGCCTCCCAGACTCCGTTTTGTGCGGAGTACTCCTTCTGGTCTGGAAAAAATCATTATATATTCTCCCGTGAGGTGTGACCCCTATATCACGCAGATTTCCTCTGTTTTTCGTTTCGAGCCTGTTTTGTGTCGCATATTTAGGGCAAGATGTCTTCTCAATATTCAGAGGGGGAAAACTATGTGGAAAATTACCTTGCTGACCCCAAGGTCTATGGGGACTTGGATCCTTATGGCTGGACCACTAATGAGGAAGAAGATTATGATCCCACGGGGAAGGAACAAACAAGTTCCGATGAAGAGGAGGCTCCTCTACCTCAACCTGGACACACGCATGTGGAGTTCAAGAAGTCAAGCCTCCCTGACTCAAGGAAGAAGCCTAAGACTTTGTTTATCCCTTCCCGTTTCTTGCAGGAGAGTAAGCAGGAATTATGCCAAAGGGTGTTGAAGCTTGAAGAGGAAAATGATGATCCGAGGGAGCAGAATTTTATGCTCAGGTGGAAATTAAACAAGCTCAAGACCTTGATACGTCCATTTTGCATCATGTTTTCATCTTGATATGTATCGCTTCTTCGGCTGTTATTTCACTTCACGGTACTATTCTTATGCCTTTTCTCTCTTATTTTGCAAGGTTTACATGAAGAGGGAGAATACCGACAACTGGAATTCTGGCCTGAAAGTGGAGCAAAGTTGAGATACCTATTCTGCGCAACTCCAAACGCTGTGAAAATCAACGGGGATTTTTTCCCCAATTTATCAAAAATACTGGGCCGAAGAAGTGCCAGAGGGGCACCAGGGGGTGCCCACAAGCCTGCACGACGCGACCACCCCCCAGGCCGCGCCATGGGGGCTTGTGGGCAGCCCCTTGGCCCCCTGGCCCCCCTCTTTTGCTATATGGAGGGTTTTGTCCAGGAAAAACTCAGAGAGGAGCTTTTTCGTGGTTTCACCACCGCCACGAGGCGGAACTTGAGCAGAACCAATCTAGAGCTCCGGCAGGACGATCCTGCTGGGGAAACTTCCCTCCCGGAGGGGGAAACCGTCGCCATCGTCATCACCAACACTCCTCTCATCGGAGGGGACTCATCTCCATCAACATCTTAATCAGCACCATCTCATCTCCAAACCGTAGTTCATCACTTGTAACCAATCTCCATCTCGCGACTCCGATTGGTACTTGTAAGGTTGCTAGTAGTGTTGATTACTCTTTGTAGTTGATGCTAGTTGGATTATTTGGTGGAAGAGATTATGTTCAGATCCTTGATGCTACTCATTACCTCTCTGATCATGATTATGATTATGCTTTGTGAGTAGTTACTTTTGTTCCTGAGGACATGGGATAAGTCATGCTAATAATAGTCATGTGAATTCGGTATTCGTTCGGTATTTTGATATGTAGTATGTTGTTTTTCCTCTAGTGGTGTTATTTGAACGTCGACTACATAACACTTCACCATTATTTGGTCCTAGAGGAAGGCATTAGGAAGTAGTAAGTAGATGATGGGTTGCTAGAGTGATAGAAGCTTAAACCCTAGTTTATGCGTTGCTTCGTAAGGGGCTGATTTGGATCCACTAGTTTAATGCTATGGTTAGACTTTGTCTTAATTCTTCTTTCGTAGTTGCAGATGCTTGCGAGAGGGGTTAATCATAAGTGGGATGCTTGTCCAAGTAAGGACAGTACCCAAGCGCCGGTCCACCCACATATCAAACTATCAAAGTAACGAACACGAATCATATGAACATGATGAAACTAGCATGACAGAAATTCCTGTGTGTCCTCGGGAGCGTTTTTCCTCCTATAAGACTTTGTCCAGGCTTGTCCCTTGCTACAAAAGGGATTGGGCCACTTTGCTGCACCGTTGCTACTTTTGTTACTTGTTGCTTGCTACGAATCATCTCACCACACAATCACTTGTTACCGACAATTTCAGTGTCTGTAGATTTTACCTTGCTGAAAACCACTTGTCAGATCCTTCTGCTCCTCGTTGGGTTTGACAATCTTACTTATCGAAAGGACTACGATTGATCCCCTATACTTGTGGGTCATCAGACCTCTTCAACAACTCCACCACCATCACCACCAAAGGAAGACAACTAAGCATGGGTATGGGCAATCCCCTTGGCTTGTGCCAAGCTTGTGGGAGTTGCCCCGGTATCGTATCACCATCACATCTTTTGCCTTTACCTTTGTTTTAGTTTTCCTTTTCAGTTTTCTCTTTCTCTAGTAGAATAAAAGTCTTAGTGTTTTAGTCTTGAGTTTTGCTTTTTGTCACCCCCGATGTATTCGAGCTCGTGAGTCATATAATAAAGAGTGTCTTAGTTGAAGGGCTTTGCCTCTTGCCATGATCAAAAGAGTGGGAGAAGAATAAAAGCATGAAAGATCATGTAATGATCTTATGGGAAGTGATTGCTTTGATACGTCTCAAACGTATCTATAAATTTTGATGGTTTCACGCTGTTATCTTGTCAACTTTGGATGTTTTGTTTACCTTTTATATCTTTTTTGGGACTAACTTATTAACTCAGTGCCAAGTGCCAGTTCCTGTTTCTTCTGTGTTTTTGACTCTTTTCAGATCTGATTTTGGAACGGAGTCCAAACGGAATAAAATCCCAAAATGTTTTTTTCCAGAACGGAAGAAAATTGGGAGGCTTGAGGGCCAAGCAAGTGCGCCCACAGGGAGCCCACAAGCCCTGTTGCCTCGGCCAGGGGGAGGCCGCGGCAACCAAGCTTGTGGCCCCCCTGGCGCTCCCCTGCCCTAGGTCTTTGGCCTATAAATTCCCTAAAAATCCAGAAAAAATCAGGGCGTCCACGAAAACACTTTTCCGCCGCCGCAAGCTTCCGTTTCCGCGAGATCTCATCTGGAGACCCTTCCCGGTGCCCTGCCGGAGGGGACTTTGGAGTTGGAGGGCTTCTTCATCAACATCATCGCCCCTCCAATGACTCGTGAGTAGTTCACTTCAGACCTACGGGTCCGTAGTTAGTAGCTAGATGGCTTCTTCTCTCTCTTGGATCTTCAATACAAAGTTCTCCATGATCTTTATGGAGATCTATCCGATGTAATCCTCTTTGGCGGTGTGTTTGTCGAGATCCGATGAATTGTGGATTTGTGATCAGATTATCTATGATATATATTTGAGTCTTTGCTGATTTCTTATATGCATGATTTGATATCCTTGTAAGTCTCTCCGAGTCTAGGGTTTTGTTTGGCCAACTAGATCTATGATTCTTGCAATGGGAGAAGTGCTTGGTTTTGGGTTCATACCGTGTGGTGACCTTTCCCAGTGACAGAAGGGGCAGCAAGGCACACATCGTGTTGTTGCCATCAAGGGTAACAAGATGGGCTTTGTCGTAGATATGCGGTTGTCCATCTACATCATCTCATCTTGCTTAAGGCGTTACTCTATTCTCATGAACATAATACACTAGATGCATGCTGGATAGCGGTCGACGTGTGGAGTAATAGTAGTAGATGCAGAAAGTATTGGTCTACTTGTTTTGGACGTGATGCCTATAGATATAATCATTGCCATAGATAACGTCACGACTTTGCGCGGTTCTATCAATTGCTCGACAGTAATTCGTTCACCCACTGCCTACTTGCTTTCATGAGAGAAGCCACTAGTGAACACTACGGCCCCCGGGTCTATTCACACCTATCGTTTCCACTTTTGCTTTTACTTTGCTTTGTTACTTTGTTGCTTTCAGTTCTCACTTGGCAAACAATCTATAAGGGATTGAGAACCCCTTCATAGCGTTGGGAGCAAGCTCTTTGTGTTTGTGCAGTTACTTGTGATACTCCTTCACTGGATCGATATCTTGGTTCTCAAAACTGAGGGAAATACTTACCACCGCTGTGCTACATCACCCTTTTCGCTTCGAGGGAACACCAACGCAAGGCTCCAAGGCCACGGGGGAATCCTTTGCATATTTTCCTAGGAAGTCCCTAAAGGCGTAGCCATAGGAGAAGGATTCCTGGTGCCGTTGCTGAGGATAATCAAGACAAGAATAGTCTGCCATCAGCACACTTCTTTCTGGCGCCGTTGGAAGGTCTTTTGTTGTAGTAGCAAGAAGTATTTCTGGCGCTGTTGCCGGGGAAGGAGAGATCTATCCAAGTAGGTCTCACAAACTCATCTCTCGCATTTACTTTTTTGCCACTTGCCTCTCGTTTTCCTCTCCCCCACTTCACATTTGCTGTTTTCATTTGCCTTTCTCCTTTGCCTTTTTTCTTTTGCCTTTTTGCTGTCCTCCTTTGCTGTTGTCTTTTGCCCGCTTCGCACGCTTACTTCCTGCTCGTTTGTGTGTGGGATAGTCCATCAATGGCTAGACCCACTACTCCAAACAATACCCGTGAAAACGAATTTCTCAATTTCAGGCAAAATGAGGAAGAAAATTTAAAGGACGCTTGGTACCGGATTTGCAATGCTCAGAGTAGATCTACTCGTAAGCAGTCCACTACCGTTCTTCTTCGCAGTTTTTATGTTGGAATCTCTCATTGGAATAGGTATATTCTTCATACCATCGTAGGCGGGAATTTTTTGGAGAGCCATACTGTTGAATCCTATGGAGCTATCATGAATTTGGTAGGCTCACCCCCGCTCATGCTTAATGGAACTACCTTAACCTTGGAACACGTGATGCAAAGGCTTGACGCTATTGAAAACAAAATTGCCACAATTGAACTTATTGAGGGTTTGGAAAGAAAGACCCACAATCAAGTTACTCAGTACGGATCCAAAGTGGGAAATGCTTTTAAAAATTTAAGGGAGAAAGAACCTATAGTTAATGATTCCTCCAGAATTGGCAAACTAGAGGATGTCATAACCAACTTGGGTTCCGCTTTTGCCGCTGTGCAAAATACTCCAAATCTCATTCTCAAAAAGACCGTCTAGTCTATTTTTGTTCCTAAAGCTAGTGGTGAGTCATCCAATAAAGATGAAGATCTTAAGATGATAAATGATCACACTACTTATGGTTTGAGCACCAAAGATGACTATACGTGATTCCATCACCTTTTGCCTAGCTAAGGGCGTTCAACAATAGCGCTTGTTGGGAGGCAACCCAACGAATCTATCCTTTTTCTTTCTGTTTTGTGTTTTCCACACTTTCATAATTCTGTTATGATTGTGTTTTTTGTGTTTCTTTTTGCGTTCGTGCCAAGCAAAACCGTTATGATTAGTCTTGGGGATGATCGTTTGGTCATGCTGGAAAAGACAGAAACTTTTCTTCTGTAAGAGCTTTTGAGTTGATTCTTTTTGCTGTTGATTTCTACCCAAATTCATGAGACTGTCGTAATTTTTCAGATTTGTTGAAGTAACAGAAGTATATGAAGTATACAGATTGCTACAGACTGGTCTGCTGTTAACAGATTCTGTTTTTGTTGTGTTGGTTGAGGAAGATTGAAAATACAGTAACCCAACATCAACATAAGTAGAATTTAAGTTTGCTACAGTACCTAAGGAAGTGGTGGTTTGCTTTCTTATACTAATGTTATCACGAGTTTCTGTTTAAGTTTCGTGTTGTGAAGTTTTCAAGTTTTGGGTGAAGTTCTTATGGACAAAAAGATAGAGAGTGGCAAGAGCTCAAGCTTGGGGATGCCCAAGGCACCCCAAGATGATTCAAGGATGCAGTAAAAGCCTAAGCTTGGGGATGCCCCGGGAAGGCATCCCCTCTTTCGTCTTCAATCCATCGGTAATGTTACTTGGGGCTATATTTTTATTCACCACATATTATGTGTTTTGCTTGGAGCGTCTTGTATCGTAGGTGTCTTTTGTTTTTGTTGTGTCACAATCATCCTTGCTGCACACCTAGAGAGAGAGAGACATGCACTCACCGTGATTTTGTCGAGCTTCACTTATATCCTTTGGTTAGACAATTCAGCTCACATGTGCTTCACTTATATCTTTTGAGCTAGATGCTTTTGCTCTGTGTGCTTCACTTATATCTTTTAGAGCACGACGGTGCGTGGCTTGGTAGTTGATCTATGCTTTGAAAGTAGTCTCAAAAGGGGTAGTTATCCGAAGGGATACGAAAACTTTCACCTTCATGTGCCTTGAATAGTTAGAGAAGCTTGATTCATCTCAACTAGTTTTGAGTTGTGGTTATGGTAATATTGAAGTTATATTAGTGAGGTGTTGTGGATCTAGAAGTACTTGTGTTGAAGTTAGTGATTACCGTAGCATGCACGTATGGTGAACCGCTATGTGATGAAGTCTGAGCATGACTAGTCTATTGATTGTCATCCTTTGTGTGGCGGTCGGGATCGCGCGATGGTTTATACCTACCAACCATTCCCCTAGGAGTATGCGTTGAATGCTTTGTTTCGATTACTAATAATTTTTTTGCAACAAGTATATGAGTTCTTCATGACTAATGTTGAGTCCATGGTTTAGATGCACTTTCACCTTCACCACCACTATCTTCTTTAGTGCCGTGCAACTTTCGCCGGTGCTCAAAACCCACCATTAGCCTCCCTCAAAACAGCCACCATACCTACCTACTATGGCTTTTTCAAAGTCATTCCGAGATATATTGCCATGCAACTACCACCATGACATGTGCCACCACGTCTACATTGCCATTGCATGATCGTAAGATAGCCAGCATGATGTTTCCATTAATGTTCATGCCATGCTAGATCATTGTCACGGTACACTACCGAAGGCATTCCATATAGAGTCATCATTGCTCTAAGTTTTGAGTTGTAAGTGTGATGATCATCATTGATGGAGCATTGTCCCATGTGAGGAAATAAAAGAGGCCAAAGATGCCCACCAAAAAAAAGAGGCCAAAGAGCCCATTCAAAAAAAATGAGAGAAGGGATAATGCTACCGCTTTTCCACACTTGTGCATATTAAGCACCATGATCTTCATGATTGAGAGTCTCTCATTTTGTCACCACCATATAGCTAGTGGGAAATTTTCGTTATATAACTTGGCTTGTATATTCCAATGATAGGCTTCCTCAAATTTGCCTTAGGTCTTCGTGAGCAAGCAAGTTGGATGCACACCCACTAGTTTTCTTTAAGAGCTTTCACATACTCATAGCTCTAGTGCATCATTTGTATGGCAATCCCTACTCATTCACATTGATATCTATTGATGAGCATCTCTACAGCTCATTGATATGCCTAGTTAATGTGACCATCTTCTCCTTGTTTGTCTTGCAACCTCCACCACACTCCACACCACTTGTAGTGCTAAAACCATGGCTCACGCTCATGTATTGCGTGAGAGTTGAATAAGTTTGAGAAAGTAAAGGTGTGAAAACAATTACTTGGCCAATACCGGGGTTGTGCATGATTTAAATTCGTTGTGCAATGATGATAGAGCATAGCCAGACTATATGATTTTGTAGGGATAACTTTCTTTTGGCCTTGTTATTTTGAAAGTTCATGATTACTTTGCTAGTTTGCTTGAAGTATTATTGTTTCCACGTCAATAGCAAACTATTCTTTTGAATCTAATGGATCTGAACATTCACGTCACATAAGAGAAGTTACAAAGGACATCTATGTTAGGTAGCATGAAAGCATCAAAAATTCATTCTTTATCACTTCCCTACTCGAGGACGAGCAGGAGTTAAGCTTGGGGATGCTTGATACGTCTCAAACGTATCTATAATTTTTGATGGTTTCACGCTGTTATCTTGTCAACTTTGGATGTTTTGTTTACCTTTTATATCTTATTTGGGACTAACTTATTAACTCAGTGCCAAGTGCCAGTTCCTGTTTTTTCTTTGTTTTTGACTCTTTTCAGATCTGATTTTGGAACGGAGTCCAAACGGAATAAAATCCCAAAATGATTTTTTTCCAAAACGGTAGAAGATCGGGAGGCTTGAGGGCCAAGCAAGTGGGCCCACAGGGAGCCCACAAGCCCTGTTGCCGCGGCCAGGGGGGAGGTCGCGGCAACCAAGCTTGTGGCCCCCCTGGCGCTCCCCTGTCCTAGGTCTTTGGCCTATAAATTCCGTAAAAATCCAGAAAAAAATCAGGGCGTCCACGAAAACACTTTTCCGCTGCCGCAAGCTTCCGTTTCTGCAAGATCTCATCTGGAGACCCTTCCCGGTGCCCTGCCGGAGGGGACTTTGGAGTTGGAGGGCTTCTTCATCAACATCATCGCCCCTCCAATGACTCGTGAGTAGTTCACTTCAGACCTACGGGTCCGTAGTTAGTAGCTAGATGGCTTCTTCTCTCTCTTGGATCTTCAATACAAAGTTCTCCATGATCTTCATGGATATCTATCCGATGTAATCCTCTTTGGCGATGTGTTTGTCGAGATCCGATGAATTGTGGATTTGTGATCAGATTATCTATGATATATATTTGAGTCTTTGCTGATTTCTTATATGCATGATTTGATATCCTTGTAAGTCTCTCCGAGTCTTGGTTTTTTTTTGCCCAACTAGATCTATGATTCTTGCAATGGGAGAAGTGCTTGGTTTTGGGTTCATACCGTGTGGTGACCTTTCCCAGTGACAGAAGGGGCAACAAGGCACACATGTTGTTGTTGCCATCAAGGGTAACAAGATGGGCTTTCTCGTAGATATGAGATTGTCCATCTACATCATGTCATATTGCTTAAGGCGTTACTCTGTTTTCATGAACTTAATACACTATATGCATGCTGGATAGCGGTCGACGTGTGGAGTAATAGTAGTAGATGCAGAAAGTATCGGTCTACTTGTTTTGGACGCGATGCCTATAGATATAATCATTGCCATAGATAACGTCACGACTTTGCGCGGTTCTATCAATTGCTCGACAGTAATTCGTTCACCCACCGTCTACTTGCTTTCATGAGAGAAGCCACTAGTGAACACTACAACCCCCGGGTCTATTCACACCTATCGTTTCCACTTTCGCCTTTACTTTGCTTTGTTACTTTGTTGCTTTCAGTTCTCACTTGGCAAACAATCTATAAGGGATTGACAACCCCTTCATAGCGTTGGGAGCAAGCTCTTTGTGTTTGTGCAGGTACTTGTGATACTCCTTCACTGGATCGATATGTTGGTTCTCAAAACTGAGGGAAATACTTACCACCGCTGTGTGACTGGCACTCTCTGGCAATAGCTAGACGAATGCTGATCACAACAGACCTTCCCCTGGAACGGCACCAGAAGAATGGTGATTGCAATCCCCGGCAACCGAAACTTGAAGAATGTTGTTGACGGCCCACCAGCGCGTGGTTTCGCAGGAGTTTACGAGGGTAGAGTATTCGACCCAAATTTGTTGATTCGCACGACGGGAGGTGAGAGAATACTCTCAAGTATTAGCAGTTGAATTGTCAGATTCAACCAAACCTGCAAGATTAGTATCTGCAAGCAAAGTAGTAACAACAAAGTAGCGAGTAATGGCAGTGGTAAGGAACAGCAGTAGTGACAGCAGTAGCAAGTAGCAACAGTAGCAAGCGACAGTAGTAGCAACAGTAGCAGCAGAGCAAGACAAGTCACAGCAGTAACAACAATAGTAGCAGCAGCAGAGCAAGACAAGTAACAACACTAGCAATAGTAGTAGCAGCAGCAGAGCAAGACAAGTAACAACAGTAGTAGGACAAACTCGTAGGCAATGTGTCGGTGATTTGTTTGGATGATATTCATCATGCAACAGCTATAACACGGAGAGATATGTGGCTAGCTCCCGTTCGTCAATGTGATGTAGGCATGCATTCCGTGTGTCGTCATACGTGCTTAGGGAAAAGAACTTGCATGACATCTATTGTCCATCCCTCCCGTGGCAGCGGGGTCCAAAAGGAAACTACGGGATATTAAGGTTCTCCTTTTAATAAAGAACCAGACCAACGCATTAGCCCTTGGTGAACACATGAACTCCTCAAACTATGGTCATCACCGGGAGTGGTTCCGTTTATTGTCATTCCGGGGTTGCCGGATCATAACACATAGTAGGTAACTACAACTTGCAAGATCGGATCTAAAACACACATATATTGGTGACAACATAATAATTTCAGATCTGAAATCATGGCACTCGGGCCCTAGTGACAAGCATTAAGCATGGCAAAGTAGTAGCAACATCAACCTCAGAACATAGTGGATACTAGGGATCAATCCCCATCAAAACTAACTCGATTACATGATAGATCTCATCCTACTCATCACCGCCCAGTGAGCCTACGAATAGATTACTCACGAACGACGAAGAGCTTCATGGAATTGGAGAGGGAAGAAGGTTGATGATGACGACGGCGACGATTTCCCTTATCTGGAGCCCAAGACGGACTCCAGATCTGGCCTCCAGATGAAGAACAGGTGGTGGCGGCGCCTCCGTATTGTAAACGCGACGAAAACTTCTCTTTTTATTTTTTCTGGGACGAAGGGGGACTTATAGACCTGAGGTTGGGGGCGGCAGAGCCGTGTGGGCCCCACAAGCCTGCCCACCGCCACCAGGGGGTGGTGGCGGAGCCACGGCTTGTGGCCCACTGGCCCACCCCCTCACGTGGAACTTGGCGCACTTATTTTTTATATTTCCCAAAACTGCTCCCCGTAAATTTTCCGGACGTTTGGAGAACTTTGATTTCTGCACAAAAATAACACCAAGGCAATTATGCTGAAAACAGCGTCAGTCCAGGTTAGTTCCATTCAAATCATGCAAATTAGAGTCCAAAACAAGGGCAAAAGAGTTTGGAAAAGTAGATACGATGGAGACGTGTCAACTCGCCCAAGCTTAAAACCTTGCTTCTCCTCAAGCAACTCAGTTGACAAACTAAGAGAGAAAGAAAAACTTTGACAAACTCTATTTGATCTTGTTGTTGCAACTATGTCTAACTCATAACCAGAATTTCAGCAAGATCACAAGTTAACCACATAAGCAAATGACACAAAGGTCTCACGGTGAACTAATATCAATGGCATAATCAGCTAACGAGCAAATAATAATGAGTTTCAAATACCAACACTTTGATCAAAACAAGCATGAAGCGATATGAATAGGTGGTATCTCGCTAGCTCTTTCTGAGACCGCAAAACATAAATGCAGAGCACTTTCAAAGATCAAGGGCTGACTAAACATTGTAATTCATAGCAACGAAGATCCAGTCATAGTCATACTCAATATCAATCAAAAGCAAAGCATAAAAATGACAGAGGTTCTCTCTAATTGGTGCTTATATAAGAGGAGGATGACTCAACAGGAAAATAAATAGACAGGCCCTTCGCAGAGGGAATCATTGATTTGCAGAGGTGCTAGAGCTCAAGCTTTGAAAACAGAGATAATAATTTGGGTGGCATGCTTTCATTGTCAACGCAATGACCAAGAGTTCTCAATATCTTCCATGCTACTCATGCTATAGGCGGTTCCCAAACAGAAAAGTAAAGTTTTAACTCCCCCACCACCAATCAATCACACTCCATGGCTAGCCGAATCCTCGGGTACCGTCCATACTAACATCAATCCGGGGGGAGTCTTGTTTTACAGTTATGTTTTCGATTTAAGCGTGGAACAGGGCATTCCAATTACCGGCCCCTTTCTCGTGAATGACTGTGAATAAACACATGTCGAGGATAACACTCCTAGCATGGAAGATACCAATAGCCCCCTGTCACCACATGAGCGGTTCGGGCATGCAAAACAGATTATTTCTTGAAGAATTAGAGAGTGGCACATGCAAATTTACTTGGAACGGCAGGTCGATACCGCAAATTGGCAGGTATGGTGGACTCTCATGGAAAAACTTTTGGGTTTATGGAAGTGGATGCACAAGCAGTATTCCGCTTAGTACAAGTGAAGGCTAGCAAAAGACTGGGAAGCGACCAACTAGAGAGCGACAACAGTCATCAAGATGCAATGAGTTTGACTAACATTGAATGCAAGCATGAACATGATATAAATCACCATGAACACGAACATCATAGAGGATATGTTGATTTTGTTTCAACTACATGCATGAACATGTGCCAAGTCAAGCCACTTGAAACATTCAAAGGAGAATACCATCCTATCGTACTACATCATAGTCATCTCAAAATCTATGTTGGCATTCAAGACAAACCATTATAAGCTCTCAGCTAAATAAGCATGACATCAGAAACTATGATATCTAAGTTCTCATTGCAAACATGGTTCTCTCACGACAAAGCTAAATCTGGGTCCACAAGCTAGTCATATTTACAAAAACAAAATAGATAGAGTTCATACCAGCTTTTCAGTCTCAGTCACTTCATCATATATCATCATTGTTGCCTTTCATTTGCACGATCGAACGATGAAAACGATAATAAGCGCATTGGACTAAGCCGAATCTGCAGGCAAACACAAAGGAGAAGACAAAGTAATATGGCTCTTTGAAAGCTAAAAAGGTTAGCATGTAAGAACTGCTAAACATTGTAACCAATATCTTCTACCTTGACCCAAAGAAAAAGAAAACTATTTACACGGGAAAGCTCCCAACAAGCAAAAGAAGCACAAAAAATCTTTTTGGGTTTTCTAAAAAGGACACAAAACAAGAAAACAAGAAAACGAAAATAAACTAGCATGGATAATACAGTGGCAAAGTGTAAACACCGTCTAACAAGGTGAAAGCATAAGCATGAATGTAAAGTCGGTGAGAACACATACTCCCCCAAGCTTAGGCTTTTGGCCTAGCTTGGTCTACTCCCAAGGTGGGAAATAACCAGCTCCAGGATACTCCGAAGCAGACTATGGATGCCACTGCTGTGTGAGATCCTGTGGCTCCCACTGATAAATTGGCGTCTGGTACTCGACTGGCGGCTTGGGCACGGGCGCCTGTGGTTGGGCCACGCCCCAATATGCGTAGATGTCCGCGGGCATAATAGTGTACCTGCCTGCATGAAGATCGAACAAAGAAGGAGCAGGCAAAGTAATAGTCCCTCGAGTACCCTGACTAAATACCAGGTTATAAATCGTCCATCTACTAGCATCTCTATCCAGAAAATCATGGCGAACCATGCTGTCATCATCCAGATATTTCTCAGGGAGAAGCATCTCTCCTTCCTCTCCTAGTCTAATGGGTATCTCGAAGTGTCTGGCAAGACGGGTAGCATAGATACCTCCATAGACGACACCTTTAGAACGGTTCAGGTTCAACCGCTGGGCCACTATAACACCTAGGCTGTAAGTCTTATCGTTATAAAGGCCCTCGCGCAAAAACGCAAGGTGTGGAGAACTAAGCGATCCAGCCTCCCCACGGCCAATCAAACATTTTCCCATAAATAGTGAGAAGTACCGAAGCACGGGAAAATGTATGCTAGCAATTCTAGCGCGAGACACTCCTCTCTCCTCTCCAAAATCAATAGAACCAATGAAATCCTCCAAGTCCCGTGGACGAGGGTCACGGATATCCCCAACATAAGTTAATTTGCATACATTGCAAAAATCCTGTAGCGTCATTCACTGGGGGACATCGTATATCATGAACTCAACCATGGGAGGATTCTTCATCGGATAAAAGTTGAAGCTTTGAACGAAAATATTGGTAAGGAGGAGGTATTGTGGGCACTTATCTTCAACGAACGCAGTAAGACCTGCGTTCTCCACCAAGTAATAAAAGTCTTCATAAAGTCCGGCGGCGCGCAAAAAATCATCACTTGGCCACTCGCACGCTCGAACTTCTGTGACTCGAGGGACTGCGTACTTGGAGTGCTTCTTCTCATCTTCCTTGGGGTTACGGCTTGAAGAGCCTCTCAAGAACCTCCTCATCTTTTCCTTTTTCTAGCTCTGAAAATTTCTGAAATTTTTAGAGACTTCAAAAGAAAAGCGAATAAAGATTAACCCAACTTGTAGCAACTACTCCTACTAGTGCCTAGAGACCGTATCACGCGCTAAAACTACTTGGGACCAGCTAAAATCAACCTTTCTAGCTCAAGAACAGGGTCACCAAGGCAGCAAGAATTCGCGAAGGATAAAGCACTAGAGCAAAAACTAATTGGACCAATGGAGGAGTCACTTACCAAGGAGTAATTTCCCCAAAACAGTTTGAAGAATGGTGCTTTGAGCAAGGAGATCGAAAATCACAGCCAAATGAGCAAGAACACGGGTTTGAGTTGCGAAACAATTTTTTCTGGAGGTGGAAGAAGAGGCTGAGAGCTGGAATGAGTGGAGGGGGTGCCTGTGGGCCCCACAAGCTTGCACCCCGCCACCAGGGGGGTAGGTGGCGGTGGCAGGGCTTGTGGCCCACTGGTGAGGCCCCC
Organism: Hordeum vulgare subsp. vulgare; assembly: GCF_904849725.1. NCBI lineage: Eukaryota > Viridiplantae > Streptophyta > Magnoliopsida > Poales > Poaceae > Hordeum > Hordeum vulgare. The sequence goes on from NC_058524.1 coordinate 43,991,087, forward strand.
AGGCCAACTCTCAGGCCCAGAAATTTTCAAAAAATTCCAGAACAAATCATACTAAATTTTCAGGACCATCGGAGAAATTTTATTTTCGAGGTATTTTTCTCCGGGACGCTAAAACAGAAAACATGAAAACTAAACTAATTCTATCATTTTTCTTCTAAGCAAAAGAAAATGAAAGCTCAAAAGAGAGGTATGTGACTCTTTGATTCATGTGTTTCATGGTCATCGAAAGAAATCCGTCAATGGGATTGATCAAGTCCTTATGACAAAACCTTCTCGAATCGCAAGAGAGAACGAAGAATTTTCTGATAGCCACTAAATCACCTCAATGGGGATATGTATCTCCCCAACAAGCAAATCATACTTCATCTTGACACGAGGAATAGGGCATTCAAAGCTCCCAATGAGAATCGATGAAGTCTTTTCGATAGCATTGATGCAATGTAATTGATATCGTTTCTTTGGAAAGTGCACGGTGTGCTCATGACCGTTGACATGGAAAGTGACATTGCCTTTGTTGCAATCTATAACAGCCCCTGCAGTGTTTAAAAAGGGTCTTCCGAGGATGACAGCCATGGCATCATTCTCGGGAATATCGAAGATAACAAAGTCTGTTAAGATAGTGGTGTTAGCAACCACAACAGGCACATCGTCGCAAATGTCGATAGGGAAAGCAGTTGATTTGTCGGCCATTTGCAGAGAAATTTCAGTGGGTGTCAACTTATCCAATTCAAGTCTATGATAAAGAGAGAACGGCATAACACTAACACCGGCTCCAAGGTCACATAAGGCAGTTCTTACGTAGTTTCCTTTAATGGAGCAAGGTATAGTGGGCACTCCGGGATCACCAAGTTTCTTAGGAGTTCCACCTTTGAAAGTATAATTGGCAAGCATGGTGGAGATCTCAAGATCTGGTATCTTCCGTTTATTAGTCACGATATCTTTCATGTACTTGGCATACGGAGACATCTTGAGCATATCAGTTAACCGTTCATTAGTCACGATATCTTTCATGTACTTGGCTCAAAATCCTCATCATCCTTTTTCTTGGATGGCTTAGGAGGAAAGGGCATAGGTCTCTGAACCCATGGCTCCCTTTCTTTACCATGCTTCCTAGCAGTGAAGTCATTCTTATCGTACTTCTTAGGTTGTGGGTTATCAGGATTAACCGTCGGTTCAATCTCCACATCCTCATTATTGCTAGGTTGAGCATTATTATGAACATCACTGTCCATATTGTCACCAGGTTCATGTTCATCCCCAGATTGTGTTTCTGCATCAGACGCAGAAATATCATTAGGTTCTTCAGGTGTAACAGTATTTGGTGAACTGGCATGCAGGTTTCTATCATCCTTCTTCTTCTCCTTAGGATGACTAGGTGTATCAGCATTGATTCCTTGAGAATCTTGATGAATTCTCTTAGGGTGACCTTCAGGATACAAAGGTTCCTGAGTCATTTTGCCTCCTCTAGTAATGACTCTGACAGAGTTGTCATTTAATTCATTGAGCAGGTCATTCTGAGCTTTAAGTACTTGTTCTACCTGAGTAGTAATCATAGAGGCATGTTTACTCAGAAGCTTCAGATGATTGACATTTCTGTCTACACAAGCACTTAAATGGCTAAGCATACGAGTACTTTGTTCCAAATGTCTGCTAACATAATCATTGAAACTCTGTTGTTTGGCAACAAAGTTGTCAAATTCATCAAAGCATAGGCTAGCAGGTTTATCAAAAGGAATATCACTCTCATGAAACCTACGCAGAGAATTCACTTCTACTACCTGTATCGGGTTGTCGAGACCATGGATCTCTTCGATAGGTGGTAGATTTTTGACATCTTCGGATCTAATGCCTTTATCTTGCATAGATTTCTTGGCTTCTTGCATATCTTCAGGACTGAGGAATAGAATACCTCTTTTCTTCGGAGTTGGCTTAGAAGGTGGTTCGGGAATAGTCCAAGCATTATCGTTGATCAAGATGTTATTCAGTAGAGTCTCAGCTTGTTCTACAGTTCGTTCCCTAAAAACACAACCGACACAACTATCTAAGTGGTCTCTAGAGGCATCGGTAAGTCCGTTATAGAGGATATCAAGTATCTCGTTTTTCTTAAGAGGGTGATGAGGCAAAGCATTCTGTAGTTGGACGAGCCTCCCCCAAGCTTGTGGAAGACTCTCTTCTTGGAGTTGAGCAAAGTTGTATATTTCCTGCAAGGCATCTTGCTTCTTATGGGTAGGGAAATATTTCTCACACAAGTAATAGACCATCTCCTAGGGACTACACACACATCCAGGAGCAAGAGAGGCGAACCAGACTTTAGCGTCATCCTTTAGAGAGAAAGGAAACAGCTTAAGCATATAGTAATGGCGGATCTTCTCCTCATTAGTGAAAAGGTTGGCTATATCGTGTAGTTTGGCAAGATGGGCTATGACCGTCTCAGACTCATATCCGTGAAAAGGATCAGATTCGACTAGAGAGATTATCTCAGGATCGACAGAGAATTCATAATCCTTCTCGGTGATAAAGATAGGTGAAGTGGCAAACTTCGGGTCATATTTCATCCTAGCTTCCCGAGATTTTTTCCTTCCACTTGAGAAATAATTTCTCAGCGTCATAGGCATCCTTACACGCAAGAAAATCCTCAGCTATCTCTCCCTCCATAACGTAACCCTCAGGTATATCAGGCAATTCATATCTAGGAGAGCTAGATCTAGCAGGAGCAAAAGCAGGTTCTATCTCAATAGTATCGGCAGTTTCAGAAGCATCATGAGCATTGCCAGTAACTCTAGCAATATGAGCATCAAGGAACACTCCTAGTGAAACATCAGGCAAAGTAGTATCTCTAGCAGTATCAAGCATAGCATCATCAGGCAAAATAACATCTCTAGCATCATCAGGCAAAGCAGTATCAAGCATAGCATCTCTAGCAGTATCAAGCATAGCATCTCTAGCAGTATCAGGCATAGTATCAAGCATAGCATCTCTAGCAGTAGCATCATAAGCATCATCAAGCACATGCGACATCTCAAGATTTCTAGCAGAAGGTGATGTCGCAAACTTACTCATAACTGAAGGTGAATAAAGTGTAGAGCTAGATGGCAGTTCCTTACCTCCCCTCGTAGTTGAGGGCAAGACTTTGGTCTTCGAATCCTTCAGATTCTTCATAGTGATCAGCAGATATAAATCCCAAGTGACTCAGAGAATATAGTAATACCTCCCCGGCAACGGCGCCAGAAAAATGTTGATTGGCACTCTCTAGCAATAGCTAGATGAATGCTGATAACAATAGACCTTCCGCTGCAACGGCACCAGAAGAATGCTGATTGCAATCCCCGGCAACCGAAACTATAAGAATGTTGTTGACGGCCCACCAGTGCGTGGTTTCGCAGCAGTTTTTGAGGGTAGAGTATTCGACCCAAATTTGTTGATTCGCACGACGGGAGGTGAGAGAATACTCTCAAGTATTAGCAGTTGAACTGTCAGATTCAACCACACCTGAAAGATTAGTATCTGCAAGCAAAGTAGTAACATCAAAGTAGCGAGTAACGGCAGTGGCAAGGAACAGCAGTAGTGACAGCAGTAGCAAGTAGCAACAGTAGCAAGCGACAGTAGTAGCAACAGTAGCAGCAGAGCAAGACAAGTAACAGCAGTAGCAACAATAGTAGCAGCAGCAGAGCAAGACAAGTAACAACACTAGCAACAGTAGTAGCAGCAGCAGAGCAAGACAAGTAACAACAGTAGTAGGACAAACTCGTAGGCAATGTGTCGGTGATTTGTTTGGATGATATTCATCATGCAACAGCTATAACACAGAGAGATATGTGGCTAGCTCCCGTTCGTCAATGTGATGTAGGCATGCATTCCGTGTGTCGTCATACGTGCTTAGGGAAAAGAACTTGCATGACATCTATTGTCCATCCCTCCCGTGGCAGCGGGGTCCAAAAGGAAACTACGGGATATTAAGGTTCTCCTTTTAATAAAGAACTGGACCACCCATTAGCCCTTGGTGAACACATGAACTCCTCAAACTATGGTCATCACCGGGAGTGGTTCCGTTTATTGTCATTCCGGGGTTGCCGGATCATAACACATAGTAGGTAACTACAACTTGCAAGATCGGATCTAAAACACACATATATTGGTGACAACATAATAATTTCAGATCTGAAATCATGGCACTCGGGCCCTAGTGACAAGCATTAAGCATGGAAAAGTAGTAGCAACATCAATCTCAGAACATAGTGGATACTAGGGATCAATCCCCATCAAAACTAACTCGATTACATGATAGATCTCATCCTATTCATCACCGCCCAACGAGCCTACGAATAGATTACTCACGAACGACGAAGAGCTTCATGGAATTGGATACGGAAGAAGGTTGATGATGACGATGGCGACGATTTCCCCTCTCCGGAGCCCAAGACGGACTCCAGATCTTCCCTCCAGATGAAGAACAGGTGGTGGCGGCGCCTCCGTATCGTAAACGCGACGAAGACTTCTCTTTTTATTTTTTCTGGGACGAAAGGGGACTTATAGACCTGAGGTTGGGGGCGGCAGAGCCGTGTGGGCCCCACAAGCCTGCCCACCGCCACCAAGGGGGTGGTGGCGGAGCCAGGGCTTGTGGCCCACTGGCCCAACCCTCAGGTGGAACTTGGCGCAGATATTTTTTATATTTTCCAAAACTACTCCCCGTAAATTTTCAAAACGTTTGGAGAACTTTGATTTCCGCACAAAAATAACACCAAGGCAATTCTGCTGAAAACATCGTTAGTCCAGGTTAGTTCCATTCAAATCATGCAAATTAGAGTCCAAAACAAGGGCAAAAGAGTTTGGAAAAGTAGATACGATGGAGACGTATCACTGTGCTACATCACCTTTTCCGCTTCAAGGGAACACCAACGCAAGGCTCCAAGGCCACGGGGGAATCATTTGCATATTTGCCTAGGAAGTCCCTAAAGGCGTAGCCGTAGCAGAAGGATTCCTCGTGCCGTTGCTGAGGAGAATCAAGACAAGAATAGTCTCCCATCAGCACGCTTGTGTCTGGCGCCGTTGGAAGGTCTTTTGTTGCAGTAGCAGGCTTCACATATAAAAAGGATAATGATTGAGACTTGTTGAGGGTAGACAAACGTAGACCTTGGTCATTGTTGCAATTAATAGGAAGTGATAAAGAAGGAGAGGTTCACATATAAATATATCATCTCTGACACCATCTATGATTGTGAACACTCACTAAACTATTACATGCCTAGAAGTAGATGTTGGACAAGGAAAACGACATAATGAATTGTGTTTGCTTGGTTCCGAACAATGTTATATGATTAGAGATCCCTTAGCATGTGACGATTGCTTCCACCTCTTATTAGCCAAAACTCCCACACCAAGTAGAGATACTACTTGTGCATCCATAAACCTTCAACCCAGTTTTGCCATGAGAGTCCACCATACCTACCTATGGATTGAATAAGATCCCTCAAGTAAGTTGTCATCGCTGCAAGCAATAAAAAATTGCTCCCTAATATGTATGATCTATTAGTGTGTGGAAAATAAGCATTGTACGAACCTGTGATGAGGAAGACATAAAAGAGACAGAATACATAATAAAGTTCTTTATCACATGAGGCAATATAAAGTGACGTTCCTCTCCACTAAGAGGAGACGCATCCAAACCTCAAAAGTGCATGACAACCTCTGCTTCCCTCTGCGAAGGGCCTATCTTGTACCTTTACTTTTTGCCCTTGAAAGAGTCATGGTGATCTTCACCAATTCCTTGTTTCGCCTTTATCTTGGCTAACGTCATATGCTTGGGAAAGATCTATATTCATATGTCAACTTGGAAGTAAGTATTCATGAATTATTATTGTTGACATTACCCTAGAGGTAAGCAGTTGGGAGGCAAAACTATAAGCCCCTATCTTTCTCTGTGTCCAGCTGAAACTTTGATCTCATGAGTACCACGTGAGTTGTAGCAATTGTAGAGAACGAAAGAATGACTGAGTATGTGGATTTGCTTTACAAGCTCTTATTTGACTCCTTCTGATGTTGTGATAAATTGCAATTGCTTCAATGACTAAAGGCTATCGGTTGTTACTTCTCGGTAAGGTTCTTGATCCATGCTTTACTTTGTGAAGGAATTATCACTTCAGCATGAGAGATTATATGTTGGTATTGCTGTTCTGATCATGATCATGATGCACGCATGTTCGTATCTTGTTTTGTCGACACTCTCTCCCTAAACATGTGGACATATTTATTGAGCCAGGCTTTCGCTTGAGGACAAGCGAGGTCTAAGCTTGGGGGAGTTGATACGTCCATTTTGCATCATGTTTTCATGTTGATATTTATCGCTTCTTGGACTATTATTTCACTTCACGGTACAATACTTATGCCTTTTCTCTCTTATTTTGCAAGGTTTACATGAAGAGCGAGAATGCCGACAGCTGGAATTCTGGCCTGAAAATGGAGCAAGTTTGAGATACCTATTCAGCGCAACTCCAAACGCCGTAAAAATCAACGATGATTTTTTTTTGGATTTATAAAAAATACTGGGCCTAAGAAGCTCCAGAGGGGCGCTAGGAGGTGGCCACAAGCCTGCTAGGCACGGCCACCCCCCTGGCCGTGCCTAGGGGGCTTGTGGGAAGCCTCCTGGCCCATTTGCCCCCCTCTTCTACTATATGAAGGGTTTCGTCCGAAAAAATAATCAGAGAGGAGCTTTTTCATGGATTCGCCGCCGCCACGAGGCGGAACTTGAGAAGAACCAATCTAGAGCTCCGGTAGGACGATCCTGCCGGGGAAACTTCCCTCCCGGAGGGGGAAATCGTCGCCATCGTCACCACCAACACTGCTCTCATCGGAGGGGACTCGTCACCATTAACATCTTCATCAGGACCATCTCATCTCCAAACCCTAGTTCATCGCTTGTAACCAATCTCCGTCTCGCGACTCCGATTGGTACTTGTAAGGTTGCTAGTAGTGTTGATTACTCTTTGTAGTTGATGCTAGTTGGATTACTTGGTGGAAGAGTTTATGTTCAGATCCTTGATGCTACTCATTACCTCTCTGGTCATGAATATGATTATGCTTTGTGAGTAGTTACTTTTGTTCCCGAGGACATGGGATAAGTCATGCTAATAGTAGTCATGAGAATTTGGTATTCGTTCGGTATTTTGATGTGTTGTATGTTGTTTTTTCCTCTAGTGGTGTTATGTCAACGTCGACTACATAACACTTCACCATTATTTGGGCCTAGAGGAAGGCATTGGGAAGTAGTAAGTAGATGATGGGTTGCTAGAGTGACAGAAGCTTAAACCCTAGTTTATGTGTTGCTTCGTAAGGGGCTGATTTGGATCCACTAGTTTAATACTACGGTTAGACTTTGTCTTAATTCTTCTTTCGTAGTTGCGTATGCTTGCGAGAGGAGTTAATCATAAGTGGGATGCTTGTCCAAGTAAGGGAAGTACCCAAGCGCCGGTCCACCCACATATCAAACTATCAAAGTAACGAACGTGAATCATGTGAACATGATGAAAACTAGCATGACAGAAATTCCCGTGTGTCCTCGGGAGCGTTTTTCCTCCTATAAGACTTTGTCCACGCTTGTCCCTTGCTAAAAAAGGGATTGGGCCACTTTGCTGCACCGTTGCTACTTTTGTTACTTGTTGCTTGCTACGAATCATCTCACCACACAATCACTTGTTACCGATAATTTCAGTGCTTGCAGATTTTACCTTGCTGAAAACCACTTGTCACATCCTTCTGCTCCTCGTTGGGTTCGACACTCTTACTTATTGAAAGGACTACGATTGATCCCCTATAGTTGTGGGTCATCACCCTTGATGGCAACAACACGATGCGTGCCTCGCTACCCCTTCTGTCACTCGGTGAGGTCACTGCACGGTATGAACCCAAAACCAAGCACTTCTCCCATTGCAAGAATCATAGATCAAGTTGGCCAAACAAAACTCACAACTCAAAGAGAATTACAAGGATATGAAATCATGCATATAAGAGATCAGAAGAAACTCAAATAAGATTCATAGATAATCTGATCATAAATCCACAATTCATCGGATCTCGACAAACACACCGCAAAAGAAGATTACATCGGATAGATCTCCATGAATATCATGCAGAACTTTGTATTGAAGATCCAAGAGAGAGAAGAAGCCATCTAGCTACTAGCTATGGACGCGAAGGTCTATGGTGTACTACTCACGCATCATCGGAGAGGCAATGGTGTTGATGAAGAAGCCCTCCGTGTTCGAATCCCCCCTCCGGCAGGGCACCAGAACGTGCCCCAGATGGGATCTTGCGGAGACAGAAGCTTGCGGCGGCGGAAAAGTATTTTCGTGGCTCTTTCTCGTGGTTTTGGATTTTTCGGGGATTTATAGGTGGAAGAAGTAGGGTAGAGGAGCCATAGGGGGCCCACAAGCCTGCTAGGCGCGCCCCCCAGGCCGCGGCTAGGGGGCTTGTGGCCTCCCGTGGTGCCCTGTGTTGGGGAACGTCGCATGGGAAACAAAATTTTCCTACGCGCACGAAGACCTATCATGGTGATGTCCATCTACGAGAGGGGATGAGTGATCTACGTACCCTTGTAGATCATACAGCAGAAGCGTTAGTGAACGCGGTTGATGTAGTGGAACGTCCTCACGTCCCTCGATCCGCCCCGCGAACAATCCCGCGATCAGTCCCACGATCTAGTACCGAACGGACGGCACCTCCGCGTTCAGCACACGTACAGCTCGACGATGATCTCGGCCTTTTTGATCCAGCAAGAGAGACGGAGAGGTAGAAGAGTTCTCCGGAAGCGTGACGACGCTCCGGAGGTTGGTGATGACCTTGTCTCAGCAGGGCTCCGCCCGAGCTCCGCAAAAACGCGATCTAGAGGAAAAACCGTGGAGGTATGTGGTCGGGCTGCCGTGGGAAAGTCGTCTCAAATCAGCCCTAAAACCTCCGTATATATAGGTGGGAGGGAGGGGACCTTGCCTTGGGGCTCAAGGAGCCCCAAGGGGGTCGGCCGAGTCCAAGGGGGGAGGACTCCCCCCCAAACCGAGTTGGACTTGGTTTGGTGGGAGGGAGTCCCCCTTCCTTCCCACCTCCTCTTTTTTTTTCCTTTCCTCTTGATTTTCTTCTTCTTGGCGCATAGAGCCCTTTTGGGCTGTCTCACCAGCCCACTAAGGGCTGGTGTGCCACCCTCAAGGCCTATGGGATTCCCCGGGGTGGGTTGCCCCCCCCCCCCCCGGTGAACTCCCGGAACCCATTCGTCATTCCCGGTACATTCCCGGTAACTCCGAAAACCTTACGGTAATCAAATGAGGTCATCCTATATATCAATCTTCGTTTGCGGACTATTCCGGAAACCCTCGTGACGTCCGTGATCTCATCCGGGACTCCGAACAACATTCGGTAACCAACCATATAACTCAAATACGCATAAAACAACGTCGAACCTTAAGTGTGCAGACCCTACGGGTTCGAGAACTATGTAGACATGACCCGAGAGACTCCTCGGTCAATATCCAATAGCGGGACCTGGATGCCCATATTGGATCCTACATATTCTACGAAGATCTTATCGTTTGAACCTCAGTGCCAAGGATTCATATAATCCCGTATGTCATTCCCTTTGTCCTTCGGAATGTTACTTGCCCGAGATTCGGTCGTCAGTATCCGTATACCTATTTCAATCTCGTTTATCGGCAAGTCTCTTTACTCGTTCCGTAATACAAGATCCCACAACTTACACTAAATTACATTGCTTGCAAGGCTTGTGTGTGATGTTGTATTACCGAGTGGGCCCCGAGATACCTCTCCGTTCACACGGAGTGACAAATCCCAGTCTTGATCCATACTAACTCAACTAACACCTTCGGAGATACCTGTAGAGCATATTTATAGTCACCCAGTTACGTTGCGACGTTTGATACACACAAAGCATTCCTCCGGTGTCTGTGAGTTATATGATCTCATGGTCATAGGAATAAATACTTGACACACAGAAAACAGTAGCAACAAAATGACACGATCAACATGCTACGTCTATTAGTTTGGGTCTAGTCCATCACGTGATTCTCCTAATGACGTGATCCAGTTATCAAGCAACAACACCTTGTTCATAATCAGAAGACACTGACTATCTTTGATCAACTGGCTAGCCAACTAGAGGCTTTCTAGGGACGGTGTTTTGTCTATGTATCCACACATGTAAATGAGTCTTCATTCAATACAATTATAGCATGGATAATAAACGATTATCTTGATACATGAATTATAATAATAACTATATTTATCATTGCCTCTAGGGCATAATTCCAACAGTCTCCCACTTGCACTAGAGTCAATAATCTAGCCCTCACATCACCATGTGAATTACATTGTAATAAGTCTAACACCCATACAGTTCTGGTGTTGATCATGCTTTGGCCGTGGAAGAGGTTTAGTCAGCGGGTCCGCTACATTCAGATCCGTGTGCACTTTGCATATATTCACGTCCTCTCCCTCGGCGTAGTCGCGGATGTGGTTGAAGCGTCGTTTGATGTGTCTGGTCTTCTTGTGAAACCGTGGTTCCTTTGCTAAGGCAATGGCACCAGTGTTGTCACAGAACAAGGTTATTGGATTCAGTGCGCTTGGCACCACTCCAAGATCCATCATGAACTGCTTCATCCAGACACCCTCCTTAGCCGCCTCCGAGGCAGCCATGTACTCCGCTTCACATGTAGAATCTGCTACGACGCTTTGCTTGGAACTGCACCAGCTTACTGCACCCCCATTAAGAATAAATACGTATCCGGTTTGCGACTTAGAGTCGTCCGGATCTGTGTCAAAGCTTGCATCGACGTAACCTTTTACGGCGAGCTCTTCGTCACCTCCATACACGAGAAACATCTCCTTAGTCCTTTTCAGGTACTTCAGGATATTCTTGACCGCTGTCCAGTGATCCACTCCTGGATTACTCTGGAACCTACCTGCCATACTTATGGCCAGGCTAACATCCGGTCTAGTGCACTGCATTGCATACATGATAGAACCTATGGCTGAAGCATAGGGGACGGAGCGCATATGCTCTCTATCTTCATCAGTTGCTGGGCACTGAGTCTTACTCAATCTCGTACCTTGTAGAACTGGCAAGAACCCTTTCTTGGACTGTTCCATTTTGAACCTCTTCAAAACTTTATCAAGGTATGTGCTTTGTGAAAGTCCTATCAGCGTTTTGATCTATCCCTATAGGTCTTAATGCCTAGAATGTAAGCAGCTTCTCCTAGGTCCTTCAGAGAGAAACTTTTATTCAAGTAATCCTTTATGCTCTCTAAAAACTCTACGTTGTTTCCAATCAGTAATATGTCATCCACATATAATATTAGAAACGCCACAGAGCTCCCACTCACTTTCTTGTAAATACAAGATTCTCCAACCACTTGTATAAACCCAAATGCTTTGATCACCTCATCAAAGCGTTTGTTCCAACTCCGAGATGCTTGCACCAGTCCATAAATGGATCGCTGGAGCTTGCACACCTTGTTAGCATTCTTAGGATCGACAAAACCTTCGGGTTGTATCATATACAACTCTTCCTTAAGGAAACCGTTAAGGAACGCCGTTTTGACATCCATCTGCCAGATTTCATAATCGAAAAATGCAGCTATTGCTAACATGATTCTGACGGACTTAAGCATCGCTACGGGTGAGAAAGTCTCATCGTAGTCAACTCCTTGAACTTGTGAAAAACCCTTTGCCACAAGTCGAGCTTTATAAACGGTCACATTACCGTCAGCGTCCGTCTTCCTCTTAAAGATCCATTTGTTCTGAATGGCCTTGCGGCCCTCAGGCAGTACCTCCAAAGTCCACACTTTGTTCTCATACATGGATCCTATCTCGGACTTCATGGCTTCCACCCATTTGTTGGAATCTGGGCCCACCATTGCTTCTTCATAATTCGCAGGTTCATTGTTGTCTAACAACATGATTGATAAGACGGGATTACCGTACCACTCTGGAGCAGCACGTGGTCTCGTCGACCTGCGTGGTTCGACAGAAACTTGAACTGGAGTTTCCTGATCATCATCATTAACTTCCTCCTCAACCGGCGTCGCAATGACAGAGGTTTCCCCTTGCCCTGCGCCACCATCCAGAGGGATGAGAGGTTCGACAACCTCGTCAAGTTCTATCTTCCTCCCACTCAATTCTCTCGAGAGAAACTCCTTCTCGAGAAAAGCTCCGTTTTTAGCAACAAACACTTTGCCCTCGGATTTGAGATAGAAGGTGTACCCAACTGTCTCTTTTGGGTAACCTATGAAGACGCACTTTTCCGCTTTGGGTTCCAGCTTTTCAGGCTGAAGCTTTTTGACATAAGCATCACATCCCCAAACTTTAAGAAACGACAACTTTGGCCTCTTGCCATACCACAGTTCGTATGGTGTCGTCTCAACGGATTTTGATGGTGCCCTATTTAAAGTGAATGCAGCTGTTTCTAATGCATAGCCCCAAAATGATAATGGCAAATCAGTAAGAGACATCATAGATCGCACCATCTCTAATAGAGTACAATTACGACGTTCGGACACACCATTACGATGTGGTGTTCCAGGCGGTGTTAACTGTGAAACAATTCCACATTGTCTTAAGTGAGCACCAAACTCGAAACTCGGATATTCACCCCCACGATCAGACCGTAGGAACTTGATCTTCTTGTTACGATGATTTTCCACTTCACTCTGAAATTGCTTGAACTTTTCAAATGTTTCAGACTTGTGCTTCATCAAGTAGACATAACCATATCTACTTAAATCGTCAGTGAAGGTGAGAAAATAACGATATCCGCCGCGTGCCTCCACGCTCATCGGTCCACACACATCGGTATGTATGATTTCCAACAAGTCACTTGCACGCTCCATTGTTCCTGAGAACGGAGTCTTAGTCATCTTGCCCATGAGGCATGGTTCGCACGTGTCAAGTGAATCTAAGTCAAATGACTCCAAAAGTCCATCAGCATGGAGTTTCTTCATGCGCTTTACACCAATATGACCTAAGCGGCAGTGCCACAAAAATATGGCGTTATCATTGTTAATTCTAACTCTTTTGGTCTCAATGTTATGTATATGCGTATCGTTATCAAGATTCAATATGAACAATCCTCTCACATTCGGTGCATGACCATAAAAGATGTTACTCATAGAAATAGAACAACCATTATTCTCTGACTTAAAAGAGTAACCGTCTCGCAATAAACAAGATCCAGATATAATGTTCATGCTCAACGCAGGCACTAAATAACAATGATTTAAGTTCATCACTAATCCTGACGGTAACTGAAGTGACACTGTGCCGACGGCGATTGCATCAACCTTGGAACCATTTCCTACGCGCATCGTCACTTCATCTTTCGCCAGCCTTCGCCTATTCCGCAGTTCCTGTTTCGAGTTGCAAATATGAGCAACAGAACCGGTATCGAATACCCAGGCACTACTACGAGAGCCGGTTAAGTACACATCAATAACATGTATATCAAATATACCTGATTTTTCTTTGCCCGCCTTCTTATCTGCCAGATACTTGGGGCAATTGCGCTTCCAGTGACCCATACCCTTGCAATAGTAACACTCCGTTTCCGGCTTAGGTCCAGCTTTGGGTTTCTTCGTCGGATTGGCAACAGGCTTGCCGCTCTTCTTCGAATTGCCCTTCTTGCCTTTGCCGTTTCTCTTGAAACTAGTGGTCTTATTCACCATCAACACTTGATGCTCTTTACGGAGTTCAGACTCTCCGACTTTCAGCATCGCAAACAACTCGCCGGGAGACTTGTTCATCCCTTGCATGTTGTAGTTCAACACAAAGCCTTTATAGCTTGGCGGCAGTGATTGAAGGATTCTGTCAGTGATAGCTTCTTGCGGGAGTTCAATCCCCAGCTCAGCTAGACGGTTTGAGTACCCAGACATTTTGAGCACATGTTCACTGACAGATGAGTTTTCCTCCATCTTGCAAGCATAGAATTTATCGGAGGTCTCATACCTCTCGATCCGGGCGTTCTTCTGAAAGATAAACTCCAACTCCTGGAACATCTCAAATGCTCCATGACGCTCAAAGCGACGTTGAAGTCCCGGTTCTAAGCCATACAAGACTGCACATTGAACTATTGAGTAGTCCTCCTTACGTGCTAACCAAGCGTTCTTAACATCCTGATCAGCCGTAGCGGGTGGTTCATCTCCTAACGCAGCATTAAGGACATAATCCTTCTTCCCAGCTTGTAAGATTAGCTTAAGATTACGAGCCCAGTCTACAAAGTTGCTTCCATCATCTTTCAACTTAGCTTTTTCTAGGAACGTATTAAAATTCAGGATGACTGTCGCGTGAGCCATGATCTACAACACACATATATTCAAAGTGGACTTAGACTATGTTCAAGATAATTAGAGTTTAACTTAATCAAATTATTCGCTAAACTCCCACTCAAAAAGTACATCTCTCTAGTCATTTGAGTGGTTCATGATCCACTTACACTAGCTCAAGTCCGATCATCACGTCAGTTGAGTATAGTTTCAGTGGTAAGAATCCCTATGCTAATCATATCATCTATATGATTCATGATCGACCTTTCGGTCTCATGTGTTCCGAGGCCATGTCTGCACATGCTAGGCTCGTCAAGCTTAACCCGAGTGTTCCGCGTGCGCAACTGTTTTGCACCCGTTGTATGTGAACGTTGAGTCTATCACACCCGATCATCACGTGGTATCTCGAAACGACGAACTATAGCAACGGTGCACAGTCGGGGAGAACACAATTTCGTCTTGAAATTTTTAGTGAGAGATCACCTCATAATGCTACCGTTGTTCTAAGCAAAATAAGGTGCATAAAAGGATTAACATCACATGCAATTCATAAGTGACATGATATGGCCATCATCACGTGCTTCTTGATCTCCATCACCAAAGCACCGGCACGATCTTCTTGTCACCGGCGCCACACCATGATCTCCATCAACGTGTTGCCATCGGGGTTGTCGTGCTACTCATGCTATTACTACTAAAGCTACATCCTAGCAAAATAATAAACGCATCTGCAAGCACACACGTTAGTATAAAGACAACCCTATGGCTCCTGCCGGTTGCCGTACCATCGACGTGCAAGTCGATATTTCTATTACAACATGATCATCTCATACATCCAATATATCACATCACATCATTGGCTATATCACATCACAAGCATAACCTGCAAAAACAAGTTAGACGTCCTCTAATTTTGTTGTTGCATGTTTTACGTGGTGACCATGGGTATCTAGTAGGATCGCATCTTACTTACGCTAACACCACAACGGAGATATATGAGTTGCTATTTAACCTCATCCAAGGACCTCCTCGGTCAAATCCGATTCAACTAAAGTTGGAGAAATCGACACTTGCCAGTCATCTTTGAGCAACGGAGTTACTCGTAACGATGAAACCAGTCTCTCATAAGCGTACGAGTAATGTCGGTCCAAGCCGCTTCAATCCAACAATACCGTGGAATCAAGAAAAGACTAAGGAGGGCAGCAAAACACACATCACCGCCCACAATAACTTTTGTGTTCTACTCGAGAAGACATCTACGCATGAAACTAGCTCATGATGCCACTGTTGGGGAATGTCGCATGGGAAACAAAATTTTCCTACGCGCACGAAGACCTATCATGGTGATGTCCATCTACGAGAGGGGATGAGTGATCTACGTACCCTTGTAGATCATACAGCAGAAGCGTTAGTGAACGCGGTTGATGTAGTGGAACGTCCTCACGTCCCTCGATCCGCCCCGCGAACAATCCCGCGATCAGTCCCACGATCTAGTACCGAACGGACGGCACCTCCGCGTTCACCACACGTACAACTCGACGATGATCTCGGCCTTCTTGATCCAGCAAGAGAGACGGAGAGGTAGAAGAGTTCTCCGGCAGCGTGACGGCGCTCCGGAGGTTGGTGATGACCTTGTCTCAGCAGGGCTCCGCCCGAGCTCCGCAGAAACGCGATCTAGAGGAAAAACCGTGGAGGTATGTGGTCGGGCTGCCGTGGGAAAGTCGTCTCAAATCAGCCCTAAAACCTCCGTATATATAGGTGGGAGGGAGGGGACCTTGCCTTGGGGCTCAAGGAGCCCCAAGGGGGTCGGCCGAGTCCAAGGGGGGAGGACTCCCCCCCCAAACCGAGTTGGACTTGGTTTGGTGGGAGGGAGTCCCCCTTCCTTCCCACCTCCTCCTTTTTTTTCCTTTCCTCTTGATTTTCTTCTTCTTGGCGCATAGAGCCCTTTTGGGCTGTCCCACCAGCCCACTAAGGGCTGGTGTGCCACCCTCAAGGCCTATGGGCTTCCCCGGGGTGGGTTGCCCCCCCCCCCCCCGGTGAACTCCCGGAACCCATTCGTCATTCCCGGTACATTTCCGGTAACTCCGAAAACCTTCCGGTAATCAAATGAGGTCATCCTATATATCAATCTTCGTTTCCGGACTATTCCGGAAACCCTCGTGACGTCCGTGATCTCATCCGGGACTCCGAACAACATTCGGTAACCAACCATATAACTCAAATATGCATAAAACAACGTCGAACCTTAAGTGTGCAGACCCTGCGGGTTCGAGAACTATGTAGACATGACCCGAGAGACTCCTCGGTCAATATCCAATAGCGGGACCTGGATGCCCATATTGGATCCTACATATTCTACGAAGATCTTATCGTTTGAACCTCAGTGCCAAGGATTCATATAATCCCGTATGTCATTCCCTTTGTCCTTCGGTATGTTACTTGCCCGAGATTCGATCGTCAGTATCCGTATACCTATTTCAATCTCGTTTACCGGCAAGTCTCTTTACTCGTTCCGTAATACAAGATCCCGCAACTTACACTAAATTACATTGCTTGCAAGGCTTGTGTGTGATGTTGTATTACCGAGTGGGCCCCGAGATACCTCTCCGTTCACACGGAGTGACAAATCCCAGTCTTGATCCATACTAACTCAACTAACACCTTCGGAGATACCTGTAGAGCATCTTTATAGTCACCCAGTTACGTTGCGACGTTTGATACACACAAAGCATTCCTCCGGTGTCAGTGAGTTATATGATCTCATGGTCATAGGAATAAATACTTGACACACAGAAAACAGTAGCAACAAAATGACACGATCAACATGCTACGTCTATTAGTTTGGGTCTAGTCCATCACGTGATTCTCCTAATGACGTGATCCAGTTATCAAGCAACAACACCTTGTTCATAATCAGAAGACATTGACTATCTTTGATCAACTGGCTAGCCAACTAGAGGCTTCTTAGGGACGGGGCTATCCACACATGTAAATGAGTCTTCATTCAATACAATTATAGCATGGATAATAAACGATTATCTTGATACAGGAATTATAATAATAACTATATTTATCAATGCCTCTAGGGCATAATTCCAACACCCTGTGCCTTGGTCCTCAAGCTTCCTGCGTATCTTCTGTTCCGGAAAAAATATTTTCGGAGGTTTTATTCCGTTTGGACTCCGTTTGATATTCTCCTCTGAAAAAGGTCAAAAACACGGAAAAACAGGAACTGACACTTGGCACTGAGTTAATAAGTTAGTCCCAAAAAAGGTATAAAAGGCATACAAAACATCCAAATTTTGACAAGATAATGGCATGGAACCATAAAAAATTATAGATGCGTTGGAGACGTATCATGCATCTTCATACCTTTGAAGATCGCTAAGCGGAAGCGTTACTAGAACGCGGTTGATGGAGTCGTACTCGCGGCGATTCAGATCACGGTGTGATTCCGATCTAGTGCCGAACCACGACACCTCCGCGTTCAACACACGTGCAGCCCGGTGACGTCTCCCGCACCTTGATCCAGCAAGGAGGAGGGAGAGGTTGGGGAAGATCTCCGGCAGCACGACGGCGTGGTGTCGATGGAGAGACGAGGTCTCTCGGCAGGGCTTCACCAAGCACCGTGGGAGAGGAGGAAGAAGAAGAGCAGGGCTGCACCGAGAGATATGGAAAAAACGTGTTCTCAAAGGCCAAAACCCCCTTCTATATATAGGGGGAAGGGAGGGTGGCGCCCCCTTTAGGGTTTCCCACCCCAAAGGGGGGCGTCAGCCCTAGATGGGAGAGGGGGTGGCGACCAGGAGGGGGAGAGAGGGGTGGCGCACCCCTGGTGGGCCTTAGGCCCACCTGACTTAGGGTTCCCCCCCCCTTTCCCTCTCTAGGCGCCTTGGGCCCCTGGTGGGAGGCGCACCAGCCCACTCTGGGCTGGTTCCCTTCCACCTTTTGGCCCATGTCACCTTTTGGGGCTGATGGCCCCTCCTGGTGGACCTCCGGAACCCTTTCCGGTGGTCCGAGTACGCTACGGGTGACGCCCGAAACATTTTCGGCGTCCAAACCCATCCAACCTATATGTCAATCTTTACCTCCGGACCATTCCGGAGCTCCTCGTGACGTCGGGGATCTCATCCGGGACTCCGAACAACCTTCGGTAACCTCGTATAACAATTCCCTATAACCCTAGCGTCATCGGACCTTAAGTGTGTAGACCCTATGGGTTCGGGAATCATGCAGACATGACCGAGATACTCTCCGGCCAATAACCATCAACGGGATCTAGATACCCATGGTGGCTCCCACATGTTCCAGGATGATCTCATCGGATGAACCACGATGTCAAGGATTCAATCAATCTCGTATACAATTCCCTTTGTCTGTCGGTATAGAACTTGCCCGAGATTCGATCGTCGGTATACCTATACCTTGTTCAATATCGTTACCGGTAAGTCTCTTTACTCGTTCTGTAGCACATCATCCCGTGACTAACTACTTAGTCACACTGAGCTCATTATGATGATGTTCTACCGAGTGGGCCCTGAGATACCTCTCCGTCACACGGAGTGACAAATCCCGATCTTGATTCGTACCAACCCAACAGACACTTTCGGAGATACCCGTAGTGCACCTTTATAGTCACCCAGTTACGTTGTGATGTTTGATACACCCAAAGCACTCCTACGGTATCCGGGAGTTGCGCAATCTCACGGTCGAAGGAAAAGACACTTGACATTAGAAAGCTTTAGCATACGAACAACACGATCTAGTGCTATGCTTAGGATTGGGTCTTGTCCATCACATCATTCTCCCAATGATGTGATCCCGTTATCAATGACATCTAATGTCCATGATCAGGAAACCATGATCATCTATTGATCAACGAGCTAGCCAACTAGAGGCTTGCTAGGGACACGTTGTGATCTATTTATTCACACATGTATTACTGTTTCCTGTTAATACAATTATAGCATGATCAATAGACGATTATCATGAACAAGGAAATATGATAATAACCATTTTATTATTGCCTCTAGGGCATATTTCCAACACCGTTCACTTTCACTTGAGTTGTTCGGGCTTTGTCCTTCCTCATCTGTGTTGCGCCCAATCCAAATCTACAAGCATCCAAATCCATGGCAGAGAAGGGGATCTTAGAGGCTGGCACAATCCCCGAACAAATTGCTACCCATTGTTTTTGTTCCTCCTTCTATTCAACCTTACAATCCTTTGATTCTAGATCTTAAATTTGTCCTTGTAGCCAATAAAAAAGTAGAGTACGCACCTCATCTTCGTCTGATAGGAGGACGTACATGGGGATGGTGGTGCGAGGGAGGCAGTACTTGAGCTCCTCCACGCAATTCCTCGTAGCAGTGCCATTCTCCAAATCCCCCAACCAGTCTACCAGCTGGTAATTCTCTTTGTAAGTCGGACCAATAACAATATGCACTTCTCAACAGGAAAAAGATTGACATGCAGGAAACCTATAAGGCAACACAGACAAATGACTAATGAAAAAACACTTGGTGTGTGTCCTATCCCACAACCAGAGTAAGCTAGACGAGCAATTGTCACCTTAAGCGAGCTGGGGTCCTAGAAGAAGGCATCCAAGATGGCAATCATCACCAGCCTGCAACCGAGATACACACCGGAGCACCAATCAACGAGATGTGCATGTGCAGATCGCGATAGAATAGAGAGAAAGCAGAAGATGGGAGTTACAAAGAGCCTTACAAGTCCACGCATCCAATCTCGCGGATCGACGCCAGCAGCATCCATGTACCACACCGCTCGCCGATGCGGAAACCCATGTCGATCTCGCCGATGCTGCAGGGCTCGTCGGTGCCACAACCAATGTCAATATGCACAACGGTTTCCAACTTAGCGATGCAGCCACAATTGGTGCCACCCTCTCCTATCACTCTCGTGCAGGACCCTCCTGAGGGCATGCTGTCGGCGTCGTGGCGAGGACGCAATCAGGGTCGGCATCGCCACGCTTGACACCACAACACCTTCACTCGGCTGTGAGGCCATCGGAGCTCAGGCTGCAGGGGAGAAGAATCACAGCGGGCTGCGGCTCCTCCTACATCGGAGATCCCAACCACGACACCATCCCTCCCTCTGCCAGCGGAAGGGCCCCTGCACCCGCCGCTGCGCTCCTCCTCCCTCCCTCGCCCCTCTCTCTCTCTACGGGCGGAACGCCCCTTCTTGGCATCCAACAATGAATCGTGAGGTATTGTGTATGGGGACGGGGCGTCGAGCACAACCTGCGGCGGGAGAGAGATGGGATCTGGGGCGAGGGTTTGGGGAGAGTATGACGTATAATCTACTTAGGAGTCGGGGAGAGAGACGTGATCGGAGGCGAGGAGTGGGGGAGAGTGGGACGTGGGTGCGTTTGTGACGATGATTTTTTTCCTGTTTCGAGCGGGGATGGAAGGAAGTTGGCTCGTTGGAGGATGTATCGATAGGGTTGGGAGAAGGCTGAACCATCACGACGGCAGATTCTCCTTTAATAATAGAGATACAGAGATAAACATGATCTTCATAATTTTTTTAAATGAGTATCAAGATATTGCTTGATGAGTAGTTCCACCACACACCAAACTTGATCCTCAATAAATGGGGGAAAACCCCTGTGCATCACGTGTCAATTGTAGGAATTGAACTCGGGTCGTTAGGCTGCACAACCACATGTCCAACCATTGAGCAAAGGCTCTCTTTGCTCCTGGAGCTTTGTTATGTTGCATTTGGAATACCACAACTCTCACCTCCTCTTCACAGAAAGGTGACATGAGGATATTGTTCTCTTCTACCGTGACTTATGAAATATCATCGGTTTGGCTCTCGTTAAGGGTGAAATTCCCTTCATTTGGCGTCATGGATAGAGATTTGTAATATTTGGTTATGTAACTTTTAGAGTGAATTTCACTTTTTACTTTATAGTTGTGCATTTATGACGCTTATTACCCCGTTTAGTGAAGTAAAATCAGAAATACACTATATATTAAATTTTAAACATGGTTTTGCCTAATTTTGGCATTTTACATGTTTCATTAGAACAGCCCAGCGTGTTAGCTCTATGTGGTTCGTCAAAATATGCAAATATCAGGGAGCGTCATCGACGATAGTGCCCATCCTTTTCTTCACCATATGGCCCATTCCTAGTCAGTGTCCTGATATTTTTGAGTCTCAATCATCACCCCCACACTTTTCTAGTTGACATGTATAAGAAAAACAGGGTCTAGCCTTTTTAAAATGGGCAACATAGACAATTTTTCATTAAATGGGGTAACTAGTGTCAAAAATGCATAACAAGGGGGTAAAAAGTGGAATTCACTCTAACTTTTAAGTACCGCCTGACCTTCAATCCACCCATCATCTTGTTGAGGAACAAACACATTTTTTCCTGTGCTGACCTTTGACGATCAGTTGGAAGTATTGTGCATCACTGTCTTTCCATTTTTGGTAATATTTGATTTCCTTTTCTCGCAGAAGACGTTGGAGCCCTGAAGATTGGTGCACGTTTCTGGAGAGTCATTAAAACTGAAGGGTTTTGGTGGGGACGTTGCTGGAAAGTTATGTTGGTATACCAAGTGAAGTATGTAGTGACTTAGTGCTTGCTTTCAGTTCGATCTAGAGGCTTTATATTATGTTTCAAGTAGAAAGTGTGTAATGGTGTAGGTTGAGCCGGAGTATTTGATGTGGTCAAGTTGCTGGTATGCTTGTCATTGAGGGAGTGTGGTGGTTCTGGGCATGATCGGACCCGAGGGCGGTTATGCCTGGTGGATGATTCCGTATTATCAATTTTCATGATTGCGAGCTATGCTCCTTATAATTCAAAAAAAAAAACAATGTACATACGGGTTCGTTGATCCCAACGACATGAAGCTAAGGCACAAACGAACCCATTGTGAGCTCATTCCCAATCCAGCTGCCAGGTTTGTTCGTGGCCACGAGATCATCCCCTTGTCCTCCCATCACCCCTCAGTTCCGGCCGCCGCTCGATCTTGCTCATCAAATACTAGCTCACAAGGGCTCCGGTCGCAAGTGTTGAAAACCGTGGCGCACTGTCCGGCCGCATAACTTGCAAATGCGGGTGCGCGAGGCCTGGGCTAGAAAAATCCAGTGAAAACACATGTTCTGCAACTTTTATATAGGTGCCCAATTGCCGTCTAAATCCTCAATCATTGGACATATATATAACTATATAAGCATAAAACATTCCGTACGTAGCCAAGAAAAGCAGCCACCCAGACGCCATGACCACGCTCTAGTAATCTACTGAATCCCCAGGTGTACATTGCTAGACCAGAAACAGCAACCCCTTCGTGTCAACAGCCGGGCCACCCCAGTTTAATTTGTTGCCTTCCACTTATTCCACTTGCTAGCCCGACCGCAGTCCCATCATCGATCGATCGTCGCGTCCCGTCCCGTCCCTCTCGCGTGGCGTCGCGGTCACAGTGTCACACACGTACAAACGCAGCGTAACGACAGTTTGCACCTTTCCACGCCCCTCACTTTGTCCCTTCCGCCGTCTCCACCCGCCGCCGGCCCGTTCCTGTCCGGCATCTCTCGCCCCACTGCGCCTCGGCATCTTTGCGTCGTCGTCGTCGAGCCGCCGTTGTTCGCTAGCTTAATTCCCCTGCTTGGTTTGGCCCCTTGCGTTGTCCCGGTCTGCTCAGCTTAGATTGACGATGCCTTGGACCAGATCGAGCTGTTACGTACGTACGTTTGACCCCAGAATTTTACTACTAGCTAGCCTTCCACCGCTCAGTCAGATATACTCTTACTTACTTAGATCACGTACGTACGTACGTACGTATCGTGTCCACCGTACCCTGGAAACACTGCCCAATCGATTCATCCCACGTAGGTACATTTATTTCTTGTTCCTACGTACAAATCGACCGATCGAGGAAGATATACACGTCCATGCATGGGCAGCAGATACGCGGAGGATTCTCTACATACGGTGGATCGGTTGGGTCCGGTAGAGATTTTCAAGGATCTCCCGTTTCCCAAAATAAAACTTGACCGCGCGCCTCGCCCATCTAAGTCGATCCGATTGTTATTGCTTACTAATTAACCATCCTCGACATCCGGCAGAGAAGGCGATCGTGTACGTAAATGGGGGGAAGCGTCGGGCCCCACACGCGAGCCTACGTATGGAAGCGTTACGGGAGCGCGATTCCCTCCATCCAACCATGCATCGATCCAGAAATGAAAAATATCTCCGTCGCAGATCAATCTGTTAATCAGTTGCCTATTACGCTGGGAGATCCTATAAACGGGTAGAGTACACGTCTTCTCCCCTTCACAAAGCCTCGGTGTGGCCGATCCACCTCCCCTCCCCTCCCCTCCCCCTCCCTCTTCGTGTTCCAGGACTTTTTCTCACTCTCTCTCTCTCGATCAGTCCACGAGGAGGGGTACGTACGTACCAATGGTGCAAGTCATCGTTGCCGGTGGGAAGACGGGGGGACAGCACCGCCGGAGGATCGCCAAGGAAGAGGAGCCCGAAGAGGCAGCGGACGTGCAGCTGCCGAGAGTCCTCCGCGTCTCGTGCGAGGATCGGGACGCCACCGACTCATCCAGCGACGACTCGCCGCGTCAGGGACGCCGCTTCGTCGAGGAGATACACCTCGAGCAGCCGCCGAGGATGATGGCCTCGCCGCAGCCGGATGGTTCCCCTTTCCGGAGAGGGCCCGTCCACGGCGCCAAGAGGAGGGCCGACACGGCGGCGGAGGAGCCCAAATTCCGCGGGGTGCGTCGGCGGCCGTGGGGCAAGTACGCGGCGGAGATCCGCGATCCTAACAAAGGAGTGCGGGTCTGGCTCGGCACCTTTGACACCGCTGAAGAGGCCGCCATGGTCTATGATAGTGCCGCCCTTCGGCTTCGTGGTCCATCGGCGACCACAAATTTTCCTACTTCATCGTCCCCTTCTGCCACCGATCCTGATCCCGCTGTCTTGCCCGACGCCGATGTCGGTGATGTCGGCCATCTCCTTGTGGCAGCCACTTACGAGGAGTCCAGTGATGAGTCGCAGTTTCTTGGCTCGCCAGTCTCTGTCCTCAGGCCGCTCGAGGTTGCGGCATCATCCACTCTCAATGCTGTCAAGCCTGACGACACCATTGTTACCCCGAGTTTGAAGATTCCGATGGACACATGCCGCAGAGGCGGCGACTACTCTCCGTTTTGCAGCGCCAATGTCATTTTGCCACCAGAGGACGAGGACTGCATGTTCCCAGGTATCTCATTTGCTACACCGCTGATTTTTGATGATGATGCATTGATGTCATCACATCTTGAGGGCTATGCGTCTACCATCGAGCCGGTGAGTTTATTGGACGTTGGAGAGCTTCCAATGTGGCGAGAGGTTGATGTGTTTTTTGAAGATGTTTTTTCTGCCTCATCACTTAAAGAGCTATGATTGATCAGGACGTAATCATATGTATGTATAGATGAAATTCTTTATTTCAAGTTAGTATATGTATAAGTAGGTGATGATGGTCATTTTGTGAAGTCTGATTGAGCAAAATCGTTAAGATTAAGGTATTATATATATATATGAGAGCAGGCGGCTGGCCAATTTGGTCGAAGTCGGAATAATTTTATACTTCTTCACTAAAAATGTTAATGGAGTTTTCATCTATAATTTTCACCTTTTGTTTTGTTCTGTTCTTTCATTATTTGCTTGGTCCGCACAATATTCATATTGCGGGAAAGATTCAGCCCAAACGACAGAGAGCACATTCCCTTCCCTGCACCGCAGTCGGTATGCTGGGCTGGATGGAGTCGACGGTGTAGGATGGATCGTGCATCAGATACATCGCACAAATGTTCATGGTGGAGTGTTCTTCTTTGTATTGTGTAGCTGTAGAACTTTTTTGCTGATGGAAAAGAAAATCGGATGTGGTATTAAACCCATCATTTTTTCATGGTGCTCCGCTCGAAGACATTTTTCATTTCTGTCTCTGTACTCCAGGACCAATCAGGCTCGCTACAAGTAGCTTAAGATCTGATGATAAACATCAGCACCAAATTACATGAATTGGTATGTAATTTGAACCAAATTGCATGACTATCGATCACATAATTAATTATACTTAGCACTATGGATGGAGAGCCTCGACGAATCCCCTCATGTTTGCTTTGCACTTACATGTCGTATACATACTACTCTGTAGATGCGAAGCGAGCTTTGTCACACCATTTCTCGAGTTCTCTGTTTGGCCAATAGAAAATGCCACGGACCAAACAAGAGTAGGCAACCCCTTGTAAAATGTAGAAACATAATAATTTGGAATTGGTATGTTTTACCTATAACATATTGAATAAAGTAGTGACGTGAAATAGATGCACTTCTCTCCTAAAAGTATCGTACTCAGATGAAGGTGTATATATTAGAAATATTTACATAATGTAATTTCCCCCTTCCATTGCAATAAGTAATTTATACTGGCAACACAGAAAAAAATCACTAAATATGAGCAATATTTAGATCTAGTCTTGATCCTGGACTTTAGTCGCATAAACCATTGCTCAAATGTTTCTGTCTAGCAAAGATGAATCTGAATAGATTTGGAGACCAACATCATCTGACAAATCACTAATAGCACCAAAACCACATTAGTCCATGGCAGATTTAAAGGATCAATGCACGTATCAGTATTTGAAGACTTCAGATGTAACCATGTAGCAAATCTCTGTTACTATCATGTAAGCTCCGAACATGATAACCAATATTGAAGGGGCAACCAACTAACCTAGAAGTGTAAACAAGTTAAAACTGCTATAGCCAACACAATTATATGTACACAGATACAGAAAAGCAAGATATCTTATAACATGCTTCAGCTATATAACACCATTGGAAATGTACAAAAGAACTATTTTATCCGATGGAATCAGAAAAGTATTGCTGTTGTTAGAATTAGAAACACTAACTTTCATTTTTACACTTAAGGATCCCTTGTCAACCATTCAAGCAATTTGCTCCTATAATTCATTAATATCTTCACTCATTAGTCTGACTTTTCTAGTTTGTATTAGTGAAGATGTCAATGAATCAGAATAGATATGAACAAAACATAGAGTTCTAGAAAAAATGTATCGTTATTAATAGAAGTAAATAACATGTTCATCATCCTACAAAGCTAATAGTATCACAATGAACAAAACAAATTTTGTGAAACTAATCACATCAAACAGTACTTAGGCAAGGTAACTCCATTGTGTGGCAGAAATATGCTCGATGACATGTTATGGAGCGCATTATATATCAGAAGCAAGTACATCAGTGTCCCTCTATAGCACAACATGAATCTTAGAACACATCAGTTAGTCCCAAAAAAATCATATGTGAGAACATTTTACAGGTACCTTGTGGGTGAGTCTATCATCAATTGTGGAACGACTGATGTTTTGTGGCCAGGTCCCCACTCCTCCATCACAAATGAGCTCTCCAACACCATATCTTAATGGTATTGATGGTGGTGTCATCTAATATGTTGGTATGCCATAGCACAACCAATTTTCTTGAAATCCAACTTGACTTCCTAAGAAATATTTGTATGCTTCAGTGAGAAATAATAATTCAGTAATACTAAAGTGTCATGTGTACATGATTGACCCATGCATATAGAGAAGCCTGAAATAGTAAACCCTACTTCTAACTTATTAGTAACTACTATATGGAATCAATAAGGGCTAATTATCCTTTTGCCCTGAGTGGTGTCCATTTGCCCAGTTTTGCCTTCAGTTGCTAATCGTGCTCAGTTTTGCCCCTAGTCTGTGCGCAACTACTATGACGAGGCCAAACAGGCAGTTTTGAGTCCATTCCGTCCGCCGGCGTTAGTGGTAGTGGGTCCGGATCTTACATGTGGGACCGCATGGACGTGGGTCCGGAGCTGACATGTGGGACCGTGCAACAACATCCCCAAATCAATCCTATGGTGGTCACTCGACGCCACTCTGTCCCGTCCGCCCGTCGGACGTCCTGCGTCGCCGCCACCATCTGCGCCGCCACCAGCTGCCCTGCCGCGGCCGTCCTGCTCCATTGCTACCTACTCCGCCCGCCACCTTCCTGTGACGCCATGGGTGGGGCGCCCGCCACCTGCTCGACGCGCGGTGTGGCCTCCTTCCGTGCGCCCGGCCGGAGCTCTGATAGGTGGGGGCTGGTGCACACAGAGGAAGTACGAGGGTGAACCCCAGGGCTAAACGGCGAGCGGCTGCGACCCCGGAGTATTTGGCGAGGCGGGCATCGGGCCGGAGATCTGCCGCGTCCACGACTGGGTTCCCGAGGGGTAAGTCATGCCTCATGTTTAGACTGAACTTAGTTATGCATTTCAACAGTCGATTCGAGTTGCTTTGCCCGGTTAGTTTAGCTAATGGTGTGCTGATTGCGTCTCTGTTTTTCGTCGGTTAGGATGGAGTTGCGGTTTGCTTTCTTGGTGCACATTAGAAGGGACCGTTACATGTTGAATGCAAAGAAGAAGAAGAAATTCCAAGGAGGTTTCGATTATCGGTTGCCAATGGCTTGTAATTGGAGTTTCAGACAATTTGGGGAGGTAATTTGTAGCCAATATCCTTGGGGTTTGCTTGATGAAGTGGAATACAAATACAAAGATGGAGAAAAGAAATGGGTGACAGTTAGTAATGATGAAGAGCTGGCTACCATGTTTGCTAGGCATAAGGAGAAAGAGAATTTTCATGTGAGGCTGCAAATTGATGTGCTTCAGCAGGCATTTGGACCTAGGATGGCGGGTGCACCTTCTCTGGCAGAACCAAGTCATCGTAATGGAATCTCTAGCCATAACAGTTCAGTTAGTGCACGACGACGTGGTGGCTCGACAAGCGTGGGCACCGGCAGTAGGGTCCCCCTTGAAGTTGAGCCTGATGCCTACAATTCTGGGGTTGATGAAGGGAAGCTATATTATGATGTTATTCAGAATTTACGACGGGCATCTCGGGCTGAAAACCAAGATGAGGCTGACAATGCAGTCCGTGTGGATGATGACGTGGTGGGTGAGGACGAAGACCTTGCAGCTGTTGAATGGGACCCTTTGAACCCTCATATGGAAGAAGGTACTGTTTTTTTGCATCCATGAGTGAGTGTAGAAATGCACTTGTGACATACTGCATCAAGGTAGAACGTACTTTCAAAGTTGACAAGAGCGATCAAGTACGTTAGAGAGTGCACTGTTCGACTGAGGGTTGTCCATGGAGGGTGCTCGCATCTAAAATGCGAAATAGCATGAATGTTCAGGTCAAAGTGAACCCTTTTAAGCACACATGCCAGGAATCAACCCT
The DNA here is from genome assembly GCF_904849725.1 of Hordeum vulgare subsp. vulgare. Lineage (NCBI taxonomy): Eukaryota > Viridiplantae > Streptophyta > Magnoliopsida > Poales > Poaceae > Hordeum > Hordeum vulgare. The sequence continues at coordinate 44,019,700 of NC_058524.1, forward strand.
TAGGAAGGATACAATCAGTAGAGCCAAGTCAAGATGGGTGGCAGAAGAAATAAAGAAGTGGGTGAAAGAAAACCAGCAAGTGGGTCCAAAGGAATTGGAGAAGAACATCAAAGACAAGTTCAAGATAGATTTACCATACATGAGGTTATTCAATGGTAAACAACATGCTATGGATTCTATTTATGGTAACTGGCAGGAAAATTTTCAATTGTTGTATTCATTCAAAGGTGAAGTGGAGAGGACCAACCCAGGTAGTATTGTAGATATTGACCACCACACCGTGGATTACACATTCAGGGGAGTGACAAAGACCAAGGAATGCTTTAGGAGGGTTTTTGTCTGCTTTGAGGCTTGTCGCCTGGGTTTTTTGGCAGGCTGTAAGCCTTATTTGGCTATTGATGCTACTTTTCTCATAGGGAGGTTTAAAGGATAGTTAGTAGCAGCTTGTGCAGTCGATGCACACAGTTTCGTATTTCCAGTTGCGTACGGTGTGCTGGAGATAGAGTTTGAGGAGAGTTGGACATGGTTTTTGCATAATATGCGCCGGGCTATTGCACATCCCAATGAGTTGGTAAATCATACAGATGCCTGCAAAGATTTAGAAGTGGTCGTGGACAATGTGTTCCCTCGACTAGAGCATAGGGAATGCATGCGTCACCTTGCTGCAAATTTTATGAAGAAATTCAAAGGAAAGGTGTATACCGACAATTTATGGCCAACATCTTTGACTTGCAGTGTGAAGAAGCATAACTACCACTTGAGGCAGTTATACACGAATCCCAAAGTGAAGAATACTTGGAAACACACCACTCCAAGTTATGGGCCAGAAGCCAATTCAGTGAACTGAGCAAAGTTGACTATGTGCACAATAATCTAGCAGAGTCTTTCAACTCAACGATCCGGAAACTAAAGGGTCATTATGTGGTGGATTTGCTTGACATGATAAGGATATAATACATGCAAAATTTTCATTATCGTGCAGGAATAGCCGAGGCAAAATTCATGGGCCACATTATCATCCCTGCCGTGATGGATGAACTGAAGCAGAAAACAACAGGCTTGGAAATGAACATGACTCTTTGCTCGGGTACCACAACAGAGATATCATATTTGGATAAAGAGAAGAGGGAATGGAGATATCAAGTGGATTTAGAAGCTAGAACTTGCAGTTGTAGGCAATGGCAGATAACTGGGTTGCCATGCATTCATGCCTTGTTTTTCATCACTTCTCTCCCAGGTCCAGTAGGGAACATACAACAGTATGTGCATGATTACTACTCTGTTGCAAGGTTCAAAGTCACATATGCCTACTATGGAGGAAAAACAACAATGGGACATAGTGGACCCTGGATTCAAGCTTTGCGCTCCAGTTTTGAAGAGAGCGGCAGGTAGACCAAGGAAGAGTCGTATCAGACCTCGCAGCGAAGGAGCTGGAATTGGAGCAAGGAAGCGTAAGTGCACAAGGTGTGGTGGGTCTAATCATTTCGGTAAGTATTGTGATAACACAGTAGATCCAGCGTTCGAAGAGTGTTTCGAGGAAGGCTTCGATGAAAATGTTGGTCCGCAGCCGGTTGCCGCAACAGATGAGGAAAATGATGGTCAACAGCCTGTTGCATCAGATGAGGATTTTGACGAGGTTCCAAATGATGATGGTCAACAGCCGCATGATTTTGACGATTATCCAAAATATCCTCCAAATGATGATTCAAGCAAGGCTCCAAATGGTGATCCAAGCAACGCTCCAAATGGTGATCCAAGTGAGGCTCCAAATGGTGACCAACCTTCTGTCGTTGCGAGTTCTTCTAGGTATGTAAATCTTGCAAATACTACTGTACATTTATCACTTCACATGATCTCATTACCCTTTATGTTTTGTACAGCTCTGCGGTAGGTTTGAATAAGACGCGCAAGGTACCGACAACCAAGAGGAGAAGATAAGAAGCAATGAGCACAAGGTGCACGAGGAGCAAAGTGATGGCAAGATGCTCAAGGATCAAACAGAAGCCACAACACTATTTATGAGAAATTATGAAACATTATGAATAGGGTTTATGAATAATGTTGTATTTCTATTGAATGATGTTGGAACTATGTTAGAACTATGTTTGAATGATGTTTGACCTATGTTGGAACTTCAAATTTGACATGCTATTTGGATGTTGCAATTTTTTCGAAACTTTGGTAGGGTAAACTCACATTCATGAAAAATGTGCTAAAAAGAGCTCCAAAGGTAGGGTAAACGGCATCATTTCTAAGCAAGGGATTTTTCTACACATATATTCTATATACACAGTCTACATGCGCTGGTTTTTCCTTTTTTTGTTTTTTGTTTTAATTTGTTTTGCTCATTTGGATTCTAATCGAACCTAACTTTGACCAAGATTTAAACAAGGCTAAAACATCAAAATGAAAAACTAAGCATGGATCCTTCTTAGTCACTTCAAAATGAAGTTGTCGTGAGGTTTATGAAATTTTCATGAAAAATGTGCTAAAAAAGAGCTCCAAAGGTAGGGTAAACGACCTCATTTGTAAGCAAAGTTTTTTTCGACCTTGTCTAAATCAGTCAAATAACTTTCCTACACATATATTCTATATATATAGACCATGTGCGCTGATTTTCCTTTTTTTGAATTTTTTTGAATTTATTTTGCTCATTTGAATTCTGGTCAAACTTAACTTTGGCCAAGATTTAAACAAGTCTAAAACATCAAAATTAAAAACTAAGCCTGGATCCTTCTTAATCACTCCAAAATGAAGCTGTGGTGAGGTTTTTGAATTTTTCATGTTCATTTCCGTAAAACACTTCTCTTCACTTCATACAAGATTGTTTGAGATACTTGAGATATCACATAAGACACATGGACTTGTCGTTTAAATGTATGTAGACCTTGTTTACCAACTTAAATCATTAGTATATGACATAAAAAGACTATGTGCGCAGGTTTTTCATTTTTCTGATTTTTATTTAATTTATTATGCTCATTTGAAATCTGGTCAAACCTATATTTGACTGCTCAAAACCCCTCCCAAACCCCGCTAACCCTAGCGCTGAACAAGGACCATCTAACCCTAGCGGCGATCAAGGACTGTCCATCTAACCTTCTAGAAGGAATCTACAGGGAGGAGGGGGACGATCCGCGAGATGCAATCTGATTGGTTGTGCGTTTTTTTTCTCAACACGTACCGGGCGCGCTGGATGGACCGTTGGGCCGTCTCGCTCTCCGGGCCTGAGAGCGTTGTTAATGCCTGCCTCAGCCTTTCAGGCCTGCATGCATGGGAAGGGCGGCGACGTGGGAATGAACGTGCGGGAGGCAGACGTGCATGAATGCGAGCAAGGCGAGCGAGGCAAGCGACGTTTCAGATTACGACATTGATTCAGTTATAACGATTGTTTCGTTGCAGCGATTCAGATGCACGCACGTGCCCCATCGCCCCATCTTTTCTGTGCAAAAACTTATGGGTGATACACACACACGTCCGGATTCACACACACCGTTCTCATCCCTTCTTTCTTCCTCTCCCACCCACAGGCCTATTTATATGCCTCTCTTCCTCTCCCACTCACCACCCAAGCCAGATCCATTCTCTCCAACTTCAAACACCCAAGCGACCGAGCCCTTCATCCTCTCTGAGAACCCCAAGCACCAAGTGAAGATGCAGTACAATGCGCCAACCTTCAATCGTCCGCATGTCGTGCCGGAGCTGCTCTACCCACCGGGCGTGCTCGTGGAGAGCGAGCTCCGTGTGTGGGCGACTTCCAGGTGGAGTGTTGGAAATATGCCCTAGAGGCAATAATAAATTAGTTATTATTATATTTCTTAGTTCATGATAATCGTTTATTATCCATGCTGTAATTGTATTGATTGGAAACACAATACTTGTGTGGATACATAGACAAAACACTGTCCCTAGTAAGCCTCTAGTTGACTAGCTCGTTGATCAAAGATGGTCAAGGTTTCCTGGCCATAGGCAAGTGTTGTCACTTGATAACGGGATCACATCATTAGGAGAATCATGTGATGGACTAGACCCAAACTAATAGACGTAGCATGTTGATCGTGTCATTTTGTTGCTACTGTTTTCTGCGTGTCAAGTATTTGTTCCTATGACCATGAGATCATATAACTCACGGACACCGGAGGAATGCTTTGTGTGTATCAAACGTCGCAACGTAACTGGGTGACTATAAAGATGCTCTACAGGTATCTCCGAAGGTGTTCGTTGAGTTAGTATGGATCAAGACTGGGATTTGTCACTCCGTATGACGGGGAGGTATCTCGGGGCCCACTCGGTAATACAACATCACACACAAGCCTTGCAAGCAATGTAACTTAGTGTAAGTTGCGGGATCTTGTATTACGGAACGAGTAAAGAGACTTGCCAGTAAACGAGATTGAAATAGGTATGCGGATACTAACGATCGAATCTCGGGCAAGTAACATACCGAAGGACAAAGGGAATGACATACGGGATTATATGAATCCTTGGCACTGAGGTTCAAACAATAAGATCTTCGTAGAATATGTAGGATCCAATATGGGCATCCAGGTCCCGCTATTGGATATTGACCGAGGAGTCTCTCGGGTCATGTCTACATAGTTCTCGAACCCGCAGGGTCTGCACACTTAAGGTTCGACGTTGTTTTATGCGTATTTGAGTTATATGGTTGGTTACCGAATGTTGTTCGGAGTCCCGGATGAGATCACGGACGTCACAAGGGTTTCCGGAATGGTCTGGAAACGAAGATTGATATATAGGATGACCTCATTTGGTTACCGGAAGGTTTTCTTGCATTACCGGAAAAGTTTCGGGCTCATCGGTAGTGTACCGGGAGTGCCGGGAGGGGTGCCGGGGACCATCGGGAGGGGTGTCACGCCCCAAGGGGTCTCATGGGCTATGGGAAGAAATATACCAGCCCCTAGTGGGCTGGAATAAGTTCCCACTAAGGCCCATAAGGTTTGAGAAGGAAAAAACACAAGGTGGAAAGAGTTTCCAAGTGGGAAGGTGGAATCCTACTCCAAGTAGGATTGGAGTAGGACTCCTCCACCTCCAATTTCGGCCAAACCTTTAGGTTTTGAGGTTGCCTCCTCCCCTCCCTCCCACCTATATATACGGAGGTTTTAGGGCTGATTTGAGACGACTTTCTCACGGCTGCCCGACCACATACCTCCATAGTTTTTCCTCTAGATCGCGTTTCTGCGGAGCTCGGGCGGAGCCCTGCTGAGACAAGATCATCACCAACCTCCGGAGCGCCGTCACGCTGCCGGAGAACTCTTCTACCTCTCCGTCTCTCTTGCTGGATCAAGAAGGCCGAGATCATCGTCGAGTTGTACGTGTGCTGAACGCGGAGGTGCCGTCCGTTCGGTACTAGATCGTGGGACTGATCGCGGGATTGTTCGCGGGGCGGATCGAGGGACGTGAGGACGTTCCACTACATCAACCGCGTTCACTAACGCTTCTGCTATACGATCTACAAGGGTACGTAGATCACTCATCCCCTCTCGTAGATGGACATCACCATGATAGGTCTTCGTGCGCGTAGGAAAATTTTTGTTTCCCTTGCGACGTTCCCCAACAGTGGCATCATGAGCTAGGTTCATGCGTAGATGTCTTCTCGAGTAGAACACAAAAGGTTTTGTGGGCGGTGATGTGTGTTTTGCTGCCCTCCTTAGTCTTTTCTTGATTCCGCGGTATTGTTGGATTGAAGCGGCTTGGACCGACATTACTCGTACGCTTACGAGAGACTGGTTTCATCGTTACGAGTAACCCCCTTTGCTCAAAGATGACTGGCAAGTGTCGGTTTCTCCAACTTTAGTTGAATCGGATTTGACCGAGGAGGTCCTTGGATGAGGTTAAATAGCAACTCATATATCTCCGTTGTGGTGTTTGCGTAAGTAAGATGCGATCCTACTAGATACCCTTGGTCACCACGTAAAACATGCAACAACAAAATTAGAGGACGTCTAACTTGTTTTTGCAGGGTATGATTGTGATATGATGTGGCCAACGATGTGATGTGATATATTGGATGTATGAGATGATCATGTTGTAATAGAAATATCGACTTGCACGTCGATGGTACGGCAACCGGCAGGAGCCATAGGGTTGTCTTTATACTAACATTTGTGCTTGCAGATGCGTTTACTATTTTGCTAGGCTGTAGCTTTAGTAGTGATAGCATAAGTAGCACGACAACCACGATGGCAACACGTTGATGGATGATCATGGTGTGGCGCCGGTGACAAGAAGATCGTGCCGGTGCTTTGGTGATGGAGATCAAGAAGCACGTGATGATGGCCATATCATGTCACTTATGAATTGCATGTGATGTTAATCCTTTTATGCACCTTATTTTGCTTAGAACGACGGTAGCATTATGAGGTGATCTCTCACTAAAATTTCAAGACGAAATTGTGTTCTCCCCGACTGTGCACCGTTGCGACAGTTCTTCGTTTCGAGACACCACGTGATGATCGGGTGTGATAGACTCAACGTTCACATACAACGGGTGCAAAACAGTTGCACACGCGGAACACTCGGGTTAAGCTTGACGAGCCTAGCATGTGCAGACATGGCCTCGGAACACATGAGACCGAAAGGTCGAGCATGAATCGTATAGTTGATATGATTAGCATAGGGATGCTTACCACTGAAACTATTCTCGACTCACGTGATGATCGGACTTGAGATAGCGGATTTGGATCATGTACCACTCAAATGACTAGAGAGATGTACTTTTTGAGTGGGAGTTCTTAAGTAATATGATTAATTGAACTAATTGTCATGAACATAGTCTAATGGTCTTTGCGAATTACGATGTAACTTGCGCTATAGCTCTACTGTTTTTATATGTTCCTAGAGAAAATTTAGTTGAAAATTGATAGTAGCAACCTTTGCAGACTGAGTCTGTAAAACCGAGGATTGTCCTCGTTGCTACGCAGAAGGCTTATGTCCTTAATGCACCACTCGGTGTGCTGCACCTCGAGCGTCGTCTGTGGATGCTATGAACATCCGACATACACATTACTGATGACTACACGATAGTTCAGTGCAAGATACTTGATGGCTTAGAAGCAAGGCGCCGAAAACGTTGTAAAACGTCACGGAACATAAGTGATGTTCCGAAGAGATGCAATTGTGATTTCATGCTTGTCCCCTTGTTAAGAGGTACTAGACCTCCAACAAGATTCTTTGACCACAAAGTAAAGGAGAAAAGCTCAATCGTTGAGCATGTGCTCAGATTGTCTGAGTACGACAATCACTTGAATCAAGTGGGAGCTAATCTTCCAGATGAGATAGTGATGGTTCTCCAAAAGTCACTGCCACCAAGCTTTGAGAGCTTCGTGATGAACTATGACATATCAAGGATAGATACAATGATCCTTGAGCGATTCGCGACGTTTGACAATGCGAAAGTAGAAATCAAGAAGGAGCATCAATAGTTGATGGTTTGGAAAACCACTAAGTTTCAAGAAAGGCGAGGGCTAGAAGGGATACTTCGTGAAACGGCAAAACAGTTGCTGCGCTAATGAAGAGACCCAAGATTAAACCCAAACCCGAGACTAAGTGCTTCTGTAATAAGGGGAACAGTCACTGAGGCGGAGCAACTCTAGATACTTGGTAGATAAGAAGGCTGGCAAAAGTCGAAAGAAGTATATTTGATATACATAATGTTGATGGGTACTTTACTAGTACTCCTAGTAGCATGAGGGTATTGGATACCGGTTCGGTTGCTAAATGATTAGTAACGCGAAATGAAAGCTACGACATAAACGGAGACTAGCTAAAGGCAAGGTGACGATACGTGTTGGAAGTGTTTCCAAGGTTGATATGATCAAACGTCGCACGCTCCCTCTACCATCGGGATTGGTGTTGAACCTAAATAATTGTTATTTGGTGCTTGCGTTAGGCATGAACATGATTGGATCGTGTTTATTGCAATACGATTATTCATTCAAAGAGAATAATGGTTACTCTATTTGCTTGAATAATCACCTTCAATGGTTTATTGAATCTCGATTGTAGTGTTACACATTGGTGCCAAAAGATACGAGTTAAATGATGATAGTACCACTTACTTGTGGCACTGCCGCTTGAGTCATGTTAGTATGAATTGCATGAAGAGGCTCCATGCTGATGGATCTTTACTCACCTGATTTCGAATCACTAGTGACATGCAAATCATACCACATGAGCAAGGCCTTGTTTTCATTGAGATGAAACAAGATAGTAACTTGTTGGAAGTGATACATTTTGATGTATGCAGTCCAGTGAGTGCTGAGGCACGCAGTGGATATCATTATGTTCTTACTTCACTGACGACTTGAGTAGATACAGGAGTATTTACTTAATGAATCACAAGTCTGAAATATTGAAAAGTTCAATTCTGTTTCAGAGTGAAGTTCGTCGTAACAAGAGGATGAACTGTCTACGATATGATCATAGAAATGAATATCTGAGTTACGAGTTTTTGGTACACAGTTAAGACAATGTGGAAATTGTTTCACAGTTCATGCCACCTGGAACATCATGGTGTGATGATGTGTCTGAACGTCATACCACGCACTATTTAGTATGGTGCATGATGTGATGTATCTTATCGAATTACCACTATCGTTTATGGGTTATGCATTAGAGACAACCACATTCACTTTAAATAGGGCACCGCGTATTTCCGTTGAGATGACACAGTATAGACTGAGGTTTAGAGAAATCTAAACTGTCGTTTCTTGAAAGTTTGGGGCTTCGAAACTTATGTGAAAAAGGTTTTAGTCTGATAAGCTCGAACCCAAAGCGGATAAATGCATCTTCATAGGATATCCAAAACAGTTGGGTACATCTCCTATCTCAGATCCGAAAGCAAAGTGTTTGTTTCTAGAAAAGGATCCTTTCTCGAGAAAAGGTTTATCTCGAAAGAATTGAGTGGGAGGGTAGTAGAACTTGATGAGGTTATTGAACCATCACTTCAACCAGTGTGTAGCAGGGCGTAGGAAGTTGTTCCTGTGGCGCCTACACCAATTGAAGTGGAAGTTGATGATGGTGATCATTGAGCTTCGAATCAAGTTACTACAAACCTCGTAGGTCGACAAGGTCGCGTACTGCTGCAGAGTAGTACGGTAACCCTGTCTTGGAGGTCATGTTGTTGAGCAACAGTGAACCTACGAGTTATGGAGAAAGCGATGGTGGGCCCAGATTCCGACAAATGGCTGGAAGCCATGAAATCCGAGAGAGGATCCATGTGTGAAACCAAAGTGTAGACTTTGGTAGAACTACTTGATGGTCATGGGACTATTGGGTAAAATGGATCTTTAAAAGAAGACAGACGATGATGGTGATAAGTCACTATTAAGAAAAGCTCGACTTGTCGCAAAGATGTTTTCGACAAGATCAAACAGTTGACTATGCTGAGACTTTCTCACTCGTAGCGATGCTAAAGGTCTGTCAGAATTATGTTAGTTGTTGATGCATTATTTATGAAATATTGCACGTAGGACGTCAAAACATTGTTTTCTCGACGGTTTCCTTGAGCAAACATTGTATGTGATACAACCAGAAGGTTTTGTCGATCCTAAAGATACTAGCAAGTATGCAAGCTCCAGCGATCCTTCAATGGACTGGTGCAAGCATCTCGGAGTTGGAATATATATACTTTGATGAGATGATCAAAGATTTTGGGTTTGTACAAGGTTTATGAGAAACTTGTATTTCCAAAGAAGTGAGTGGGAGCACTATAGAATTTCTGATAAGTATATGTGGTTGACATATTGTGGATCAGAAGTAATGTAGAATTTCTGTAAAGCATACAAGGTTGTTTGAAAGGAGTTTTCAAAGGAATACCTGGATTGAGCTGCTTGAACATTGAGCATCAAAGATCTATGGAGATAGATCGAAAGCGCTTAATGGAAGTTTCAACAAGAAGCATGCCTTGTTCAAAATAGACCAGCAAAGAAGGAGTTCTTGGTTGCGTTGTGAGGTGTGAATTTGAGTAAGACTCAAAACCCGACCACGGCAGAATAAAGAGAATAGACGAAGGTCGTCTTCTATGCCTTAGCCGTAGAATCTAAAGTATGCCATGCTGTGTACCGCACCTGAAGTGTGCCTTGACTCAAAGTATGTTGAGAGGTACAGAGAGTGATCCATGATTGAATCACTAGCAGCGGTCGAAATTTATCCTTAGTAACTAATGGACTAAGGAATTTTTCTCGATTATGGAGGTGGTTAAAGAGTTCGTCGTAAAGTGTTACATCGATGCAAGCTTTGACACTAATCCGAATAACTATGAGTAGTGAAACGGATTCGTATAGTAGAGTAGATATTTGGAGCATTTCCGAATAGCACGTAGTAGCAGCGTCTATAAGATGACATAAATATTTGTAAAGAACGCATGGATCTGAAAGTTTCAGAACCGTTGACTAAAACCTCTCTCACGAGCAAGACGTGATCAGACCCCATAACTATATGGGTGTTGGATTCGTTGGAATCACATGGTGATGTGAACTAGATTATTGACTCTAGTGCAAGTGGGAGACTGTTGGAAATATGCCCTAGAGGCAATAATAAATTAGTTATTATTATATTTCTTAGTTCATGATAATCGTTTATTATCCATGCTGTAATTGTATTGATTGGAAACACAATACTTGTGTGGATACATAGACAAAACACTGTCCCTAGTAAGCCTCTAGTTGACTAGCTCGTTGATCAAAGATGGTCAAGGTTTCCTGGCCATAGGCAAGTGTTGTCACTTGATAACGGGATCACATCATTAGGAGAATCATGTGATGGACTAGACCCAAACTAATAGACGTAGCATGTTGATCGTGTCATTTTGTTGCTACTGTTTTCTGCGTGTCAAGTATTTGTTCCTATGACCATGAGATCATATAACTCACGGACACCGGAGGAATGCTTTGTGTGTATCAAACGTCGCAACGTAACTGGGTGACTATAAAGATGCTCTACAGGTATCTCCGAAGGTGTTCGTTGAGTTAGTATGGATCAAGACTGGGATTTGTCACTCCGTATGACGGGGAGGTATCTCGGGGCCCACTCGGTAATACAACATCACACACAAGCCTTGCAAGCAATGTAACTTAGTGTAAGTTGCGGGATCTTGTATTACGGAACGAGTAAAGAGACTTGCCAGTAAACGAGATTGAAATAGGTATGCGTATACTAACGATCGAATCTCGGGCAAGTAACATACCGAAGGACAAAGGGAATGACATACGGGATTATATGAATCCTTGGCACTGAGGTTCAAACGATAAGATCTTCGTAGAATATGTAGGATCCAATATGGGCATCCAGGTCCCGCTATTGGATATTGACCGAGGAGTCTCTCGGGTCATGTCTACATAGTTCTCGAACCCGCAGGGTCTGCACACTTAAGGTTCGACGTTGTTTTATGCGTATTTGAGTTATATGGTTGGTTACCGAATGTTGTTCGGAGTCCCGGATGAGATCACGGACGTCACGAGGGTTTCCGGAATGGTCTGGAAACGAAGATTGATATATAGGATGACCTCATTTGGTTACCGGAAGGTTTTCTTGCATTACCGGAAAAGTTTCGGGCTCATCGGTAGTGTACCGGGAGTGCCGGGAGGGGTGCCGGGGACCATCGGGAGGGGTGTCACGCCCCAAGGGGTCTCATGGGCTATGGGAAGAGATAAACCAGCCCCTAGTGGGCTGGAATAAGTTCCCACTAAGGCCCATAAGGTTTGAGAAGGAAAAAACACAAGGTGGAAAGAGTTTCCAAGTGGGAAGGTGGAATCCTACTCCAAGTAGGATTGGAGTAGGACTCCTCCACCTCCAATTTCGGCCAAACCTTTAGGTTTTGAGGCTGCCTCCTCCCCTCCCTCCCACCTATATATACGGAGGTTTTAGGGCTGATTTGAGACGACTTTCTCACGGCTGCCCGACCACATACCTCCATAGTTTTTCCTCTAGATCGCGTTTCTGCGGAGCTCGGGCGGAGCCCTGCTGAGACAAGATCATCACCAACCTCCGGGGCGCCGTCACGCTGCCGGAGAACTCTTCTACCTCTCCGTCTCTCTTGCTGGATCAAGAAGGCCGAGATCATCGTCGAGTTGTACGTGTGCTGAACGCGGAGGTGCCGTCCGTTCGGTACTAGATCGTGGGACTGATCGCGGGATTGTTCGCGGGGCGGATCGAGGGACGTGAGGACGTTCCACTACATCAACCGCGTTCACTAACGCTTCTGCTGTACGATCTACAAGGGTACGTAGATCACTCATCCCCTCTCGTAGATGGACATCACCATGATAGGTCTTCGTGCGCGTAGGAAAATTTTTGTTTCCCTTGCGACGTTCCCCAACATGGAGGGGGGCCATCGAGCTCACTCGCGCCTTCCTCGGAGAAGGCTATGCCCACCTCCCACAGTGCTCACCTAGGATGTTCACCCTCAACGAGGTTCGTGACCGCGCCAGCACCCTCCTACTGCCGACGGTCACCTTCACCAACCAATTCGACGCGTGCGAGCTCCTCGACCGAGTGTATTGGTGCGGCTGCGAGTCCATCTTCTTCACGGTGTACAACATCTTCACCAACTACGAGTGCATCTTCCCCACCGAAAACCAGATGCACTCCTTTCTCTACGAGGAGGAGGACGAGTATTGAAGTTGAAGATGGTGTTGAAGGGGCGAGGCCAAGGTGGTGTTGAAATTGAAGATGGTGTTGAAGTTGTTCGTCAAGCTCGCCATGTTTTAGTTTTATCGTTTTTATTTTGTTGCTTTTCCATGTTGTGCATCTAAGTTATTACTCCCTCCCGGACTTATCTATCTATGTACGGTGTATTGCATCTTATCTATCTATGTCAAGTGATCTAAGTTATTACTCCCTCCAGTCCGGTGTATTGGGCTCGCTAGGAGAGTCATCGCGACCAAGGCAACATCTTATTGGGCGTTAAAATTGGTCCTTTGCCGATTTTTCCTCCAATCATCGCTCGAATTTCTAATGTCTAACAACCCCATATTTAATACTTGGGTTAATTAGGCCATGCGAACGGTCAAAGAAGGCCTGGAGCGAAAATTCTCCCCACGGGAGTATGTGTGTTCAAAAATGTCCGTGCCCAAAGATATCATTTCTTCTCTAAACCAAGTCATGAACTAACATGTACATTTCTTTCCTTTAAACCCTAAACCAAGTGTCACTCTAACCAGAATCATGTGGCAATGCAAACGTACGTTTCCAACCCTTCAAAAGTTCAGTGCAAAACAAAGGAAAACGACTCTCACGTTGTGCTAACATTCAGTACAAACATGTGTTTTTAAACCCTAAACGAAGTCACGGTCTCACTATGTATACCTTCCTTTCCTAGCCATGTCAAAGTCTTTCCATCTGCCTTAGCGGTTACCAGCGCAGCCCTAAACGCCACAACCCACGCGGTCCTGGTTCGAGTCTCGGTCGCACCATTTTTTTGTGCATTTTCCACCCTTCATTTTTTAGACAAAATAATTTTTCTCAATGTAATATCCTTAAAAATTGTTCATTAATTTTGGCACCAGGTGTAAACCTCTACCATGACATTTTGGTCTTTGATTTAAATCACCATGTATTTGAATTGGAGTTAACAGCTTCGAAAAAATTCTAAACTTAATTGTTTGGCTCTAGAATAATTTAATTAGCTTCCAAAAAAAGTTTCAGCATTAAATAAAGGGTTTTACTGCCTCAAATAAATCAGAACAAAAAACAGAAAAACACGCAAGAGATCTCATTTTCCCACCCCCGAATGGGCCTAATTGTATGCAGTTGGCCCATTACCCTAGCCGGCACTCGGCTCTCCGCTCTGAATTTGGCCCACAGAGAAACCTTTTTTTACAGAAAGGCACAACAGAGAGCTGCATTCTATTGATCAAAGTTTCTGAATTTCTCATTTCTTCTCCCTTTTTCAACATATTTAAGTGTTGGTCATTTCTTCTCGTTTTTTCAACATTGAAACAACTTTGACCAATCTTTTAAGGGTACCCATCTTTTAAACAAGGTGAATTTCTCATACAATTTCAAGCTTACAAATTCCTTCATAATTCATGAGATCCTAATTCATGCCTTTCCATACAATTTCAACATTACACCCAGTGCGATTACCATACCTACAAATACCCAAAAGTAATTGCAAATGGGTATTTGTGCTTGATCTTCAAGCTTCCTAACCTTTTTCTTCAACATCCTAAGCTCAACAGCTAGCTCTCTGTCATTGTGTGCTTCGCCCTCCGTCTCTTCTTCCGGAGCTCGTGCTTTCCCCACTGTCGTTCGTGGCAGCATGGACAACCATTCTTCATGCTCTTCTTGCAGTTCATTCATCAGAGTCTTGGCCAGAGCATCGACCCAAAGGAAAAAATATTTCACCTGCATGAACGCCAAACATACCAACCCATTGCTCAAAGATCCCAACCACAAAAATGATGCAATTGCCCCGATTCTTACCCCATTCTCGCCGCACACGTAGAACAGACGATTATGGTTCTTCGGTGTGTGAGAAACCCTCCGGTCAACGCCCACTCGGCACCGCAGACAGACGAAGATCGGCATCTCCACACGCGCCGAGCTCTGCATCCGCGAGGTGGAGCGGGAGCTTGAAGAAGACATCAAGGTCGGAGCCGAAGGGGATCTCAACGCCGCCGCACCCTCCACAACTATCTTCCCACCGCCGCTCTCTTTGTCGCCATGGTCAGCCGCTCTCTATGTCGTCGTGGTCATCGTCGCTCTCTCTGTCGCCGTGGTCACCGCCACTCTCTCTCTGTCGCCGTGGTCACCGCCGTGATCTCTCTGTAGCCGTGGTCACCGCCGTGATCTCTCTATCGCCCGCTTATATCGCACACCCGCAACGGCTCTTTGCTCAACGGCTTTTTTCTGGGTCCCACAAGTCTAACGCGTCTATGCCGCCTAGTCCCACCTGTAAGGGCTGAGTCAAAAGGTTGACCTGACGGAGACGACAGTTTTCACGGAACGAGTCGGTGCGGACAGACTAGGGGCAAAACTGAACACGATTCGCAACCGAGGGCAAAACTGAGCACAGAGAGACCACTGAGGGCAAAAGGATAATTAGCACAATCAATAATTTATTTTTGTGCTCAACTTCGGTGGAACATTATTATTTTAAGCTTGAGAGGCATGAATGACTGATAAAAATGAGTAAGCTCTTCACTTAACTTCACATGCATCTCATTTTACCGATAGAGGAATGTCCATGATAGAAAAAGCATAATAATACTTCACCTGACTTTATGTCTACCTAAATTTTAGCAATGGTAAAAAATCATTAATCTCATGGATCAGTCCTGAAAAAGGAGCCACCTAAGAATAAAAAAACACCTATATATTTATATGTAGCTAGCCCTTTGAGATTTATGACAAGGGGTCATTACTCGAGATTTTTGGAAGGCTTAATTTATTTAGAGAGTTTCTGCTCGCGGCAACTTGCTATTATAAATTTTAACAGTTGGACTATTGTCACACACCAGTCTAATTCTTTTGCAAAATACTTTTTGGGAGAACAACTGAAATAAAGGTAATATATTTCATACAGTTGTTCACCTTTCCTAACGGATCCGACACCGGAGATTTCTTTTTTGGAACAAAGCAAGGCACCAAGAGGTGCCCGATTCCATTCACAGCTTATAGCAACAGAGCGTGAGAGAGTACAATGGCAAGAAGATAGAAAGAAGAGAAAGCACATCCATAGGAATGAAGCTGAAAATAACACACGCATTCAACCATGCATCTTATATAATTTCCTGAATAATGTGATCAACCAATCAATAGAACTATCCGTTACTCATTGAGTATAAGTCTACCCTCGATCAAAAGATATACGTTGTCCACTTTTATTTGACTAAAGAAAAGTAAAACTGAAAATCACCATACAAAGTGATAAAAGGAGATACAAGGGCTCCGAAATCACTCCTAGCTAAACATTGTAAGCCGACTAGATTCATTCACCCCCCTTATTATCGGTAACGGGATTTTTGGCAGGACCAGGTGACGGTGTTCTGGATTAGTGAGTGCTGGCCACGTCGGCTTACCAATCATGGGTTGGGCCGAGGACCCTCAGCCAACTGAAGAATGGGCCATGGTTATCATATCCCCAGACGCCTTAAAGATGGAATCCTCCAAAGGCTTGGCACACACTTCAAGACAGTTCGAATCATCAGCAAGTTTATTCCTAGATGTAACCGAGCATCTTGTATCCCTAGGTACCACCGGGTTCAAGAAAGACTAGTCCTAGCCCTACTCCTAGTAGGACTCTACATGTAAACCTACCCCTTCCAGCTATATAAGGAGGGGTAAGGCGCCCCAAGAGTGACAAGTTAGGTTAAGCCATGACAAGTTCAAGTCATTAGAGATAGACAGATTAGACACCCTCAAGATTAAAGGTAGCGATTCTGCACCCTTGTAATCGAGATCATCATCTTCATCAATGAAACACAAGCAGGACATAGGCTTTTACCTCCATCGGAGGGGCCGAACCTAGGTAAACTCGCGTCTCTCGATTCCGACCAACCCCTCTCAAGGCGCCACATAGTTGCGATGGCTCCACACCTAAGTCCTTGCACAAGGACATATGTCGTGACAAAACCACGACACTATGTGTTAGCAATAGTTGTAGAAGCACAGTTGGCGTGAAAACCCCAATGATGACACAATGATGGAGATCATGGTATCATGCCGGTGACGATGGAGATCATGCTGGTGCTTTGAAGATGGAGATCAAAAGGACAAGATGATGATGGCCATATCATGTAGCTTATATGATTTGATGGTGATGATAAATTTTTTATGCATCTTATTTTTCTTAGGATGACGGTAGCATTATAAGATGATTCGTCACCAAAATTTCAAGATAAAATTGCGTTCTCCCTAAATGTGCACCGGTTTGAGGACGGAGTAGGTGATAGCCTGAAAAAACGCACCTAAGAAATTCCTCGAACGCTTTGAGGCTGGAGTTGATGATAGCCTTGTCCAGCGGTGTTGAGCCGATGCCGAAGCTAGCGGTGGCGGAGGGCGCGCAAGAGGGTCCATAGTAGATGCCACTGTTGGAAATATGCCCTAGAGGCAATAATGAAATAATTATTATTATATTTCCCGTTTCAAGATAATTGTTTATTATCCATGCTATAATTGTATTGAATGAACACATAAATGCATGTGTGGATATATAGACAAAACTATGTCCTTAGTAAGCCTCTAGTTGACTAGCGAGTTGATCAATGATAGTTAAGGTTTTCTAACCATATACAAGTGTTGTCACTTGATGAGTGGATCACATCATTGGGAGAGTGATGTGATGGACAAGACCCAAACTATAAACGTAGCATGTGGTCGTGTCATTTTGTTGCTATTGTTTTCTGCATGTCAAGTAGTCATTCCTATGATCATGAGATCATGTAACTTACTGACACCGGAAGAATACCTTGTGTATATCAAACGTCGCAATATTACTGGGTGACTATAAAGGTGCTCTACCGGTATCTCCGAAGGTGTCCGTTGAGTTAGCATGGATCAAGACTGGGATTTGTCACTCCGTGTGACGGAGAGGTATCTCGGGGCCCACTCGGTAATACAACATCACATACAAGCCTTGCAAGCAATGTGACTAAAGTGTTAGTCACGGGATCTTGTATCACGCAACGAGTAAAGAGACTTGTCGGTAACGAGATTGAAATAGGTAAAGGGATACCGACGATCAAATCTCGGGCAAGCAGCATACCGAAGGACAAAGTGAATGGTATACGGGATTTATATGAATCCTTGGCACAGAGGTTCAACCGATAAGATCTTTGTAGAATATGTAGGATCCAATATGGACATCCATGTCCCGCTATTGGATATTGACCGGGGAGTGTCTCAAGTCATGTCTACATAGTTCTCGAACCCGCAGGGTCTGCACACTTAAGGTTCGGTGACGTTTCGGTATAGTTGAGTTATAGGTGCTGGTGACCGAAGTTTTGTTCGGAGTCCCGGATAACATCACGGACGTCACGAGGGTTTCCGGAATGGTTCGGAAATGAAGATTGATATATAGGATTGTTCCATTTGGCTTCCGGAAAGATTTCGGGCATTACCCGCAGTGTACCGGGAGCGACGAATGGGTTCCGGGTATTTACCGGGAGGGGCCACCCACCCGGGAGAGAACCTAATAGGCCCATGGGTGGCGCACCAGCCCTTAGTGGGCTGGTGAGGCCAGCCCAATGGGACTATTTCGGCCAAGAAGAAAAAATCAAAGGAGAAAGAAAAAAAAGGAGGAGGTGGGAAGGAAGGAAGGGACTCCTCCTTCCAAACCGAATTGGAGTAGGAGTCCCTCCTCCCTCTCGGCCGGCGCCCTCCTACTTGGAGTAGGAGGCAAGCCCCACCCCTTGGCTCCTCCTATATACTAGAGGTTTAGGGCTTTTTGAGACACAACTTTGCCACGTGCAACCCTAAACCTCTACTTCGTAGTTCTTCGTCTAGATCGGATTTCTGTGGAGCTCGGGTGGAGCCCTGCAGGAATAAGATCATCACCATCACTGGCGCGCCATCACGCTGCCGAAGAACTCATCTACTTCCCCGTCTCTCTTTCTGGATCAAGGAGGCGGAGATCGTCATCGAGCTGTACGTGTGCTGAACGCGGAGGTGTCGTCCGTTCGGTGCTAGATCGGGACGGATCGTGGGATGACGGTGATTTGAATCACGAAGCAGTTCCACTACATCAACCGCGTTTCTTAATGCTTCTCACTTAGCGATCTACAAGGGTATGTGGATCGGATGTCCCTCTCGTAGATGAACATCACCATGATAGGTCTTAGTGTGCGTATGAAATTTTTTGTTTTCCATGCAACGTTCCCCTACAGTGGCATCATGAGCTAGGTTCATGCGTAGATGTAATCTCGAGTAGAACACAAAAGTTTTTGTGGGCATTGATGTTCGATTTGCTGCCCTCCTTAGTATTTTCTTGATTCGGCGGTATTGTTGGATTGAAGCGGCCCGGACCAACCTTACTCGTACGCTTACGAGAGACCGGTTTCATCGACTAACATGCAACTTGTTGCATAAAGATGACTGGCGGGTGTCTGTTTCTTCAGCTTTAGTTGAATCGGATTTGACCGAGGCAGTCCTTGGAGAAAGGTTAAATAGCAATTTGCATATCACCGTTGTGGCTTTGCGTAAGTAAGATGCAATCATACTAGATACCCATAGCAGCCACCTAAAACATGCAACAACAAATTAGAGGATGTCTAACTTGTTTTTGCAGGGTATGCATGTGATGTTATATGGCCAAAGACATGATGTGATATATTGGATGTATGATATGATCATGTTGTAATAGTTAAATATCGACTTGCACGTCGATGCTACGGCAACCGACAGGAGCCATAGGGTTGTCTTTAAACTAACGTTTGTGCTTGCAGATGCGTTTACTATATTGCTAGGTTGTAGCTTTAGTAGTAATAGCATAGGTAGCACGACAACCTCAATGGCAGCACGATGATGGAGATCATGGTGTGCCGCCGGTGACAATGAAGATCATGCTGGTGCTTTGGTGATGGAGATCATGAAGCACAAGATCATGGCCATATCATGTCACTTATGAATTGCATGTGATGTTAATCCTTTTATGCACCTTATCTTGCTTAGAACAACGGTAGCATTATAAGGTGATCCCTCACTAAAATTTCAAGATATAATTGTGTTCTCCCTGACTATGCACCGTTGTGAAAGTTCATCGTTTCGAGACACCACGTGATGATCGGATGTGATAGACTCAACGTTCACATACAACGGGTGCAAAACAGTTACACACGCGGAACACTCGGGTTAAACTGGACGAGCCTAGCATGTACAGACATGGCCTCAGAACACAAGAGACCGAAAGGTCGAGCATGAATCATATGGTAGATATGATCAACATGGAGATGTTCACCACTGAAACTATACTCAACTCACGTGATGATCGAACTTGAGTTAGTGAATTTGGATCATGCCACACTCAAATAACTAGAGGGGTGTATATTTGAGTGGGAGTTTATTAGTATGATTAGCTAAACTCTAATTGTCTTGAACATAGTCTAAGTAAACTTTGCATTATTTTTATGTTGTAGATCAATGGTTCGCGCAATAGCAACCCTGAATTTCAATACGTTCCTAGAGAAAGCTAAGTTCAAAGATGATGGAAGCAACTTTGTAGACTGGGCTCGTAATCTGAGGCCTATCCTCGCTGTTGGCCAAAAGAATTATGTCCTTGATGCTGCGCTAGGAGATGCACCACCCACCACGGCTGACCAAGATGTTTTAAACGCTTGGCAAGCGCGTAAGGATGACTACTCACTAGTTCAATGTGCAGTCTTGTATGACTTAGAACCGGGACTTCAAAGACGTTTTGAGCGTCATAGAGCATATGAGATGCTCCAGGAGTTGAAGTTTATCTTTGAGAAGAACGTCCGGATCGAGAGGTATGATACCTTCAATAAGTTCTATCTTGCAAGATGGAGGAGAATTCGTTTGTCAGTGAACATGTGCTCAGAATGTCTGGGTACTCAAACTGTCTAGCTGAGCTAGGGATTGAACTCCCGCAAGACGCTATCACTGACAGAATTCTTCAATCACTGCCACCTAGCTATAAAGGCTTCGTGTAGAACTATAACATGCAAGGGATGAATAAGTCACCCGGTGAGGTGTTTGCGATGCTGAAAGTCACAGAGTCAGAAATTCGAAAAGAACATCAAATGTTGATGGTCAATAAGACCACTGGTTTCAAGAAAAACAGCAAAGGCAAGAAGGGTAACTCCAAGAAGAGCGGCAAAACTGTTGCCTCTCCTACTAAGAAACCCAAGGCTGGACTTAAGCAAGAATTGAGTGCCATCATTGCAAGGGGATGGGTCACTGGAAGCGCAACTGCCCCAAGTATTTGGCTGATAAGAAGGCGGCCAACGCCAAACAAGGTATATGTGATCTACATGTTATTGATGTGTACCTAACCAACTCCCGTAGTAGTGCGTGGGTATTTGATACCGGTTCTGTTGCTCACATTTGCAACTCGAAGCAGGAACTGCGGAATAAACGAAGGCTGGCGAAGGATGAAGTGACGATGCGCGTGGGAAATGGTTCCAAGGTTGATGCAATCACCGTTGGCACGGTCTCACTTTAGTTACCATCGGGATTAGTTATGAACTTAAATAATTGTTATTTAGTGCCTGCGTTAAGCATGAACATTATATCTCGATCTTGTTTATTGCGAGACGGTTACTCATTTAAGTCAGAGAATAATGGTTGTTCTATTTATATGAGTAATATCTTTTATGGGCATGCACCCAATGTGAGGGGTTTGTTCATATTGAATCTTGATTGTGATGACACTCATATCCATAACATTGAGACCAAAAGATGTAGAGTTAACAATGATGGCGCCACCTTTTGTGGCACTGCCGCTTAGGTCATATTGGTGTAAAGCGCATGAAGAAACTCCATGCTAATGGGTTTTTGGAGTCACTTGATTTTGAATCACTTGACACATGCGAACCATGCCTCATGGGAAAGATGACTAAGACTCCGTTCTCTGGAACAATGGAGCGGGCAAGTGACTTGTTGGAAATCATACATACTGATGTGTGCGGACCAATGAGTGTGGAGGCGCGCGGCAGATATCGTTATTTTCTCACCTTCACCGACGATTTGAGTAGGGATGGCTATATCTACTTGATGAAGCACAAGTCTGAAACATTTGAAAAGTATAAACAATTTCAGAGTGAAGTTGAAAATCATCGTAGCAAGAAGATCAAGTTCCTACGATCTGACCGAGGGGGTGAATATCTGAGTTACGAGTTTGGTGCGCACTAAAGACAATGTGGAATTGTTTCATAGTTGACACCGCCTGGAACACCATAGCGTAATGGTGTGTACGAACGTCGTAATCGCACTTTGTTAGATATGGTGCGATCTATGATGTCTCTTACCGATTTGCCATTATTGTTTTGGGGCTATGCATAAGAGACAGCTGCATTCACTTTAAATAGGACGCCATCAAAATCCGTTGAGACGACACCATATGAGCTATGGCATGGCAAGAAGCCAAAGTTGTCGTTTTTTAAAGTTTGGGGATGCGATGCTTATGCCAAAAAGCTTCAGCCTGAAAAGTTGGAACCCAAAGCGGAAAAGTGTGTCTTCATAAATTACCCAAAAGAAACAGTTGGGTACATCTTCTATCTCATATCCGAGGGCAAAGTGTTTGTTGCTAAGAATGGAGCTTTTCTTGAGAAAGAGTTTCTCTCGAAAGAATTGAGTGGGAGGAAGATAGAACTTGATGCGGTTGTGGAACCTCTGCTTCAAGAGGATGGTGGCGCAGGGCAGGGGGAAATCTATGTCGAGGCAACACCAGTTGAGGTGGAAGCTAATGATGATGATCATGAAGCTTCGAATCAACTTACTATCGTACCTCGCAGGTCGACAAGATCACGTACTTCTCCTGAGTGGTATAGAAATCGTGTCTTATCTATCATGTTGTTAGACAACAATGAGCCTGCGAATTATGGAGAAACAATGGTGGGCCCAGATTCCAACAAATGGTTAGAGGCCATGAAATCCGAGATAGGATCTATGTATGAAAACAAAGTGTGGACTTTGGAAGTACTACCTGAAGGTCGCAAGGCTATTCAGAACAAATGGATCTTTAAGAAGAAGACGGACGCGGACGATAATGTGACCGTTTATATAGCTTGACTTGTGGCAAAGGGTTTTTCGCAAGTTCAAGGAGTTGACTATGATGAGACATTCTCACCTGTAGCGATGCTTAAATCCGTCCGAATCATGTTAGCAATAGATGCATTTTTCGATTATGAAATCTGGCAGATGGATGTCAAAATGGCATTCCTTAATGGGTTTCTTAAGGAAGAGTTGTATATGATGCAACCCGAAGGTTTTGTCGATCCAAAGAATGCTGACAAAGTATGCAAGCTCCAGCGATCCATTTATGGACTGGTGCAAGCATCTCGGAGTTGAAATAAGCGCTTTGATGATGTGATCAAGGCGTTTCGGTTTATACAAGTTGTAGGAGAATCTTGTATATACAAGAAAGTGAGTGGGAGCTCTGTAGCGTTTCTAATATTATATGTGGATGACATATTGTTGATTGGAAACAATGTGGAGTTTTTGGAGAGCGTAAAGGATTACTTGAATAAAAGTTTTTCAATGAAAGACCTAGGAGAAGCTGCTTACATATTAGGTATTAAGATATATAGAGATAGATCGAGACGCCTGATAGGACTTTCACAAACCACATACCTTGAGAAAGTTTTGAAGAAGTTCAAAATGGAACAATCCAAGAAAGGGTTCTTGCCTGTGTTAGAAGGTATAAAGTTAAGTAAGACTTAATGTCCAGTAACTGCAGAAGATAGAGAAAAGATGAGTATCGTCCCCTATGCTTCAGCCATAGGGTCTATCATGTATGCAATGATGTGCACAAGACCGGACGTCATCCTGGCTATAAGTATGGCAGGCAGGTTTCAAAGTGATCCAGGAGTGGAACACTTGGCGGCGGTCAAGAATATTCTGAAGTACCTGAAAAGGACTAAGGAAATGTTTCTCGTTTATGGAGGTGACGAAGAGCTCGTCGTAAAGGGTTACGTCGATGCGAGCTTTCACACTGGTGCGGATGACTCGAAGTCTCAAACTGTATACATATTTATTCTCAATGGGGGTGCGGTAAGATGGTGCAGTTCCAAACAAAGCGTTGTAGCAGATTCTACATGTGAAGCAGAGTACATGTGTGCCTCGGAGGCGGCTAAGGAGGGTGTTTGGATGAAGCAGTTCATGACGGATCTTGGAGTTGTGTCGAGCGCACTAAATCCAATAACTCTGTTATGTGACAACACTGGTGCCATTGCTCTAGCCAAGGAACCAAGGTTTCACAAGAAGACCAGACACATCAAACGATGCTTTAACCTCATCCACAACTATGTCGAAAGAGAGGACGTAAATTTTTGCAAAGTGCACACAGATCTGAATGTTGCAGATCCGCTGACTAAACCTCTTCCACGAGCGAAGCCTGATCAACACCAGGACTGTATGGGTGTTAGATTCATTCCAATGTAATCACATAGCAATGTGAGACTAGATTATTGACTCTAGTGCAAGTGGGAGACTGTTGGAAATATGCCCTAGAGGCAATAATAAAATATTTATTATTAAATTTCATGTTTCAATACAATTGTTTATTATCCATGCTATAATTGTATTGAAAGAAAACATAAATGCATGTGTGGATATATAGACAAAACTATGTCCCTAGTAAGCCTCTAGTTGACTAGCCAGTTGATCAAGGATGGTTAAGGTTTTCTGACCATATACAAGTGTTGTCACTTGATGACTGGATCACATCACTGGGAGAGTGATGTGATGGACAAGACCCAAACTATAAACGTAGCATGTGATCGTGTCATTTTGTTGCTATTGTTTTCTGCGTGTCAAGTAGTCATTCCTATGACCATGAGATCATGTGACTCACTGAAACCGGAGGAATACCTTATGTGTATGAAACGTCGCAACGTTACTGGGTGACTATAAAGGTGCTCTACACGTATCACCAAAGGTGTCCGTTCAGTTAGCATGGATCAAGACTGGTGTCACTCCGTGTGACGGAGAGGTATCTCGAGGCCCACTCGGCAATACAACATCACATACAAGCCTTGCAAGCAATGTGACTAAAGTGTTAGTCACGGGATCTTGTATCACGGAACGAGTAAAGAGACTTACCGGTAACGAGATTGAAATAGGTATAGGGATACCGACGATCAAATCTCGGGCAAGTAACATACCGAAGGACAAAGTGAATGGTATCCGGATTTATATGAATCCTTAGCACAGAGGTTCAACCGATAAGATCTTCGTAGAATATGTAGGATCCAATATGGACATCCAGGTCCCGCTATTGGATATTGACCAGGGAGTGTCTCAGGTCATGTCTACATAGTTCTCGAACCCGCAGGGTCTGCACACTTAAGGTTCGGTGATGTTTCGGTATAGTTGAGTTATAGGTGCTGGTGACCGAAGTTTTGTTAGGAGTCCCGAATGAGATCACAGACGTCACAAGGGTTTCCGGAATGTTCCGGAAACGAAGATTGATATATAGGATTTTTTTCATTTGGATTCCGGAAAGGTTTCGGGCATTACCGGCAGTGTACCAGGAGTGACGAATGGGTTCCGGGTTTTTACCGGGGGGGCACCCACCCGGGAGAGAACCTAATAGGCCCATGGGTGGCGCACCAGCCCTTAGTGGGCTGGTGAGGCCATCCCAATAGGACTATTTCGGCCAAGAAGAAAAAATCAAAGGAGAAAGAAAAAAAGGAGGAGGTGGGAAGGAAGGAAGAGACTCCTCTTTCCAAACCGAATTGGAGTAGGAGTCCCTCCTCCCTCTCGGCCGGCGCCCTCCTACTTGGAGTAGGAGGCAATCCCCACCCCTTGGCTCCTCCTATATACTAGAGGTTTAGGGCTTTTTGAGACACAACTTTGCCACGTGCAACCCTAAACCTCTACTTCGTAGTTCTTCCTCTAGATCGGATTTCCGCGGAACTGGGCGGAGCGATGTAGGAATAAGATCATTGCTACTGCAACAAAAGATCTTCCAACGGCGCCAGAAACACGTGCTGAAGGGAGACTGTTCTTGTCTTGATACTCCTCAGCAACGGCACCAGGAATCCTTCTGCTACGGCTACACCTTTAGGGATTTCCTAGGCAAATATGCAAAGGATTTCCCCGTGGCCTTGGAGCCTTGCCTTGGTGTTCCCTCGAAGCGGAAAGGGTGATGTAGCACAGCGGTGGTAAGTATTTCCCTCAGTTTGAGAACCAAGGTATCGATCGAGTGAAGGAGTATCACAAGTACCTGCACAAACACAAAAAGCTTGCTCCCAACGCTGTGAAGGGGTTGTAAATACCTTATAGATTGTTTGCCAAGTGAGAACTGAAAGCAACAAAGTAACAAAGCAAAGTAAAAGCAAAAGTGGAAACGATAGGTGTGAATAGACCAGGGGGCCGTAGTGTTTACTAGTGGCTTCTCTCATGAAAGCAAGTAGACGCTGGGTGAACAAATTACTGTCGAGCAATTGATAGAACCGCGCAAAGTCGTGACGTCATCTATGGCAATGATTATATCTATAGGCATCACGTCCAAAACAAGTAGACCGATACTTTCTGCATCTACTACTATTACTCCACACGTCGACCGCTATCCAGCATGCATCTAGTGTATTAAGTCCAAAAGAACAGAGTAACGCCTTAAGCAAGATGACATGATGTAGATGGACAATCTCATATCTACGACAAAGCCCAACTTGTTACCCTTAATGGCAACTACACGATGTGTGCCTTGCTACCCCTATTGTCACTGGGAAAGGTCACCACACGGTAAGAACCCAAAACCAAGCACTTCTCCCATTGCAAGAATCATAGATCTAGTTGGCCAAACAAAACCCAAGACTCGGAGAGACTTACAAGGATATCAAATCATGCATATAAGAAATCAGCAAAGACTCAAATATATATCATAGATACTCTGATCACAAATCCACAATTCATCGGATCTCGACAAACACACCGCCAAAGAGGATTACATCAGATAGATCTCCATGAAGATCATGGAGAACTTTGTATTGAAGATCCAAGAGAGAGAAGAAGCCATCTAGCTACTAACTACGGACTCGTAGGTCTGAAGTGAACTACTCACGAGTCATTGGAGGGGTGATGATGTTGATGTAGAAGCCCTCCAACTCCAAAGTCCCCTCCGGCATGGCACCGGGAAGGGTCTCCAGATGAGATCTCGCGGAAACGAAAGCTTACGGCGGCGTAAAAGTGTTTTCGTGGATTCCCTCATTTTTTTCTGTATTTTAGGGAATATATAGGCGAAGTAGCTAGGTCAGGGGGTCGCCAGGGAGGCCACAAGCCTGCTAGCCGCCCCCCTGGTGGCGGCTACAGGGCTTGTGGGCCCCCTGTAGCTCTCCTGGCTTGGCCCTCAAGCCCCCTGATCTTCTTCCGTCCGGAAAAATTTATTACGGGGATTTTATTCCGTTTGGACTCCGTTCCAAAATCACATCTGAAAAGAGTCAAAAACACAGAAAAAACAGGAACTGGCACTTGACACTGAATTAATAAGTTAGTCCCAAAAAAGATATAAAAGGTACATACACATCCAAAGATGGCAAGATAACAACATGAAACCATCAAAAATTATAGATACGTTTGAGACGTATCAAGCATCCCCAAGCTTAACTCCTGCTCGTCCTCGAGTAGGGAAGTGATAAAGAATGAATTTTTTATGCTTTCATGCTACCTAGCATAGATGTCCTTTGTAACTCCTCTTATGTGATGTGAATGTTCAGATCCATTAGATTCAAAACAATAGTTTGCTATTGACGTGGAAACAATAATAATTCAAGCAAACTATCAAGGTAATCATGAACTTTCAAAATAACAAGGCCAAAAGAAAGTTATCCCTACAAAAGCATATAGTCTGGCTATGCTCTATCATCATTGCACAACGAATTTAAATCATGCACAACCCCGGTATTGGCCAAGTAATTGTTTTCACACCTTTACTTTCTCAAACCTTTTCAACTCTCACGCAATAAATGAGCGTGAGCCATGGTTTTAGCACTATAAGTGGTGTGGAGTGTGGTGGAGGTTGCAAGAAAAACAAGGAGAAGATGGCCACATTAACTAGGCATATCAATGAGCCGTGGAGATGCTCATCAATAGATATCAATGTGAATGAGTAGGGATTGCCATACAAATGATGCACTAGAGCTAAGAGTATGTGAAAGCTCTTAAAGAAAACTAGTGGGTGTGCATCCAACTTGCTTGCTCACGAAGACCTAAGGAAATTTTGAGGAAGCCTATCATCGGAATATACAAGCCAAGTTATGTAATGAAAATTTCCCACTAGCTATATGGTGGTGACAAAACGAGAGACTCTCAATCATGAAGATCATGGTGCTTAATATGCACAAGTGTGGAAAGGTGGTAGCATTGTCCCTTCTCTCTTTTTCTCTCATTTTTTTTGAAAGGGCTCTTTGGCCTCTTTTTATTTGGTGGGCATCTTTGGCCTCTTTTATTTCCTCACATGGGACAATGCTCCATCAATGATGATCATCACACTTTCAACTCAAAACTTAGAGCAACGATGGCTTTATATGGAATGCCTTCGGTAGTGTACCGTGACAATGATCTAGCATGGCATAGACATCATGCTAGCTATCTACGATCATGCAATGGCAATGTAGAAGTGGTGGCACATGTCATGGTGGTAGTTGCATGGCAATATATCTCGGAATGACTTTGAAAAAGCCATAGTAGGTAGGTATGGTGGCTGTTTTGAGGGAGGCTGATGGTGGGTTTTGTGCACCGACGAAAGTTGCACGGCACTAAGAAGATAGTGATGGTGGAAGTTGAAAGTGCATCTAAACCATGGACTCAACATTAGTCCTGAAGAACTCATATACTTGTTGCAAAAGTTTTATTAGTAACCGAAACAAAGCATTCAACGCATACTCCTAGGGGAAGGGTTGGTAGGTATAAACCATCACACGATTCCGACCGTCACGCAAAGGATGACAATCAATAGACTAATCATGCTCAGATTTCATCACATAGAGGTTCACCATACGTGCATGCTACGGGAATCACTAACTTCAACACAAGTATTTCTAGATCCACAACACCTTACTAGCATAACTTCAATATTACCACAACCACAACTCAAAACTAATTGAGATGAATCAAACTTCTCTAACTATTCAATGCACATGAAGGTGGAAGTTTTCGTACCCCTTGGGATAACTACCCCTTCTGAGACTACTTTCAAAGCATAGATCAACTACCAAGCCACGCACCGCTGTGCTCTAAAAGATATAAGTGAAGCACATAGAGCAAAATCAACTAGCTCAAAAGATATAAGTGAAGCACATGTGAGCTGAATTGTCTACCAAAGGATATAAGTGAAGCTCGACAAAATCACGGTGAGTGCATGTCTCTCTCTCTAGATGTGCAGCAAGGATGATTGTGACACAACAAAAATAAAAGACTCCTACGGTACAAGACGCTCCAAGCAAAACATATAACATGTGGTGAATAAAAATATAGCCCCAAGTAACATTACCGATGGATTGAAGACGAAAAGAGGGGATGCCTTCCCGGGGCATCCCCAAGCTTAGGCTTTTACGGCATACTTGAATCTCTTGGAGTGCCTTGGGCATCCCCAAGCTTGATCTCTTGCCACTCTTTATCTCTTTGTCCATAAGAACTTCACCCAAAACTTGAAAACTTCACAACATGAAACTTAAACAGAAACTCGTGATAACATTAGTATAAGAAAGCAAACCACCACTTCCTTAGGTACTGTAGCAAACTTAAATTCTACTTATACTGATGTTGGGTTACTATATTTTCAATCTTCCATGACAAATACCCCCCGATACTATCCATAGTTTCATCAAAATAAGCAACCAACTCAACAAAAACAGAATCTGTTAACAGCAGACCAGTCTGTAGCAATCTGTATACTTCGTATACTTCTGGTACTTCAAAAATTCTAAACAATTACGATAGTCTGAAGAATTTGCGTAGCAATCAGCAGCAAAAATAATCAACTCAAAATCTCTTACAGAAACAAAATGAAAATTCTTTTCGTGAGCAGAAAGTTGTTGTCTTTTCCAGCATGACCAAACGATCATCCCCAAGACTAATCATAACGGTTTTGCTTGGCACAAACGCAAAAAGAAACACAAAAAACACAATCATAACAGAATTATGAAAGTGTGGAAAACACAAAACGGAAAGAAAAATGATAGATTCGTTGGGTTGCCTCCCAACAAGCGCTTTTGTTTAACGCCCTTAGCTAGGCAAAAGGTGATGGAATCACGTATAGTCATCTTTGGTGCTCAAACCATAAGTAGCCTTCATCATAGATTCATAAGGCAATCTTATTTTCTTTCTAGGAAAGTGCTCCATGCCCTTCTTTAAAGGAAATTGAAATCTAATATTCCCTTCCTTCATATCGATGATAGCACCAATAGTCCTTAGGAAAGGTCTACCAAGAATAATGGGACATGAAGGATTGCAATCTATGTCAAGTACAATGAAATCCACGGGTACATGGTTCTTATTTGCAACAATAAGAACATCATTGATCCTTCCCATGGGTTTATTGACAGTAGAATCCGCAAGATGCAAATTAAGAGAACACTCTTCAATCTCATGAAAACCAAGAATATCACATAAAGACTTTGGAACCGCGGAAACACTAGCACCCAAATCACACAAAGCATTGCACTTATAGTTTTTGATCTTGATTTTGATAGTAGGTTCCCACTCATCATGAAGTTTTCTAGGTATATAGACTTCTAGTTCGAGCTTCTCTTCAAGAGATTTCGTCATAGCATCTACGATATGAGCGGTAAAGGCTTTGCTTTGGCTATAAGCATGTGGAGAGTTTGCAATGGATTGCATCAAAGAAATGCATTCAAACAAGGAGAAATTATCATAATTGAATTCCTTGAAATCCAAAGTGGGAGTTTCATTACTACCCAAAATTTTGATTTCTTATACTCCACTCTCCACACCTTTATCATCAAGATGGGTAGACTCCGAATCATTAGGGAGTTTTTCAACCAAAGTGGATTCGTATCTAGCCCCTTCATCAATAGGTTTGACACGCGAAAACAAAGATTCAATAGGAGTCACACCAAACACTTTAAGATCTTCGTGATTTGCATCACTAGAACGCACCCTTTTAAACCATTCATGCCTAGCGCGAATTTGGGCGGTTCTTTCTTTGCTCTCATTCATGGAGACACGCATAGCTTTCAAAGTTTCATCCAAGTTGACCTTGGGAGGAGTACATCTAACTTTCAAAGCATCAATATCACAAGATATCCTATCAACGCTCTTAGCCAAATCGTCTATTTTGAGTAGTTTTTCCTCTATGGACGCATTGAAAATCTTTTGAGAGTTGATGAACTCTTTGATATTACTCTCTAAATCAGAGGGTAATTTGTTGTGGTTTCCATAAGTGTTGTTGTAGGAATTTCCATAATTGTTAGAGGAGTTACTAGGAAAAGGCCTAGGAACATAGTTTCCTCTAAAAGCATTTTTGTTGCCAAAATTGTTCCTACCAACAAAATTAACGTCCAAACTAGCGTTTCTACTCTCAATCAAGGAAGATAGTGGCATTTCATTAGGATCTAAAGGAGCGTTTCTATTAGCAACCAAATTCATCAACTCGTCCATCTTAGCACTAAGCGAGTTAATTTCTTCTATAGCGTGTACCTTTTTGCTAGCAGGTGACCTTTCAGTGTGCCACTAAGAGTAGTTGGTCATGATATTGTCTAGGAGTTTTGTAGCGTCTCCTAACGTGATTTCCATGAACGTTCCACCTGAGACGGAGTCCAAGATATTGCAAGAAGCAAAATTCAAGCCAGCATAAAAGATTTGTATAATCATCCACAAACTCAAGCCATGAGCGGGACAATTTCTAATCATAAGCTTCATCCTCTCCCAAGATTGTGCAACGTATTCATGATCAAATTGCTTGAAATTCATGATATCGTTACGTAAGGAGATGATCTTAGCCGGCGGAAAATACTTGGATCTGTAAGCATCTTTGCACTTATCCCAAGAATCGATACTATTTTTAGGCAAAGAAGAAAACCAAGTTTTTGCGTGATCTCGCAACGAGAAAGGAAAAAAGCTTCAACTTAATCATGTCATTATCCACATCTCTTTTCTTTTGCATATCGCAAAGCTCAATGAAGGTATTGAGATGGGATGCGGCATCTTCACTAGGAAGGCCAGAGAATTACTCTTTCATAACAAGATTCAGCAAAGCTGCGTTGATTTCATACGATTCCGCACTAGTGGCGGGAGCAATCGGAGTACTAATAAAATCATTATTATTGGTACTCGAGAAGTCGCAAAGTTTGGTGTTTTTAGCCATGATGACTTCAACAAACAAAACACAAGCAAGCAATAAAACCGGCAAAGGAAAACGACAAAAGGGAAAAAAGCAAAAGAAAACGGCAAAGGAGAAAGGCAAATGAAAACGGCAAATGTGTAGTGGGGGAGAGGAAAACGAGAGGCAACTGGCAAAAAAAGTAAATGCAAGAGATGAGTTTGTGAGACCTACTTGGATAGATCTCTCCTTCCCCGGCAACGGCGCCAGAAATACTTCTGCTACTGCAACAAAAGACCTTCCAACGCCGCCAGAAACACGTGCTGACGGGAGACTGTTCTTGTCTTGATACTCCTCAGCAACGGCACCAGGAATCCTTCTGCTACGGCTACGCCTTTAGGGACTTCCTAGGCAAATATGCAAAGGATTTCCCCGTGGCCTTGGAGCCTTGCGTTGGTGTTCCCTCGAAGCAGAAAGGGTGATGTAGCACAGCGGTGGTAAGTATTTCCCTCAGTTTGAGAACCAAGGTATCGATCCAGTGAAGGAGTATCACAAGTACCTGCCCAAACACAAAAAGCTTGCTCCAAACGCTATGAAGGAGTTGTCAATCCCTTATAGATTGTTTGTCAAGTGAGAACTGAAAGCAACAAAGTGAATAGACCCGGGGGCCGTAGTGTTTACTAGTGGCTTCTCTCATGAAAGCAAGTAGACGGTGGTGAACAAATTACTGTCGAGCAATTGATAGAACCGCGCAAAATTGTGACGTCATCTATGGCAATGATTATATCTATAGGCATCACGTCCAAAACAAGTAGACCGATACTTTCTGCATCTACTACTATTACTCCACACGTCGACCGCTATCCAGCATGCATCTAGTGTATTAAGTCCAAAAGAACAGAGTAACGCCTTAAGCAATATGACTTGATGTAGATGGGCAATCTCATATCTACGACAAAGCCCAACTTGTTACCCTTGATGGCAACTACACGATGTGTGCCTTCCTGCCCCTACTGTCACTGGGAAAGGTCACCACACGGTAAGAACCCAAAACCACGAACTTCTCTCATTGCAAGAATCATAGATCTAGTTGGCCAAACAAAACCCAAGACTCGGAGAGACTTACAAGGATATCAAATCATGCATATAAGAAATCAGCAAAGACTCAAATATATATCATAGATAATCTGATCACAAATCCACAATTCATCGGATCTCGACAAACACACCGCCAAACAGGATTACATCGGATAGATCTCCATGAAGATCATGGAGAACTTTGTATTGAAGATCCAAGAGAGAGAAGAAGTCATCTAGCTACTAACTACGGACCCGTAGGTCTGAAGTGAACTACTCACGAGTCATTGGAGGGGCGATGATGTTGATGTAGAAGCCCTCCAACTCCAAAGTCCCCTCCGGCATGGCACCGGGAAGGGTCTTCAGATGAGATCTCGCGGAAACGGAAGCTTGCGGCGGCGGAAAAGTGTTTTCGTGGATTCCCTCATTTTTTCTGTATTTTAGGGAATATATAGGCGAAGGAGCTAGGTCAGGGGGGCGCCAGGGAGGCCACAAGCTTGCTAGCCGCCGCCCCCCTGGTGGCGGCTACAGGGCTTGTGGCCCCCTGTATCTCTCCTGGCTTGGCCCTCAAGCCCCCTGATCTTTTTCCGTTTGGGAAAAATTTATTTCAGGGATTTTATTCTGTTTGGACTCCGTTCCAAAATTAGATCTGAAAAGAGCCAAAAACACACACAAAAAAAAGGAACTGACACTTGGCACTGAATTAATAAGTTAGTCCCAAAAAAGATATAAAAGGTACATAAAACATCCAAAGATGACAAGATAACAGCATGAAACCATAAAAAATTATAGATATGTTTGAGATGTATCAATCATCACCCTCACCGGCGCGCCGTCATGCTGCTGGAGAACTCATCTACTTCCCCGTCTCTCTTGCTGGATCAAGGCGGTGGGGATCGTCATCGAGCTGTACGTGTGCTAAGCGCTGAGGTGTCGTCTGTTCGATGCTAGATCGGGACGGATCGTGGGACGACGGTGATTTGAATCACGAAGCAGTTCCACTACATTAACCACGTTTCTTAATGCTTCCCGGTTAGCGATCTACAAGGGTATGTGGATCCGATCTTCCTCTCGTAGATGAACATCACCATGATAGGTCTTCGTGTGCGTAGGAATTTTTTTGTTTCCCATGCAACATTCCCCAACAGCCACACCTCAAGCCGAGTTGCTCGATCGACAACAAAGCTCGTCGGTCTTGGCACGACAACGGCTCCACCTAGCTCCTTGGGAGGTGCTTTACGTCATCTTTGTCGCCCGTCGGCTTCATTTTCAAACAAAGAAACTTCTATGGTCATTTTTTTCACCGGCACGATTGATCTTGCGATGGAGATATAGGTTGATTCCAGCAACAACGACCGATGATCAGATCAAAGTGGCGGGGGCTGCAGGGTGTCGACGGGCCTGTGGCGAAGGCTACGGATGGACGCCGAAAGTAACGGCGGGGTAGATGGAAAACCCTATTCGTCGCATTTTGTGGTGAATTGAGGAGGCTCCACACCCCCCCCCCCTCGGACATTTGGGCCGGCACAGTTTCGGTTGCCACTAGTTTTGAGAACCAGTTTCCCTGAACCGGATTTTTGCTTTTACTTTTTTTTCCTTTTTTCTGTTTCTTCCTTTTTCCTTTTTCTCTAAGGTTATTTTTTTAACTAAGTTCATGTTTGAAATATGTTCTTAAAATTGGGAACAAGTTCTTGTTTTCATAAAAAATCTTCTAAATATTAAACAATTGTCGTTTTCAAAAATATTTACAACTTCAAAATATTTTTGGGATTTTCAAAAATTGTACATATTTTCAAAAAATGTTTGAGAGTTTTAAAAATATTCTTGTTTTAAAAAAATGTTATTATTTCCGTTTTTATTTTTTTCCTTCCCATTTTTTCCTTTCCCTATTCCTTTTGTTTGACATTTTCTTATTTTGTTTTTAATTTCAAAATAAATTCTCATGTTCATAATTTTATTCACGATTTTTATTTAAATGTTCATGCTTCAAAAAATAATCAGGGATTGGAAAAAATATTCCTGCTTTCAAAATGTGTTCATATTTCCAGAAATGTTCGTCTTCCAAAAAAAATCTCGTATTTAAAAAATTGAACAAATTTTCAAAATTTGTCCTCGCATTGAAAAATTGTTCCGTCTCTTTTTCACCTTTTTCTTTTTTCTTATTTATTTACTTATTTCATTTTTATTTTTTATAGTATCTTCTTATTCTTATTGATTTAGTTTGAAAATAGTTTGAAAATTCAAAACTAATGTTCTTCTTTTGTCAAAACTTATTCGCAACTTTATAAAATGTTCCTATTTTCCCAAGATTTATTCACAATCTCATAAAAAATAGTTTGGAACATTATGAAAAGTTCCTTAGCTAGTTTTAAAAATATGAGCATAACAAAATTTGAAAACAAGAATATGTTTTGAAATTACTCAATATTTTTTAGAACATGAAGATATTTTGAACTTGCAAACGAAAATTATTATTCCTGAAAGACGTTTTGAAACACAAACTTTTTAAAAAAAATTGAACAAATGTACCTTATGAAGTTCCAAATATATATTTCAAATTTCAAATAGAATAAACATAAAAAAGAAAAAAGAAAAGAGCAAAGCAAATAAAAGAAAATAGAAAAAATATAAAAAATAAACAACATGCAAGAGAAGTCGAAATTGAATAGCCGGTGCAGATTAGCCACCCTGTGGGAAACCCCACATATTTGACGCACAAAGCGTTACATAGAAGCTCCCTGGGTTGATGCAAGCAGGGGAAAGGGACAGCATGGGAGGAGGGACGAAATTATCCTGAGAATTGGCGCTGGTCGGGTATATTTTGAGAATTGGCGCTGGTCGGGTATATTTTGAGGAGCAACTAGTCAGTGAGCATTTCTTTCGAACCCTTTCAGCAAGTACTCCCAAGCGTCGTTAATTGACGCGTTCTTAGCCGTCGTGACGTCTCGTGTTTTAAGTGTTTTCTCTGGGGTTTTTTTCCGCACGCGTTTTTAGTTTTTTAGATTGCTTTTTTATTTTGTTGTGTTTTGGTTTTTCATCTGTCTTTCTTTAGCTTTTTGACAAAGAAAAAAAATACGCAGAAAAACATGTTTTTGTTTTTTTGACGAGAGGCATGATTTTGCTTTAGCGAGGGGCACGGTTTTGCTTTTGCGAGAGGCACGGCCGTGCCTATTGGAAATAAGAAAAACATGTTTTTTTTACGAGAGGCACGATTTTGCTTGCCCGAGAGGCACGATTTTTCTTTCATGCGAGGCATGACCATACCTTTCAGAAATGAAAAAAATGAGTTTTTTTAAGGAACAGTTTTGATTTCGTGAGAGGCAGGTTTCGATTTCGCAAGCCGTGCCTCTCAAAAACGAAAAACAAAATGTTTTTTCTGTTGTTGTTTTTTCTGTGAGAGGCACGATTTTACTTCCGCGAGAGACATGGTTTTGCCTTCGTGAGTGGCACGGCCGTGCCTCTCGGAAACGGAAAAAACGCGTTTTTGCCTTCTGAGAGGCACGGTTTTTTCATCAAAAAAATATTCGTCAAAATATATCAACATGGGGTCTAGTTTTGAAGATCTCAACGCGAAAAATCCAACGATGAAAGGGTTCGAGATTTGAACGTACGATTTAAAAGATAAGACGTTTTAAACAAATACTATCAGGTTGCGACGAGTGACATGTCCTAACCTAAGGAGGGTGTGATTATTAAAAGGAAGAAAAACGTTTCGCGTATACACAACGGCCGAAGCGTTCCGCCGGTCCCTATCGCTCGATCCCTTATTCAGGCAGAGACAGGCTGGCAATGACCCTCGTTTTTTTCCTTTTTTTCGCCTCCGTTGAATCCATCTCGTTTTCTGTCAGATCCATGGTGGACGGAAAAGCTACATCCGGCAACACGGGAATTGCAACTGGCACACGGAGGAGCTGCAAAGAGCAAGGCGGCGGGGGAGGGAGGGGGGGAGGGGGTGATCACATGGCTGGCAGGTGAGGTTGCTGCATGAGGAAGGATGGTGTCGCGAATGCTACAACCACGTACCACAAAAGCTACAAGCATTCACAAGAAAATCTACAACCGTTGATAAAAAAAAGCTACAACCATGTCCATCAAAGTTGCAACCAAAGTTCGTCGGAGTTGTAGCCGCGGTCATCCAGCGATTTTTGCTACAACCATTGACGGAAATTTTTGCTACAAGTGTTGGCATGGACGAGCCGCAACCATGATGAAAAAATGCTACAATTATTGTACAAATTTGCTACATCCATCATTATGTTTTGTTGCAACTGTATTGTTTTTTTGCTACCACCGACAATTTTGTTTTGCTTCACGGAAGGCGAGATGTTGATGGTGGGTTGCTGCGAACCACGACGTCGGCGGCGAGGAGGTGTCTAGACTGACGATGAGGATGAAGATGAGTGCGCGGGAGCCCATGGGGCTACCCGCAGGCGACGACGCGTACGAGATGTAGGGGAGGCGGGGATCGGGACGTTGGCTGAGCTGCTAGAGCAGGTCAAAGGAGCAGGGAGAGATCCAACGATGCGGGAACCTCCAATCATAGGGCTAGGCTGCGACCGGGCCGAGTTTTCGGGCCGTCGCACCGGCGCCGCCCTAAAAGGAATACTCTTGTATTATTAGTGATTTTGCCTACCGAGCTGCGCTTAATTTTTTAAGGAGTTATAAAGCCTTTTACGGGATCGGCTAAATATAGATTCCACGTCACATTACCATAAGATCCAACATTATACACTTCAGATCTATACCGACTATTAAAGAACGGATCTTTTCTGCCCATACGTCATTCAAATTGTCCCTGAAATTGGCAAGAGTTATCCACCAATAGCATCCATAAATCAAAAAATACGATTCATTTTTTGAATTTTAAAAATCACCGCCATGTTATGTTTTTATAAAATGATACATTAAAAGAACGTGGACAAGCAAAATAGTGCAATGGGCAACGCTGCAAAGCTGACCAGGATTCGATTTTTGGTACTCACATCTTTTTCTTCCCCATTTTCTCTGTTATAGCAGCAAGCATGCACCTTCTCCTCCCCCCATCACTTTCATGGGCCGGCCCATTTGTTGATATTTTATTAATTTGATTTTTTTTTATGAAATCATTTCGGGATTTTCCAAATTTAAAAAGTTGTGGGTTTCGAAAAAAATGTTCATGAAATCTGAAAGGCAATTCAAAAAAAGGTTTAGGAAATCATAAAATGTTCATGAATTAAAAATATGTTCATGATTTTAAAAAACTGTTTGCATATTATAAGATTTCGAAAATATATTCAGCAAATGTAAACATTTCATGATTTCGTAAATGACCATTTATTCAAAACATGTGTCTATTAAATTTTTTAAAATGTTCTCAAAACTCAAATAAATCGTGAGTTTGAAAAAAAGGTTCATCGATCCAAAAATGTTTACGCATTTCACAAAAAAGATAAGTTTGGACATCAATCCATAAAATTTGATCACATGAACACCGCGTCATTATTAACAAGGATGGAAAAAAGATAATGTGACAATATGATGGGCTACCATGTTAAAATGGATAAATAAAGGATCTTCATCGTATCGAGCCATACTTATTTGGTTAGAACATAATATTTTTTATTTTCATTGCAACGCAGAGACATATTTGTTAGTTGTACCTACGTATTACTGTATATTCTTCGATCATACACGAGCCGTTTTATAGCCGTTGTTGGCTTCTTCAACCCCGTCTCCTGGCGGCAACAATGGCGACCAAGGAGACGGCGGCCACCGACGAGGCCCAGATGACGCCGGGGCGGTAGCGCACGAGGAAGTTCTGCATCCTCTTGTCGTGGAACCGCCTCACCTTCTCAATCTGCACGTCCATGGCCATGAACACCGACGGGTACGTCGCGTAGCTGTGGATCCGCTTGACCAGCTCGTGCACCTCGGCGCCCGACGCCCCGCCACCGCGCACGGCGCCGGCGCGGTGGAGGATCTTGGCGTCGGCCGCCTCGTCGACGAGCTCCTTCATCATCTGGAAGTAGCGCGTCACCGGCTTGTTCTGCTCCTGGTACTCCCGCGCCAGCAGGTTCCTGGCCACCGTGGCCAGCTTGAAGTCGTACACCAGCGCCGGCAGCTGCAGCCTGGCGGACGCCTCGTCGAACTCCACCGCCGCGCGGCCGTCCTCCCCCGGCGCGATCCGCACGCCGGAGCGGCTCAGCTCCCTGGCCGTCGGCATGCGGGACGTCTTGCCGCCGCCGGCCGCCCCCTTCTCCGCGCCGGGCGGCGCCGGCACCACGGTGGCGTGCAGGAAGTCCAGGAGCGTGCGCTCGCGGTCGTCGTCGTGCTGGGCCGCGCGGTCCACGGCCGGAAGCTGCTTGTTGGAGAAGGGCGAGTAGTACCAGCAGAAGGGCCTGACGACGTCGTCGAAGAAGGTGGCGGCGGTGAAGCCCAGCTGGTAGCCCTGGAGGCGTTCCCGGAGCCCCTCGAACCTGGCGTCGGTGGCGGCGACGTGGCGCACCGCGCTCTGGACGCGGCCGACGACGCCGAGGATGCGGTCGAGGGGGAGCTGGTTCTCCAGCTTGATCACGTCCGTGACGATGTCCTGCATGTGCGTCGACTTGAACCCCTCGTCGACGGCGTCGCGGCTGACGCCCTCGGCGGCCTTTACCAGCCTCGTGAGGAAGCCTACGACGAGGAAGACGGCGTCGATCACCCGCTTTTCCTCGTCCGTCCCTTCGTCATCGTCGTCGTCGTGGGGCAGCTCCGCCGCCGTCTTCTTCTCCTCCGACTCAACATCTCCGCCGCCCGCGCCGGCTAAAAACCAGAGCGTACGTGCATGCACCGTTAGTACGAAGAAAGAAACCGTGCACATTCCTCTACACTAATGGTGCTCGCGTACGTACCGTCAGACGTGGGCGAGTTGAGGACGTCCGTCGCGCCTTCGGCCTGCTGCGGAGGCGGGTGGAGGTGGGAGGAGCCGCAGGCGCGGGCGAGGGCGAGGAGGAGGCTGGTGGCGAGGGGCTTGGCGCCGTCGTCGACGTGGCGGCCGGTGACGGACTCGTAGACGAGCGCAGCCTTGACCCAGAGGCTGTTGCGGCGGTCGATGCCGCTGCCGCCGTCGCGCGCGAAGAAGACGCTCCGCGGCACGAACTCGGACGGGTTCTCCGCCTTCATCCGCCTGTACGCCGCCGACTCCAGCATCGTCTCCGACGGCGCCATGGACGGACAGACACACACACACAAACACGATCGAGCTAAGCTTCAAGCTGCCGGTGCTGCCTGGCTACCTTGTTGTTTAGATAGTCGAGGCAATTAGAATGAGATGGATAGAGATGAGGCGGCAAGAGAGATTTATAGGCTGGTTTTTCTAGGACCTGGTGGTGCACTGCACACGTAATTTAGCATGTGATCGCGGGGACAAGGAATCGAGGTTGGCCACGAGGTACGTCCAACGGGGAAGGATCGATACCTAGTTGATATGACCCGTCCTGGTTTTCTTGTTGGGTCAGGGCTTATACGAGGTGCTCACGCAAGCATAAAGCCAGTAGTAGGTTGGTTCGCAGGGGAGGAAGGCTGTGCCAATACAAGCCCGGGAGCACAAGGCACACCTGACATGGCCCATCTCCTCTTCCTGTCTCGGAAGATTCATCGACGACATCACTGCAACACCTTGACCATCGATACTCACCAAGTCACCATTGGCACCACAACGACGACGACAACAACAACAGAAGATAGGATCCTCCAACAGATCAAAAAATTATCATCAGCTAAGGACAAGATAACATACACAGAAGGCAACAAACTTCATCATCACTAAGGCTAAAGAGACACCAGTTGGTTTCTGATTTCAGCTGTAACACCCACCGAGAGAGGCTGCCGACTGAGTGGTGCTTTGCTGTCAACCATCCTGCAGCACCTCCCTTCCTTATTCCCCAAAACTGTAACTGTCATCCACCCGAAGCTGCCGCGGCAGCGTTGCGACCGTCGTCTACTCTCGAACCGGCGAACCAAGCAAGCAAGCGCATTGCGACTCTACTGTAGCAGGACAACGCAATGTACAGGGGTATCCTCCTTCCGGGCCGCGGAAGGATGAGGAACATGTCTTCAGAGCTCAAGGAGACTGGCGCTTCGACCTCCCCAGTCCCAGTCTACATGACGTAGGGTTGGTCCAC
Organism: Hordeum vulgare subsp. vulgare; assembly: GCF_904849725.1. Lineage (NCBI taxonomy): Eukaryota > Viridiplantae > Streptophyta > Magnoliopsida > Poales > Poaceae > Hordeum > Hordeum vulgare. The sequence continues at coordinate 44,060,842 of NC_058524.1, forward strand.
GAAGGCCCACTCGAAGATCTGCTCGTACTGCTCGGCGGCATGGTCCCACGTATGGTCTTTCGTCATGCCTCGCTTCATGAGCCCCTCCCAGGAGGGCTTGTGCTCCCTAAACGTCGAAATCGCGGTTCGCAATGCCTGCAAGACAGTAGGAATCAAGGGTCAAAAACAATAATCGACTGACAGAATAGCCCGGCATTTCTGATTCCAAACATGATAGGCAACATATGTCATTCAGGATACCATCAGAGAATCAAACCATGGAATGAATTCATCGGTACAAAAGTTAGCAGACTCCTGCCCAAACGCCTTAGGGAAATCAAGTAAATGACTCGTAGTGACAAAGTGAGTCTATCATGGTGAGGTCATATACATGGTACCAGAATAAGCTACAGCTAAGATCGATCCGATAACCGGACAAGAGTTCAGCAAAAACTTACCCACAACATTTTTTCCACGGTTAGTGGTGAGAACGCCCACCTGCAAATATAAAACAGTAACACGTTACATGTCGATTTATGGTGGAACGAACCCTGAAGACATCGCAATTGTTGAACTGGTTCCAGAAAAAGGAACACTGAAAGTTAGCTAAAATCGAGCAGTACATACCCTGTACCCTCCTCTCCTTTTGCACCAAAAGGGTTGAAGGTCTCCACCGTGTCCTGTTGAATACACAAGGCAATTAGAACATTTGCATTGGATACAACGTAAGTATAATTTTTAGGACAGTTGTCTTACTCGAAGGCCCCCAGTTCCATGAACAACAGGAACTGTACCATATTGCATAGCATATAGCTGATTAAGACCGCAAGGTTCAAATCTGGATGGCATTAACAATATATCGCAACTGCACAAAAAGAGAGACATAAAAACCGATATATCCAAGCTGACAACAAAGTTCTTATTAATAAGTTCTCTGCATACCCTGCAGTTATTCTGTGGGAAACTGGAACACTAAATCCAACCCATCCACGGAATTTATCCTTGTAGCTCGACTCGGTAGATCTCATCCAGCCTTCAAAAACTGGATCCCCCGATCCAAGCATGACCTGTAAGAATAAGAGTAAAAAGACACCAGTGATCAACTGGATCTAGTTGGCTACAAACTGCGAAGACCACCCTAGACCCCCCCCCCCCCCCCTTCTCTTAGTCTGAATGTTGAAACAAGAAATGTTGGAATGGAGATAAGAACATTATTGTAGAGTAAGTTTGTTGGCATGGCTACAGTTCACCAAGCCAATTTTATTGTAGAGTATATGTTTGTTGCATGCATGCATGTGTTTGAATGCAAAAACATGTTGTTGAGTGTGTTACATCACATAGACTACAGGATAGTCCAGCTATGGTGGCACTGCATGGTCAGTGCTACATATATTTACTGCTTCCAACTTTGTTTCAAAACTAGCAGCCGCATTTTACTGAAAAGCGTTAACATTCTCATGGAAAGCAATAACTGGAACTTATGTCTGTATTATACTACCACACACCTACATGTTTGATTCACACTCTAGTCTCAAGCAAAAGAATATGGACTTACAAACTGTACGTCTTCCCTCATGAGATCTGGAATGGCCATTTTAATGAGATCAATGCCTTTCTGGTAATCCAGTCTTCCAATAAAGCCAATCTGTGAATCAAGGTAATGAGATGATTGGCCATTTTATTTTATTTTTGACGGATTTAAAAAAAATCTTAATGGTTGGTATCTAACCAGTGGAACATCCTCCCTTACAGGTAAACCCAGCTCCCTCTGCAATTCAGCTTTACATTTGGCCTGACAAGTATGCCAAACCACATATATTAGTTAGTGATAACATCATGGGAAGCAAACTAGCAAAGAAAAAAAGAAGTAGATCACATATACATGTTATATATAGGGTACTATCCACAAACCTTTCCAGAGAGGTCGTCGACAGAATAATGATGAGGGAGACACTTGTCCGTGGTGGGGTTCCAATCATTAATGTCAATTCCATTTACAATTCCTGCATACCCAAAGAGCAAACTGAATTAATTCTTGCAGTCCATCCATCTATTTCCATAAAGATTGTTTAAGAAGAAGATAAGTGGATCCAAATATAGTTACCATTCAAGACACTTTTTCGGGAGCTTAAGAGCTCATTGAGGCCCTGTCCACCTTCAGCAGTTGTGACCTCCCATGAATAACCCTAGAAACAAAAGATTAAATGGTTTATTAATTGGGTGAAAGACAGCACAATCGAACTGAAGAACAACTCACAGAAAAAAGTACGAGTATTTCACCTGACTGACGGTCACAATTCGATCTGCTGTCACAACTGCACCTTTCAAAAAGTTAACCGCCTCACCCTTGTCAAGGGCATGCCTTCTTGCCCATTCTGGAAATACCCATTCTAAAGCTCCATACCATTCAGGTGGCAATCCCAGATCAGGATATGTACTTGCAGGCTCCACACCCTATTGACATTGAAATAACATACATTATGACGATACAAGTGAACTGACTTTTAAAGCCATTTAGAGATATTGAAAAGTGATAGATCCAAACCTGATGTGCTAAATTATGTATAACAAGAGTGCTGCGAGAATCTCTGTAAACTCCATATGGTCTATACTTTGCAGCAAGAAGGCTGAATAAAAATGACTGAAGTCAGCAACAAAGTTGATTGTGTAATGAAAACCAATTTAACACGCAATACTGGTGACAGAATGGGGAACGCGACATGGCAAATAGCACAAGAGCAAAAGGAAATATGCATCTAACATTGACACTTGCACAAGATAAGCCAGTTAGCTCACATCAGCAGCTACAACTCACCATCTGAACATTGTTAAGAGGAACAAGTAGTGTCCAAACATGCTGAACGATATCTGTGACTCGTATAATGGAACAAACGAATCGCTTCCATAAGCCTCACGTTGTTCCTAAAACACATGCACCATGATCTCCGCAAAACATATGCATATCATGCTAGTAGAGTCTTGACCGTTACTTTTACAGGTATAACTGCAAATTACGGTGTGAAAGCTTAGGTGGTACCCAGGGTCCGCAAGATACTAAAATCATCAAAACATAGGAATGCATTTTTCAGATTATCTGAAAATTCGTGGCAGCAGACCACCAATCCACCCCCTCAGCCGTGAGAGAAGGTACATCTCCGGTGATCATGCTCATAGCTTGGTGGATTTGGAAGCAGAGCAACACGGTCATCCTCAACGAATCAAAGTTGCAGTTTAGCATTGCTAGACACAATTAAGGCTGAGACCCGGCTGTGAGCGAAAGCAGGGGCAGTGGGGCTTGCATCGCTTCTTCCGGCAGCGCCTAGTTCTCAGGGGTGTGCTGTTGTAATTTCAGGTATGGCCCCTCTTTGGCCTTGTACATAAACTCCTTTTCTATCAATGCATCGAGACGCAAAGCTTTAGGAGTACATAAATATTATGTTTGCCACAATAAATTGTTACCTAATGTAAAGATGATTGATCAAGTAAATCTTTAGAATTATTCACTCCGGTAACTTTTAGACTCCATAAGCATATATGCAATTTAAGAACAGACGTGAAAAGAAGCATAGAAGAGATGTAGTATAACATGGGCACACTGCAAAGGGGAGAACGAGTAGAGGATTGGACTTTCAGATCCACAAACATACACTGGCACAAGGCTGGCATGCCAATCGTTCACAACAAACATGCAACTCTGTCCATAAATATATCCTCCCAATTCAAGGATTAGTGGGGCCTCACAAGCAGCATAGCAAAGTAGTGTGTATCTGAACTGCACGACATAGATCAGCCAATCAGTTTAGGTGATACAACCTACAACTTGATCAACTAGGAGTTTAGTATAGCATCGTAATGTACCTGATTATCACCAAAAGCACCAAAATTATCTCCATACAAACTTCCTGGTCTATGATATGATGGATGATCAACAAACACCTGAACAAAAGTATTAATGGACATTAGAATAATAGTAAATAACCAAAATAAATGCAAGCATGAGGCAATCACCGCTTAAGAGTAACAAATAAACATTTGGCCAACTTAACAACATATATTTCAACATCGGCATTGTTGTAAAGAGCAAAAAAGGCATCACTGGACAAAAACATCACCAGATGATATGTGGACCGAAAATAACTGTTTTAGAAGTTCCTGGTAGTAAAACAATGACAATAGTTGGGGTTGCCGTCAGTCACAAGGCGCCCCTCACTTTTTGGTGTCACCACCTGCTTTTTCTGGTTCTTCTGCCATTGTTAGCTCTTTGAAAAATAACTTGGTTGCTTTCTATCTATACGACGGGAGAGTGTCAGCCTTTTATTAAGGGAGCAAAGTGTCTTCCTTGCACTCACATTTTCTCCTTCCAACAATGATGGTGCACTGAACGTGCAGTACTCCATGATCGAGGCCAAGACAAATTGTATACTATAAGTGCAATTGGCAAAATAAAATTGGCGCTCAAGATTTTATACCTTATTCACATGAAGTGCTTGCTTCAAACAGAAATGCAAAATCCTAACCACAAATGTGCAAGCAGTGGCGGCGTTACGTTGCTGTGGGCTCAGCCAATCTACTGCTTCTCCAATAAAATAAACTTTAGTTTTCAAATTCCACACATTAATCCCTGGAAGTGAAAGGCACCGACACCAAAATATACTAGGCACATGCATGACTTCCATGGATATATCATATTTTGACCGTCATGCGCAAGATTACAAGGGAAATAACAAAGAAAGTATGGAGATCACATATGTCTTTGCAAGGCTAAAAGGAAGTGTAAACAAGGATAAATAGTCACTACGATTCAACAGAAAATAATAAGGTGATTGTATACCCACCCAATCGACGTTGTCTCTATACTCATGAAAAAAGGTGACTTCATGTGATCCCCCGAAGCATGGAATCTTAATGTGCTTCCCGGTGTATAATGCCTTTGCATAGTTTTTATCAGAGGTCCCATTTAAGTATCTCGGCATTACAACCATCACACGGTGACCACGAGCAGCAAGAGCAATTGGCAACGAACCACAAACATCTCCCAGCCCCCCTGACTTTGCATAAGGAGCAGCTTCACCAGTCACAAACACGATGCTACGTGTAACTTTAGCTAGAGGTTGGTCGTTGGCATCCATGATCTCAGAATCCTGCTCACTTGCAGCCACAACTATGGTGTCGATGGAATCCTCAGCAATCCCTGGTTGCAAAACGGAAAACATTCATATGGTAGTATTTGTCAAGACCAGAGTGATGATATGTATTAGCAGAACACGATTAATTAATCCTCATAAGACTGCAGTCTTTAAAAATTGTGTGAACTGTTTAGCAATCTCTAATAAGAATGGTGCAACCTGCATTCTGTTCTCAGCTAGATGCCAAATTTAGGATGTCTAATATACTACACAGCAAACACAAAGTATAGTAGCGCAACAAGGAATCTAACATAGAGTGAGCTGGGTCTAGTGCTCTGCAAAGCACACATGATCCCAGCCTCCCAGGTGCCCATGTGACTTACTGCATGGGCCTCCGATTTCATTGAAAAACAAGACAATAACACGAGGGTCTTCAATTTAGATACTACTTCTGTACTCAAAGGTGGAAGCTCCTTCTAGTCCCTGCAATATAAAACAGAAAGAAGCATTGCATTCCTTGAAGGGGGGTGGTCATGTGCCATGTCCACTATGATATCAGTAAAATCAGATCAGTGCTGAGAAAGCGAGAATATACTATTGGATGACTGATAAACCCGAATGTAGTGTTAAGATTTTTCCCATTAATTACAGCGACTCGCGCCATTTTTGGTAATAATACCAGGCCAAGCAAAAGACAAACTCGTCAATTAACTTCGCTCCCAACATGCGCGCACCAGGCCTAGCCTCTTCAGTCTTCTTTCCAGTAGCAGTAATAAATTACGATGCTAGCCCAGTGATGTGTCTGCTGAGAGTGAGACCCAACCACGTGCGCAGGCCCCGATACCTCGGCGGTGCACCGCTATCGTATCGACACGCCACCCGAATCATCATCTCACGATCCAATAAAATGCCTAGAAAAATGTATTCACTCGCATCGGTGTCGATTTCTATCTAGGGTGCTGGCAAATCTGTACGATCGATGAACAACGAACGTATATCACGTATACAGTACAACTGAATCGACTGAACATCCGTCGGGAAGAAATCGACAGAAACTTCACATATACGGTACAGTACAACTCTGCTTGGTGATTTGGGGATGGACGGCGGTACCTTCGAGCAGGAGGTCGGGGGCAAGTTCCCCCACGCCGGCGTCCGGCAGGGGCGGCTGCGTCGGGGCCGGCGACTGTGCGGGCGCGGGCGGCGGCGGCGCGAGGAAGCCTGGCACGACGGGCGGGGCCAGCTGCTGCGCGGGGCGCGCCGCCGGGCCCTCCCTGCTGAGCTCGGCGACGTAGCGGCCCCGCGCCACGCGCCGGAGCCGCGCGCGGACGACGCAGGCGGTCGCCCGCGCCGCCGGATCGGCGCGCAGGCGCACGCTGGGGGCCAGGCACCCGGCGCCGACGCCCGTCGCCGCCATCTGGAGGCGGGCGGAGGTGGTGCGGACGCTGGATCGATCGCCCCGCTCGGTGCGGGCCGGGGCGCGCCTCGCCTCGCGTCTCGAAGCCTCTCTCTCCCCCCCTGCGGTGGGACGCTGCTGCTGCTGCTGCTGCTGGCGCGGGGCGCGGGGTTTTAGTACGGTGCCGGAGAAAGCGGATCGGGGGGGGGGCTTGCCCGCGGTGCGGTGCGGTGCGGCAGCCTCGGCGAGGCCGAGGGTGGTGATGGGATGGGTGATGAGCCGGGCCGGTGGCACGAGCTGTGCAGTGCAGCTGGGTCTGCGCTTGCGCTGCACGGGGAGGGGAGTGTGGAGTGGCGCGGGCGGACGGACGGACGGACGGAAATGCAGCAGCGGTTTTCAGTGGCTGTGTGCGGTCCGACCGTCCGAGGCTCGGGTGGGGGTGGGTGTGGCCGCCGGTCCCTTGGCTGTCACGGTTTGCTCGTGAGCGGTGGCGGAAGGCGCGTGCATGTGCTTTCGGTTGGGCCTTGCGTGGTGGAGTGCCGACATGTGTGCCCGCGGGAAGAGAGCTGGACCGTCCATAATCTCCAGACGGCGCCTCGCGCACGAAAACGGATCCGGAAAATTGCGTCGTTTTGCAAGTGGAACGATTCTTTTTACTACTGTAGAATATAATCCCACCGTTCCTAAATATTTTTTTTTTTTAGGATTTCACTACAGACTGCATACGAATGTACTCCCTCCGTTCCTAAATATAAGTCTTTCTAGAGATTCCACTAGTAGACTACATACGGATATATATATAGACATACTTTAAAGTGCAGATTCATTCATTTTGCTTCGTATGTAGACTCTTGGTGAAATCTCTTAAAAGACTTATATTTAGAAACGGAGGGAGTATATAGACATAATTTAAAGTGTAAGTTAACTTATTTTGCTCCGTATATAGTTGGTAATTGAATCTTAAGAAAAAGAATATGAACGGAGGGAGTAAAACTCTTTCATGTCTACAACTAAAAAAAATTGTGTGCCGAGACTTGCCTCGCTGAATACATCGGTATACAACATGGAATCCCCTATTTGCGGCTCTTTGCGGCAAATAGTCCAGCAAACGTAGAGAACTAGGTGGCAAAAGATTATGTTTGGCAGGCCCATTTAACGCTTTAGTGATCCCGGTTTCGGAAACCTTCAGGTTTCAATCGGTTTTTTTCGGTTTTGAAAAAAATTTAGAAGGTTCCTAAACCGTTTTTTCGTGTTTTTCTTTTTACTTTTATGTTCCTCTTTTTTATTTTTTGTTGGAAAAATCTAATTAACCGCGCCGCATCATTGAGTTCTCGTGCGGCGGCGTCTCCGCACGTCCGATCCTGGTGATTAAAGTATTATGTTTTTGCTTCCTTTCACAAAGCGATGCAGAGTAGTATATTGTGTGGCTACATGTAACCGTACAATGATGGGTTGGAAGATGTCACCACAGAAGCGCAGACTTTTGTATTGGGGCGCGCTAAGAGCAACTCTAGCAGACCCCGCATCCCGCCCCGCCTCGTAAAATAATCGCTAAAATGCGGGTCGGAGCCGGAAAACCAGCCCGATCAGACCCCGCATCCCGTCCCGACCCGTAAAATAATCGCTAAAATGCGGGTCGGAGCCGGAAAACCAGCCCGATCAGACCCCGCATCCCGCCCCGCCTCGTAAAATAATCGCTAAAATGCGGGTCGGAGCCGGAAAACCAGCCCGATCAGACCCCGCATCCCGTCCCGACCCGTAAAATAATCGCTAAAATGCGGGTCGGAGCCGGAAAACCAGCCCGATCAGACCCCGCATCCCGCCCCGCCTCGTAAAATAATCGCTAAAATGCGGGTCGGAGCCGGAAAACCAGCCCGATCAGACCCCGCATCCCGTCCCGACCCGTAAAATAATCGCTAAAATGCGGGTCGGAGCCGGAAAACCAGCCCGATCAGACCCCGCATCCCGCCCGCCTCGTAAAATAATCGCTAAAATGCGGGTCGGAGCCGGAAAACCAGCCCGATCAGACCCCGCATCCCGTCCCGACCCGTAAAATAATCGCTAAAATGCGGGTCGGGGCCGGAAAACCAGCCCGATCAGACCCCGCAGCCCGCCCCGGTCCGCAAAAAATTTTAGGGGACGCGGCAAAATCCCGACCCCAACCCGGGAAAACGCGGGTTCCCTCGCGGCTGCGGTGACCTGCATATATGCGGAAGCGGTTGGTGGGGGACATTTCATCCCTCGCTTTCTTCCACCAACCACATCTCCTCTCCCCCTCGCACCGCCGCTGGCCGCCGCCCAAGATTCCGGCGACAGCAGCCGGCAGGGGCACGCCGGAAGGCCGCCACGCGCATGAGGCCTCCCCTCCCTTCCCCCTGCGTCGGCGGGCCGCCGGATTTGTAGATCTGCGGCACTTCATCGCGGGCCGCCGGATTTGTCTTTTTCCGGCTGCCGGTTGCTGCCCGAGGCGATGGAGTGGTCGGGCGCCTCTGCCGCAGCCCAGGCAAGGGCGCATCGCCGCATGCAGGCACGGCTTCGTCCGCCCGCCGCCGCCAAAGGTTTGCGGGCATGGATTCGTCCGGCCGTCCACCGGGCTCGGTGCTCGCGCAGCGTCTTTGTGGCCTGCCGATGTCGCTCATACAGTGCGACGACTACCGATGCCAAGTGCTGCGGCTCACTTCGGGCACGCCGACGCACCCCGGATGGGTGTTCTACAAATGCGAAAACGACGGGGTACGCGCACTTGCGGTAGCTCGTTCCATAGCTCATTCGTTAGTTCAATTGCGGTAGCTCACTTCGAGCTTTCTCATTCTTTTGTGTAGGACGATGGATGCTCATTTTGGTTTTGGGACGGCCAATATATTGATTTGTTGATAGAAAAAAACTTAATAGATGTTAGTGCACTCCTTAGTACAATGGAATGCAATGATGCGGCTGCATGTGCAACTAGAGGGGAAGCAACTTCTACTTCTTTGGAACCAAAGATGAAGGATGAAGAAAGCAAGATCAAGAATCCGCAGATCAGCAATGAGTGCATGGAGAAGATATTGATTCAACTAGTGGGAGCAGTTATGGAAGTTGGGAATCTTCTGAAATGCATACTTGTGGTTTTTGTTTTCTTTGGTTTTGCTATTCTAGCCAAGAATTGGTGATATATTTTGTATCTATAATGTTGTTGCAAAAGTAAAGAAAAGCATTGTGCTAGATCAATTTAAGTTGTAAATCTAAGTTTTACGGGTCGGGAGGAGCTGCGTCAGATCAGAACCCACAGAAGCCGACCACTAAAAAACATATTCCGCAAATATATTTTTTTACGGATCCATTATGCGGGGTCTGCATCTGTGCCAGCCTGCGCTGGCCCACAAAAGCAGTTTTGCACGAACTGCAAACGTGTTTTGCGGGCCGGCGGGATACGGGATCTGCTAGAGTTGCTCTAAAGCAGTAATGTACTATCATTTTTTTTGCTATGGATACCCCTCCCGTCTCTTTTATGATGTTTAACAGATGTAGATGCTATATCGAGCTAACAACATGGAAGAAATTTGATAGCCCTCACTGTACCAAAACAACTCGGCAGTTGCATAAAAATTGTCATTTTACTTTTGGAAAATCTACTACCTTCGTCAGAAAAATTGGCAATTGTATAAAAAGATGGAATTAATTACAATATCCATGTACTGTAAAATTTGTTGAGCGATGCGTCTCCTTTTTAATCTCTTAATCTCCAGAAATTTTCATGCCGCTTAACAAATAAGCTTTTATGTTGTGTTTTTACCTTCCAACATAAATATGGCGATGTTGATAAAATTAAACCGGCAACCAACTAGACAAGCACTGAGAAAACACCTTGTTAAATTTTTACAAGAACGGACAATCTTTATGAAATAACTGGCCACTCGGTAGAAATAAAATGGCAAGTGCGGGAAAATAATGCGACAACTAGTTTCTACAATAGCTGACAAATTTTTGTAAGACAACAGAGTATAACTAAACTGAGAAGCACAATAAAACACTATGGCAACTACTTTTTAAAACAATTGACAAGATTTATGAGACAACATAGCAACTAGGTAGAAATAAAATGACAAGTGCCTTTACAACAACTAACAAGCTTTTGTGAGATAACTGGGGAGAATTAAACTAAGAAGCACAGTGAAACATTGTGGCAACTAGGTTTTTAGAACAATCGATAAGATTTATGAGACAACATGGCAACTAAGCAGAACTAAATTGATAAGTACAGCAAAACACCATGACAATTAGCTTTTTTACAATAACTTACAAGCTTTGTGAGAGAACATGACAACTAGGTAGAATTAAATGGCAGGCATATCAAAACATTTAAAATAACAAGCTAACACTAACAAGTTTTGACCACTCGATAAGATCTGACCCTCCCATGTCGCTCCCGTGGGCGACGGGGAGGGCTCCCCAGCCGCCACCTCTCCCTCCCGTCTTCCTCACCGACACCTAAGGACGCGGCCGGGCAAAGCCTGGCCGGCGCCGCCGATCCGGTCGACGTAGGCGACGGCGGGGATTTCCCTTCTTCCCGTTCAATGTCGTGCGGCGTGGGACGGCGGCTTCGGTGACGACGTCATGCGGATCCAAGGCACGGCGGCACAGCAGTTTCCGGTGGCGGCACGTGGAGACGTGGGTGGAGATTGGCTGGGCGTGGCGTGCCGGTCGGCTGGACGTGGCTAGAAGATGAAGGTGGACCTGGGCGTGGCCGGTGGCGGTGGCAGCGGCGACATTCGGCCCGGATCCGGTCTTGGCGGTGGCGACGGCGACGGCTAACCCGGATCCGACCATGGTGGTGGCGGCGTCCCCTCCACCGGGGATGACGGGCCAGGTGGTGGGTCTTTGTGGCGGCACCGGTGATGGCGGATCTTGGGATCCCGTGACCGGGCTCGTCGCAGGATTCGGTACTGGCTGCGAGTCAGGGAGACATAGTTGTCGGTGAAAACCGAGCCGACGGCGGACGATGGCGGCGTTATGCGCCGTTACCTTGATGAAGGCTTCGTCCTGTAACTACTATCGATCCACTCGTGCTGCTCCAGGGGAAACCCTAGGATCTGGTTTTCCAGATCGGACGATGACGACATTGCGGTGTCGTTCCTCTCTAGGGAGCATTGTTTGTGGAGCAGCGCTGGAAGACAGAGGCAGGAGGTGGAGCGTCTTCGTCCTGCACGGAGCTTCGGTGGTGATGTCAGGTCATGCCTGGCCGACAGGTGCTACGCTTTGTCATGCATGTTCGGCAGGTGCTACGCACGACGGATCTTACGAGTCTTCGCATCTGGATGGATGAGCGCAGGCAGGTCGATCCACTCGTGCTGCTCCAGGGGAAACCCTAGGATCTGGTTTTCCAGATCGGACGATGGCGGCATTGCGGTGTCGTTCCTCTCTAGGGAACATCGTTTGTGGAGAAGCACTAGAAGACAGAGGAAGGAGGTGGAGCGTCTTCGTCCTGCACGGAGCTTCGGTGGTGATGTCAGGTCATGCCTGGGCAACATGTGTTACGCTTTGTCATGCTTGTTTGGCAGGTGCTACGCACGACAGATCTTACAGAGTCTTCGCGTCTGGATGGATGAGCGCAGGGGAGGTGGCACCGTTGCGCGCCGTGGTGGCGTCGGCGGGTGGCCGGACTGGCATGGATGATGCGGATTTCTCTCCTGAAGATGGGTCAGCGGTTCGATGATGATGGCGGCTTCTAAAGCGTGTGCGTGTGGTGTACGCTTTAGGTCTGCTGCACCGACTGTTAGTTACGATACGTTATGTGGGTGGATCGGCGACGATACCGGTTTGAGATATGGAGAGTGAGAGCATTCACATTATCGCGTTTTGTAGGTGTGAGTGGGGCTTCAAATGACTTGATGTATGTTCTTATGAGACCTTTGTTGAATAAGTAATAAAGATGGTTGTATGCATCGATTGATGCAGAGGCCGGTGGTCTAAACCTTCTTTTCCAAAAAAAAAACACTGACAAGTTTTACGAGACAACATGACAATTAGATACATTTAAAATGACAAGCACTGCAAATTATTTTTGTAGCAACTAGATTTTATAAGCACACGCAGGTGTTGCATAAAAATATCAAACAATATAAAGGCTCCTTTTGTGAATAGTGTCGGTCTGTTCTTTTTACTATAGCTAGCTAGTGTGCTTATTCCTCGAAAAAAGAAGGGGAGTGATATACGTCGGCGCGCCTGGCCGAAAGCGCGTCCGCACCGTTGGATCTTCATGTAACATTTTTTCTTTCGATGCAGCAATTTTTTCAACGGTTGCAACAAAAAACAAAATTTATAGCAAAAAAAATATCTACGTGATCGTAGCAAAAAAAAATCTGATGGTGCGTGATAGCAAAAGTCAAACGCCAGTTGTAACAAATATCTACGTGAACGTGTATGTAACTTTTTTAGTGAACGGTTGCAGCAAAACATGATGCCTGTAGCAAAAATTAACACGGTTGTAACAAAAGTAAAAAACATCGATTGTAATGAAAAATCCGATGAACTGGAGTTGCAACCAAACGTATATGCAACTTTTTTACTGGGACAAATGTAATAAAAAAACGCTTAGAACAAATATGACGCTGGTTGCAACAAATTTAGACGAAAAATGTTGCATCCACTGACTAGCAAAGGGCGCGCGTCAGGAAAATGTTGCATGGGCCCGCACGCGAGGGGCCGACCGCCGCATCGGTTCGGTCAGCGCGCCGTATGGAAACGATTTAAAAAAAAACCATGTGTGCCTACCTTTTTACTGCAGCACTGCTTATTTTTCCCATCCGTGCATGGATGCATGGGCTGCCAGCAACCGCTGCATGCTCTGCCACTGCCTTTTTCCTATCGACCGCAAGCTGATAGCGACACGCATGGACGAGCTGCCGCACGACAAAGCCTGGGTGCGACGCCGGTTTATAGTCGGGTCCTTTTCTGTTTTTTTTTTAAATGTTATATATATATATTTTTAAATTTAAATACGAAAAATGATTCTAAATTTCAAAAAAATCTTGCTTTTAAAAAATGTTTCAAATTTAAAACTTTATCATTTTTCAAAATTCATCCATAAATTTGGAAAATGTTTCGCATTTTCAAAATTGTTCTTAAAATTAGAAAAATATTTTTTATTCTTCAAAAAATGTTCTAGATATTTCAAAAAATATTCTGGATTTTCAAAAATATTTTATGTTTTCAAAAAAAGTTCTGAATTTTCAAAAATTGTTCTTCAAATTCGAAAAATGTTGAAATTTGTTACCAATTTAAAATTATGTTCTTGATTTATACTCTCTCCGTTTTGAAAAAAATGACTTAAAAATAACTTAGTTTTGTAGTAACGTTAATAGAAAAAAGAGTCATTTATTTTGGGACGGAGGGAGTACATGTTTAAAAAGTTGTTTGGGCTTCAAATTTCTTTACAATTTGTCAAAATTGTTCTCATTTTTAAATTTTGTTTTCAAGAATCAAAAAATGTTCATGCTTAATTTTTTTAAGCTTTCAAATTTGTTCTCTGTTTTAAACAATGTTTGAAATTGTGCGTGCTTCCAAATTTGTTTGGGGTTTCTCAAAATTGTTATCTGTTTCAAAATTTTGTTCTCAAGATTTAAAAACTGTTCGGGCTTTAAAAAATTGTTGGCACTTGCAAATTTGTTCATGATTTTTAAAAATTATTCTCGGTTTCAAAATTTGTTCTCGCTTTCAAAAAATGTTAGTGCTTTAAAAATTTATTCGTGCTTTCAAATTTGTTCATGGTTTTCCAAAATTGTTCTCTTTTTCAAAATATTGTTCTCAAGATTCAAAAAAAATTTATGCTTCAAAAAATTGTTCGTGCTTCCAAATTTATTCACGATTTCTAAAAAAAAATCTCAGTTTCAGAATTGGTTCTCAAAATTCAAAAAATGTTTGTGCTTTAAAAATTAGTTTGCGCTTTCAAAAATGTTTAAAAAATATTAGATTTTTTGAAACAAAAGAAAAGCTGGGCCGGCCCAGTTACGGCGAGCCCCCGTGCGTTGCAGCTCTTCTTTGCCGCAACGAGCGGCAGGTAGGAGCTCCTGTACAAACACCGCCCTAATAGCATATTTTGAGGGCAGCGCAATTTTGCTATGGTGTGTTATTATTTTTTCCCTTGGTTTCTATTAGAAGGGATGAAGGGAATTGATGAAGTAGTTGATTGTCGTGGTTTTGTCACAACAAATGTTATGTGGTGGCTTATCGAGAGTGGTTGGGCCGAGAGAACGTCGTCGTGCTCCGGAAACAGGATAGGGGACAAGTGGTGCAAGACACACGATGTACCCAGGTTCGGAGCCCACCGCGGGAGGTAACACCCCTAGTCCTACTAGTCTAATTAATGAACCGAGCGGGCTACAATGTTGCTCCTTGAGCTATCCGACGGAGTAGGGAGAAGGAGCTAGCTTGCTCTCTCTACCTCTCTTGTGTGTGTGTGTGTGTGTGTGTGTGTGTGTGTGCGTGATGCAAGGTGGAGTTGGTCGTCCCTTGGATGGGGCGGCTCCAGGGGTTTTATAGGCCAATCCCGTGGCTCATAATATGCATATATGTCGCTGGGGGGACCCGACTGGCAGCCTCCTTAGCCAGCCAGGAGTCCCATCGGCCGAGGGGTCTTGTTGATTGTAGGGCCCACCGGCCACTGGGTCCCATCGGGAGCCGGAGGGGTGGGTCCGTTGGCCAGGGGGTCTTGTCATGCCGCAACATGGGCTGTACAGCGCGGCGTCGTCTTGTGGTAGCCAGCCGCGGTCAGCGGTACGACCAACCGCATTGTAGCCACGCGGGAGGAGGTAATGTTGGCGGAGGCGTGCCGTCATTATGCCGCCCCGCCCCGTCGTTGGTCGGCTACGGTCAGCGGTAACGTATAGCTTTGCCAACAGATGCATGTCAGCATTGTGGTGTCGTGGTGTAGTGTACGCGTGCGGGGAAAGAACGGCCCGCCGTCGAGAGCGCCGCTCGGGCAGGGCCCGATGGTCCATGCCAGCGGCGGCGGGAGGGGAGATCGATGGGAGGGGGTTGGAAAGAGGGTGTATCTCTCGCGGTTCGTCCGTCGCGCGGGGGGGGGGGGGGGGGGGGGGGCGAGCAGGGGCCCCACCCCTGCTCTTTTCACGACGACGTGTCCTGTCTTTGGAAAAGGCTATCAGCCAAGTGATGGAGGGGAAGCCATATTATGCAGACACACAAGACAAATAAGAGAAGAAAAATGATATGTAGTTTTATGTAATCTGACTTTGAACAGTTGCTCTGGAGTTAAAATAAATAAATAAAGGTCTCTTTATAACGGTTTAAAAGGCTCAACTGTTAGGGAACATGTCAAGTCTTACAATGGAAATAAAAGATAAAAGTGGTATTACAAAGTCCATTGTTATGTAGTAATAACTCCCAACTTATTTCTACCCGTTTGTTCTAACATTGAACAAGAGTAATGCTACATCTACAAAGACTTACTTAAAGATTTTACGTACAAACTGATGTGTAGGATTGTAATTGATAATTGAGGGATGAGGGGTCCCACCCTCACTGAAAATCAGAGGGGAGAGAAGAATTAATTTGGAAGGTTAAGTAAACCTTTGTAAGTCTTTGCAGGTCTAGCATTATTGCATTGAACAAACCCATAACGAGTTGCTGAAGTTTATAATTATGAATTCGACTTTTTAAGTGTCTACTTGATCGGTTTCTAAAGTTTGGTATAGACAACTTGTATTTCACCCATTTCAACTTGCTGAGGTTTTAGACTAAGGGTGAAGGAAGTTCTGGTAGTCGGTTGGTATCTTTCTATCAACTCACCTTAGTTTAGGCGAGGGTAACCAATGGAATTTGAGCTTCCAAATAAGGTACATTCACAACCTCCCACGGCCAGTTCAAGAGTTGTAAAGTCAGAAGAGCCACCAAACCAACCCCCCAACTCGTGCTTACAATAGTGAGAAAAACAAGGATATTGACAAATTCAAAGGCAAGTCAACTCCCTGCCTAACAACCATATGACGGTACGACAAGCAGGCCCAATGGACGGAGACATGGATGGAGCACCTAGAATCAAACATAGAACTCCTTCCGTTTTAAAATAAATGATTCAAAAATGACTCAACTTTGTAATAAAGTTAGTATAAAGTTGAGTCATTTTTGAGTCATTTTGAAACGGAGGGAGTAGAAGTGTTAGGCGCGTTTTGCTGCGCTGTTGATGTTTTTGAATTTTTATATTTTTTGTACTCAACCTATCTCCAAATATAATGTGTAGTTTTTTTTAAAGTCAAACCTCTTTAAATTTGACCCATTTTTGTAGAATCATATTAGTATCCATAATATCAAATCGAATTCTTAGATTCACCATAAAATAATTTTTCATATTTTATTATTTAGTATTGTGGATGTTGATACTTTTTCCTCTCAACTTGGTTAAAGTTAAAAAAGATTGACCTTTCAATAACCTAATGCACCTTTTTATTTGGGAACGGAGTGATTATTATGTTTGGTTAGTGGAAAGATGATGGAGTGTTTTTTTTATTCATATAATGCAGTATTCTGGTGGGCTTTCGCGGTGTAATTTCGTGATATCCTAAGTAACTCATACCTTGCCCTAAAAAAAAGTATCTCATACATATGTGGAATTTTTTTCCGTGGATGCATGTATGATGCTACATTACGACATGTTGATGCTTTTTTCTAGGTGATGAAAGGGTGCATACAATAGATAAGTTTTTATAGGCCGGTTGCTTTCAATTGGTTTGAAAAATTATTGCCGAGACAAAATCATGGACAAAATCAAATATTTAATTTCTCAATGGAATAAAAGAGTATAGTGACCTAAAATAACTAAATGAAAGATTGTTGATCCAGTCAAAATCGGTGACCCTTGAATGAAAGGCCTCCAATTCTAAGAAACTTAATAATATAGTATATACAGTATATGAGTAATATCTATCCTACCTGTACACGAACTGCTATTGAACATATATATTGGGCTACATTGCCGGTGCTTCTGCAA
This sequence comes from Hordeum vulgare subsp. vulgare, assembly GCF_904849725.1. NCBI lineage: Eukaryota > Viridiplantae > Streptophyta > Magnoliopsida > Poales > Poaceae > Hordeum > Hordeum vulgare. The sequence continues at coordinate 44,078,327 of NC_058524.1, forward strand.
TGGAGCGATCAACGCCCCGAACAATGACGCCAACGATACGGTGGCTGCTGCTTCTCTGCCTCGCCGCTGCGGCCGGGGGCGTACTCCAAGCTCGCGCCCAGCCTGACAGCAACGGTATGTTCACTAGTGGAAAACGGGCCTTTGGCCGGGACCCTTTAGTCCTAGGCCCGGCCACGTAGCCCCAAATCGCAATGCCTCCCTCGAGGCTTTAGTCCCGGTCCGTAAGGAGCCTTTAGTCCCGGTTCGTGTCCCAAACCGAGACTAAAAGGCTACGCGGTGTGCGCCGCATGTCTCAAACCGGAACTAAAGTCCTCTGCCTATATATAGCACAACCCCCCTCTCTCCTCTTCCTTGCATTTTTCTTGGTGGAGGATTGTGGTTGTGTGCTAGCTCTCCACTTTTTTTGATGCACTAGAGGTGTTTGTTGAAATGTGTGTTAGAGCGATGCCGCTTCAGTTCACCGAACACAACTACGATATGAGATGCCTGAGCCACGCTTAAACCTCTTCCTCTTTATTTCTACTTATTCTAAAAGGTTAGCAACTATATTTCCTCGTTTAGACCATGCGATACTAATTTTTAGGATCGTGATTGTATTTGATATACTGTTGTATAACACAGATGAGCCATCCATGGATGTACGGTGATCGACGCACAGCCGCTTACAGAGAAGGCGTGCATTCTTTTCGAGATGCAGCCGATGCGAACAAGCATGGTGGTGGCTATATGTTTTGTCCATGTGTTGAATGTCGGAATGAGAAGGATTACACTTTCTCAAGAGTCATTCAGAGCTATCTGCTTCGGTCCGGTTTTATGTCGGGCTATAATGTTTGGACCAAGCACGGAGAAAGAGGGGTTATGATGGAAGACGACGACGACGAAGAAGAGAACGATGATGACAACTACCGATCTATGTTCTCTGAGTATGCTGATACCGCAATAGAAGACAATGAAGAAGAAGATCAGGATGAAGAACGGGAACTAGATGAGCCCGCTGATGATCTTGGCCGGGTCATTTCTGATGCACGGCGAGGTTGCGACACAGAAAAGGAGAGGTTGCAGTTCGAGCATATGTTACAGGACCACAACAAATTGTTGTACCCAACTTGTGAAGATGGCGAGAAGAAGCTGGATAGCACACTAGAATTGCTGAAGTGGAAGGCAGAGACCGGTGTGACTGACTCGTCATTCGAAAAGTTGTTGGTACTGATGAAGAAGATGCTTCCAAGAAAGAACGAATTGCCCGCCAGCACGTACGAAGCAAAGAAGCTTGTCTGCCCTCTAGGATTAGACGTGCAGAAGATACATGCATGCCCTAATGACTGCATCCTCTACCGCGGTGAGAAGTACGAGAATATGGATAAATGCCCGGTATTGCACTGCATTGCAGTATAAGATCAGAAAAGATGACCCTGGTGATATTGAGGGCGAGCCACCCAGGAAGAGGGTTCCTGCCAAGGTGATGTGGTATGCTCCTATAATACCACGGTTGTAACGTCTGTTCAGAAATAAAGATCATGCGAAGTTGTTGCGATGGCACATGGAAGATCGTATGAAAGACGATAAGTTGAGGCACACCGCTGATGGTCGGCAGTGGAGAAAAATCGAGAGAGAGTTCCCGAGATTTGCAGCTGACGCAAGGAACTTATGGTTAGGTCTGAGTACAGATGGCATGAATCCTTTTGGGGAGCAGAGTTGCAGTCACAGCACCTGGCCCGTTACTCTATGTATCTACAACCTTCCCCCTTGGTTGTGCATGAAGCGGAAGTTCATTATGATGCCAGTGCTTATCCAAGGTCCAAAGCAACCCGGCAACGATATTGATATGTACCTAAGGCCATTAGTTGATGAACTTTTACAGCTGTGGGCCGAACCAGGTGTACGTGTGTGGGACGAGCACAAACAAGAGGAATTTGACCTTCGAGCGTTGCTTTTTGTAACCATCAATGATTGGCCTGCTCTTAGTAACATTTCAGGACAGTCAAACAAGGGATACAATGCATGCACGCACTGTTTGGATCAAACAGAAAGTATATATCTGGACAAATGTAGGAAGAATGTGTACCCGTACAATCATCGTTTTCTTCCGCCCAAGCATCCCTTAAAGAAAAAAGGCAAGCATTTCAATGACAAGGCAGAACCCCGGGGGAAGCCTGTCATCCGTACTGGTGCTGAAGTATTTGATATGGTTAAAGATTTAAAAGTAATCTTTGGAAAGGGTCCTGGCAGCCAACCTGTTCCTAACGGCCCTGATAAGCGCGTACCCATGTGGAAGAACAAATCTATATTTTGGGAGCTACCCTACTGGGAAGTCCATGAGGTCCGCTCGGCAATCGACGTGATGCACCTGACGAAGAATCTCTGCGTGAATATTCTAGGCTTCCTGAGCTTGTATGGGAAGTCAAAAGATACACCGGAAGCACGGGAGGACCAGGAACGTCATAAAGGAAGAGATGACATGCATCCAGGGCAGTTTCAAGGGCGTGCCAGCTACGCTCTTACTAAGGAAGAGAAGGAAATCTTCTTTGAAGTCCTTTTCAGTATCAATGTCCCGACTGGCTTCTCGTCGAATATAAAGGGAATCATAAATATGAAAGGCAAAAAATTCCAAAACCTAAAGTCTCATGACTGCCACGTGCTTATGACGCAATTGCTTCCGGTTGCATTGAGGGGAATTCTACCGAAAAATGTTCGCCTGGCAATTGTGAAGGTATGTGCATTCCTCAATGCAATTTCTCAGAAGGTAATCGATCGAGAAAGTCTATCAGGGTTACAGATTGATGTGGTCAAATGTCTGGTCAGCTTTGAGTTGTTGTTCCCGCCATCCTTCTTCAATATAATGACACACCTCCTAGTTCACCTAGTCGAAGAGATTAGAATTCTCGGTCCTGTATTTCTACACAATATGTTCCCCTTCGAGAGGTTCATGGGAGTCTTAAAGAAATATGTTCGTAACCGTGCTAGGCCAGAAGGAAGCATCTCCAAGGGCTATGGAACAAAGGAGGTCATTGAGTTTTGTGTGGACTTTCTTCCTGACCTTAAACCGATTGGTGTTCCTGAATCTCGGTATGAGGGTAGGCTGACAGGAAAAAGCACACTAGGAAGGAAAGCAAAAGTATGTATGGACGAACATTCTTTCTTTCAAGCACACTACACAGTTCTACACAATTCCACCGTGGTGGCTCCGTATATTGTGAGACACAAGAATATTCTACGCTCCGAAAACCCGGGGAAGGCTGACTCTTGGATTAAAGTGGAAAGACTTTCGGCAGTTGGTTGCAGACACATTTCATGAATGATGACACCGTTGGAGATGAGCTGTACTGTTTGGCGAGGCCACCATCTTCGACTATATGTACTTTCCAAGGGTATGAGATAAATGAGAATACATTTTACACGGTTGCCCAAGATAAAAAGAGCACCAACCAAAATAGTGGTGTCCGCTTTGATGCAACAGACGAGAATGGCACTGTTTGGAAACATATTACGGGTACATAGATGATATATGAGAACTTGACTATGGACCTACTTTTAAGATCCCTTTGTTTCGGTGCAAATGGGTGAAGCTGACAGGAGGCGGGGTAGTTGTAGACCAAAAGTACGGCATGACAACAGTGGATCTCAACAATCTTGCGTACATGGACGAACCATTTGTCCTAGCCAATGATGTCGCCCAGGTTTTCTATGTGAAGGACATGTCTACAAAAACGAGAAAAAGAAATCAGGAAAAGAAGATATCGTCCGATGAGCCAAAACGCCACATAGTTCTTTCAGGGAAAAGAAACATCGTGGAAGTAGATGACAAGACAGGCATGTCAAAAGATTATAATAAGTTTCATGAAATTCCGCCCTTCAAAGTGAAAACTGACCCAAGCATCCTACTGAATGATGAAGATTCTCCATGGCTACGACCTAGAAGAAAACAGAAATAATAGATAGGAATATTGGTGCAATAATGTAATAATGTATTAAACTTTTTATGTAATGCATGTATGGAATGTACTAAATTTCAAACACTTTTCATTTTCATAGTTTTGTCAAATTCTCAAATACGCAAAAAGAATTTTAATAAACCTTTGTAAGAGATGAGTTCTCGTTACAAGAAGAAGAAATATTTTTTTGTCATTTAATTTTTTCTATTGTATAGTGTATATGCATAAGTGTTAATAGTGTTTCTAGCAAAGACCCGGGACTAAAGGTCCTCCTATATAAAACGACACTTCGAAGTTTCCAACCCCTCTTATATAGTCTGTTAGTTTATTAATTAATCAAATGTCCGTTTTTTGCAGAACTATGGATCCACATATCAGGAACCTCGAAGAGGAAGAACTTCTCGAAGATATAATCAAAGACGGCCCCGACGTTGAACCAGCTGAATCTCCGTCGTCATATCTAAACCCTTCTGAATATGGAATGGAGGTCGAGCGACACGAAGATGAAGCCGATAGGGCAGGAGATAGGTCCAATGACGAAGAAGGTGATAGCTCCACTGATGGAGAAGCCGGTGAAGAAATAATAAAGTCCGACGAGGTATACATATGAAGTTCGACAATCACTTGTAATATGTTTGCGAGACCATTCACACGTTTACCTCTGAGTACAAGGATCACAAATTCGACGTAAGCAATGAACAGATTCGAGATGAGGCTGCTGCACAGGGCGCTCTACCCACCCACAGGCAACCCTGACGCAGGGCCTTGTCCTCTCGTCCAGGCTCAACTTCGGCCCGACCAGTGAAAACAACGTCATCAGGTGAATCAAATTAAAGATGAAAAATGTTTTCCTCTGCGTAGGTATTTATGCTCCCAGGCAAACAGTAAATTATTACATAACAAAAAAGAAATTTGGTTGCGTTGGCATATTCGTGTCTTCTAATTGCTTACAAGTTTTGTGGAGAATTGACACATTATGTTATCTGGGCCAAACAAATAAGCCGTATCCTTTCCTTTTCTAGTAGAGCACTGACTTTTTCTTTTATGCAAAGACCAAAACATATGTTATTTTTTCAAAATAAAAATTTGCACGCAGTTAGAAAACACGAGCAAATTTTCAGCCCCTTTGATGCATAGGATTTTTGTTGGATTGGAATTCTTAGGAAATTTTCGTCCATTGGTCGTTTGATTTGTAGGTTTGAATCATATAGAAATTATTCCTCATTTTTACTACATTCCATAGAAAGGCTAATATACACTCCAACCTCTTGGAAAAGTTCCTTTGTTTTTGTCTATTCATGTGTTTTTGTCTATTCATGTGTTTTTGTCTATAAAAAGGCTAATATATATATTCCATAGAAAGGCTAATATACATTTGTAGGATTCAAATGTGCATGACACAATATTCCCATCTTTTTGTCTATTCACGTGTTTTTACAATCCTGCGAATCAAAGAGGCCTTTGTTATAAAAAAAACATAATTTTCTTGATTTTCTTTTATATTTTCTTGAATCTCTTGTTGATCCATGAGCTCTAGCATGTGAGTCCCCATTTTGAATATCTTGTTTTCCTCTATATTTTCCATGGCACTAACCATGAGACATAATTGATTAGGTATCCCGACGACCCACATGACAGAATATGGTTCCCTAGGGTTAACTCAGCAACCTGGACCGAGATAACAACGACGAACACGGTGCATCACGAAGAAAGCGACTTGTTCGAAGTACCAACGGCGGTGATGCAGACAGCAATCATGCCACGGCGGAACACGTCCAACAGCATAGAGTTCTCCTGGGACCCCTTGGCGCAGCTCAGCGACCCATCGCCAGGATACATCGCCATCATGCACTTCTCCGAGCTGCAGCTCCTCTCCAGCAACAACGTGCGCGAGTTCTATGTCAGCGTCAACGGCGAGCCATGGCACCCAAATGTCTTCACGCCCAAGTACCTCTATGGTGGCGCCACCTACAATAGCTTGCCCTCTCGGAAGAGCCACTACAACGTTTCCATTATCGTCGCACCCAACTCAACGCTGCCACCGATAATCAACGCTCTCGAGGTGTTCTCCGTCATCCCTACTACTATCATCGGCACATACTCCAGGGATGGTATGTGCATTATGTAGACATGTATAAAATATGTACATGACCACAGTACTGTGCGCCTAAAATGGAAATCAACTCACAAATTTTCTGTTTTTTCTCAAACCTGAACAGTATCGTTTGAAAGCATTTTCATGGACATCCAACCAGCCTCCTCTCAAGTCACTACATATATAACATTGTAACCTAGTTCTAACTTAAAATCGCAGTTACATTTTATTATACTCCCTCCGTCTCAAAATAAGTGTTGTTGGTCTAGTACAAAATTTGTACTAATTTAGTGTTAAGTTTGCGACACTTATTTTGGGACAGAAGGTGTACTAAAAAGTGCAATTTGTTGGCTTAGTAGTATGTCAGTTTTCATATGTTTTTAGGAAAATGAGAATTAGCAAATGTCACCAAACAATTGGTGCTACTAACTGCAGTGTCTGCCATGGTGGCAATCAAGGCAAAGTATAAGGTGCTGAAGAACTGGATGGGTGATCCATGTGTTCCAAATAATATGGTATGGGATACATTGACTTGCGACTATGCCACTGCAAGCCCTCCAAGGGTTAGAAGCATGTAAGTAGTTCCTATCCACATGGAATACATATTTATGTTAGGGACAATTATCATTAGAACTGTCAAAATAACAAGACGGTTTCATTCCTACCATGCAGTAAAGTTGATCACTTAATGTTTTCTCTATGTAGAAACATGTCCTCCACTCGGCTCAGTGGTGATATATCGTCTTCTTTTGCAAGCCTCGAGAACGTCCAATACTTGTACGTCTAGAGTAATTTTGGATCTATTTTGGCCTCTTTTGTAGTCGATGGACTGATGACACAAAAATGCTAACAAAAAGGACCATGTTTCATATCTTGCAGGAATCTGTCGAATAATAACTTGACAGGCTCCATCCCAGATGCTCTTTCAGAGTTAAAATCATTGACAGTTCTGTAAGTTGATCAGACAACTTTATCAAAATTTGCCCATTCCTGTGACTGCTTTGAGCAATGTAAATAGCCTTTTCTTCCTATAGAGATTTGTCAGGTAACCAACTCAGTGGATCAATCCCCTCTGGACTTCTCAAAAGAATTCAAGATGGCTCCCTGAATCTAAGGTATATTTTATTCATTTTAATTCGCATATCTAACATGCCACTTGATCAATTTATGTATGCTTCTTCGTTTCATGCCTTCCTAGATACGACAACAATGCAGACCTCTGCACCAATGGTGATTCATGTCAGCCAGCCAAAATAAAGAGCAAGCTGATCATCAAAATTGTTGTCCCTGTAATTGTTGTTGTGGTGGTAGCAATGGCACTAATCTTTTTCTTCCTGAGGCGAAAAAGACAAGGTGAGGGTTTGGCATCAGAACACCTATTGTCTAATTTTCTTCAAAAAAACCCTAGGTTTTATCTTAAGTTAAACTTTGAGTGAACTCCGATTTTTATCCCCTGTTTTGACATTTTTGACACTAATTACCCCATTTAGCGGGAAATATATAATGACTCTCTACCGGTCAACATATTCGCACTTGACTAGGTATTTAGATATGTACGTGTATCAAAGTTATTGAAGTAGTATATTTACACACCGGTTTTAATATGATTCACATAATCATGCATAATTAGGGTTGTACATGATAATGTTGTAGAAAAACATACATGTTTATATCAGTAACAATTTCTCCTATAATTTATTCAATGGGATTATGCCATGCTTATGAAGTACAGTCATACTTCTTCGAAACGGAAACAAGAAGCCTAAACCTATCAAATATGCATTTCGGACTGAGAGAAAATCTAGCCATAAAAACCTAACCACCTGGGTTGAGCAGCAGAGGATGGAGCCATGCATGGGAGGGGAGAAGATTGTTGTACTGGCTCCGACGATTGCCAATAGCCATGCCTTGAGGCTTTGCCTGCCGCTCGTCCCCTACCTCGTCCTTCCCCTCCTAACAAATGAGGTAGTGATTTTTGGCCAAACTATGGCAGGATCGTGCGTGTGATTGGAATGCAAGCGATGCGTGTAGTGAACAATGGAGGATAGTGTGGTGCGGCCTGACCTTGACAACTTGGCCATCCAGCGAGCTGCTATGTTGCAATCATATCGAGCCTGACCGGTCAGGAGAAGGTAGACGATGTGGTTCGGCGTGCAGAAAAACCATGAAAAAAACACACTGATGTGACATGCCAGTTGGACCTTACAATTAAGACCCATCGGTGAAAACGCTCACAAAATTTTAAACAGGGTAAATTATTGCAACACCTTTGCTAAATGGGGTAAAACGGATGAAATCCCGTTAAATGGGATAACTAGTGTCAAAAATGTCAAAATAGGGGGCAAAAACCGAAATTCACTCTTAAACTTTCTTAGGTTTAACCAAATTAATAGAATATGAATATTTACTTTACCAAATAAAAGTGTTATTATTAGATTTTTCATTATAAATCTATTAATATTGACTAACTATTCTAGATTTGACACTTTTTCCTGAAAGCTTAATCAAACTTAAGAGATGCCGACTTCAAACAAAATTTAGGGGGTCTATTTTTGTTATTTTGTTTTGGGGTAGGGGTGGGGGGCTCAGGAGGAGTAATATTTTTCCAATGGATCCATGTACACTAGTAATGTTTGTTGTGCTATTCTACACACACACACACACACACACACACACATATATATATATATATATATATATATATATATATATATATATATATATATATATATAAGGTTCGATGAACAACTCAGTGAAGCCACAAAATGACCCAACGGCCAGCTATGCGTCAGGAAGCGGTGTCTATGGGGACGGCTCGGTGCGACTTGAGAGCCGTCGGTTCACATATGAAGAGCTCAAGATGATAACGAATAACTTCGAGCGAGTACTCGGTCGAGGAGGGTTTGGGTATGTCTACGATGGTTTCCTGAAAGTTGGTACTCAGGTGGCAGTGAAGCTGCGCTCTCAGTCTTCCAATCAAGGCGTTAAGGAATTCCTTGCTGAGGTAAAAACTTCTTCCTTTGACTACATCTGATATTTATGAGTAGAAATGTTTTGTCAACAAATTTATACTCAGAAACATTTATCCAGGCTCATATTTTGACCCGGATTCACCACAAGAATCTTGTCTCCATGATTGGTTACTGCAATGACGGGGAGTACATGGCACTTGTCTACGAGTACATGTCAGAAGGGACCCTGCAAGAACATATTGAAGGTACAGAGGTTCTCAGTCATATGTTTTACATTTTAATGTCTTAGGTATAGCTTAAACGGAGAAATATCGCAATCTAATTGTAGGAAGAAAAAGCATCAAGGGATCTTTACCCTGGAGACAGAGACTCCGAATTGCACTTGAATCTGCACAAGGTGCACACTTCAATATTTTGAGTTTGTTGTTCCTGAAATTTTCATGTTTCCAGAAACTTGGGCATTAGCTGGTATGTTGATGTGCAGGATTGGAGTATCTGCACAAGGGGTGCAACCCGCCCTTGATTCATAGGGATGTGAAGGCCACAAACATCCTCTTGAATGCAAAGTTGGAGGCTAGGATTGCCGACTTCGGACTATCCAAGGCCTTTAGCAGTGAAAGTGACACCTATGTGTCCACAAACACGCTCGTCGGCACGCCGGGATATGTCGATCCTGAGTACCAAGCAACGATGCAGCCAACAGCCAAGAGTGATGTGTACAGCTTTGGTGTTGTACTTTTGGAGTTGATTACAGGGAAGCCAGCCATACTGCGGGGGGCAGAGCCAACTAGCATCATTCAGTGGGCAAGGAAACGGATGGCGCGAGGCAACATTGAAAGTGTGGTTGACGCAAGAAGCATGCAGGGAATATACGATGTTAACAGCGTGTGGAAGGTGGCAGATATCGCACTAAAATGCACCTCGTATGCGTCGACGCAACGGCCAGCAATGACAGATGTTGTGGCGCAGCTAGAGGAGTGCGTCGAGCTCGAGGAGGGCCATGCCACTGGAGACGTGAATGTCGGCTTCCACACAACCGGTAGCGGGGACAACCCGACGCTGAGTTATGGTTCTTATGGAGGTGATTGTCAGTCCACTGATAAGAGCCAGAGCAGCACCGCATTTGACATCGAGCAAAATGCTGAGAGGGTATTTGCAATGCCCATGGGTCCTGTTGCACGTTAACACGGTTATATGTTTTGTAACAGTAGCGTAAATACAAAGGGAAATTCGATATGGGTTATACGCTCATATGGTCCCACTATCGGCACTTTTGCAGTGTCTCGGGATCTGGTGATGCTTGTGGTATTGTGGGTTGTATTCTTCTTGAGCATAGATTTTGGAACAGTTCATTGGCCTGCATCTGCTTTTCATTACTTACTCTCTACATAAATAATTATAGTCGAAGAGAACTTTCTGCAGCATGTCATGGATGACAGATGACTGAACTTTCCTCTATCGTTTTAGAGCAACTTCAACCCCGTGACCCAAACGGATGAGCGCTTTGTCCGTCTTTTGTCTGTTTGGGTCAGTATCTCCCGATTGAGAATACTACTACACCTAATGCCTGTATGTAACGATCTCCGAGTTGTAGGAGAAATTGTATATACCTATGGGATTGGCTATTCGTCACCCTGGGTAAATAATAGTTATTCTTTACCCCTCTCTATTTTCACATCAACGCACCGTAATTTTATGTTTCATTTTTTTTGTTATTTCATACATAAAAAGAGACCGTAAGAAAATATAGTCACCATAAAAAATATTTGATGTCATGTAAAATTATAAACATAAAAACATAGTGTAAAATATACATGAAATATGATTTTTCTGGTCTTATGACATATATTTTTAATTTTTTACATCAAATTTTAAGTAATGGATCAATATTAATGTAACTACTGGTATTTCAAATGTAATTTATTTATGAAATGGTCATAAGATTACCTGGGTGAAGAATAATTTATTTTGCACGACGACCTCCATCTTCCTTGTGAAGGCGGACACGAAGCTTTTGGGTGACCCTCTCGAAGCGGGATGGACCACCGACGACGTCGGGCTTCACCTCCGCGGCTCCCGCGACAACGAGGAGTGCAGCTTCATCTATATATCCCGGTCTGTACGATTGTACTAGCGTTTTCCCTTTGATTTCTTTTTTGGATGGGTCTTTGGTTGCAATTTTTGTTGGCAGTGTCCAGCAGTACCATGACGAATTTTGGGTAGGTTGTGGCAGAATTCTGGGTTGTGAAGGTTGCGTTCAACATCAGTAATATGCTGAATACATCCACATTAAGGTACAGTAACAAACTGAAGCCCCTTGAGTTTTTCTATTATTTGAAAAAGAAACATCACGTGCCTGAACCGAACTATTGCCTGCTGAATTCTACCATTGCATCGTCGGACTTGTGTTTCAAAAATAAGAAAAAGACACATCAACTCTTTCTCGATTGAGTCGGAAACTATACAAAAAAAATCATGGTTAACAATACTTCTATTCATTAGAAGAAGTTGAGGGAGTTGAAGAGTGCTCATAGGTGTGTAAACAATTGTATGTGCCCTAGATGTGCCCCGGTCGCCAACTCTATGGGGGGATCAACACTGATCCAATTATGTTTCAATCAGCAAATTAAAATTTAGAGGAGTTAATTTCATTCCAGCACAAGAACTAGCTCATCTTCTTGTAAATATTTTGCCCGCCAAAACAAATTTTCTGGAATAAATAGACTAAAATGTCATAATTTCAGAATAAAGCAGTCTCACCCGAAGTTTTCCAGTTTGTTTAGATATATGGTGTGCAACTATTTGGAGTGAACGAAAATGAGACGTCCGCTCAGGAGCTATATATTTTAGTTGTTCTCTATACGCCACCATATATCTGTATTATTTTTCATAATTGGCATGGAATAGGGGATTACTGTTAATGACCAAAAGATAATGTAATCTACGAAGGTGTTGTTCATCTCATAGATAGTTCTATGTATCTTACAATTTGTTGATCTCTTGGCCTTACGGGAAGGCATTCAGTCTATGTGTAGTGATCTTTTGGTTCGTTGTGGATATTTTACAGTTTTGGGGGCTCTTGATTCCATGTTTTATAACATCTTTATGCAATGTTACTAGGTAGGCGATTTGATGTTGATGACCAAAAAATATTGCACTTTAGGAATTTAGTATTCATCTCATAGATGGTACTATGTATTCTACAGTTTTTTGGTCTCTTGCCCTTGCGGAAAGGTATTCAGTCCATGTCTTGTGATGTTCCAGTTCATCGTGAATAGTTTGCAGTTTCTGAGTCGCTTGATATGCTTATTTGGCATCTGTATGCAACTGCATTGGGTATCATCCCAAATAGTTCAAGGTTCATTGTCTGGAGCTAGAAAAATATATGCATAGAACTGTTGATGTACACCCTAGGTTGTACATGAAATTCTGGGCAGATCTAGAGGGGTTAGACTTACATAGCAGATTTTCTATTTCAGTTTGCCTCTGCTCTAGAAAATTGAAATGATGTACCCCACGCTTAAAAAAAATGGTTCTACCTAGCAGCTTTTATGAGTTTTGAAAGTTGTGCATTCAACTTATATATAATCTTGCGATCCTTCCTACAATGCTTGGAGGGATAACATAGGGTTGTTCTCCATTCACTCATGTCAATCCATCTTATTGTTTTTAGGACACATTTCTCATCCCCTGATAATAATTATCCCTTTTGTGATTTATGTGAATGTTATGTAGCCAATTCCAACAGTTCTGTTTGGCTAATAAAGAAGAGAGGCATGCTACATAACGATACAAGGAAGATACTGAAGGAGGTTTTGCAAGTGCTTCTAGTTTAAGTATGCAACTTCTTGAATCCATGTGCCGAAACATTCATCTTTACCTTGAGGTATGGTCTGCTTTCAGCACCATTTATTTAGTTAATGTGTCATCGAAGTGTTGAACCTCAAACTAAATATTTTTTATTGATTATGGTGTCAACTATTTCAGGTTGTGATCTTGCTTTCATCAAGTTATAATTTACCTCCTATATTTTCATCATTGACGCGCTGCAAGTATTAATAACTTTTTTTTGTGTCCGAGTGAAAGTTATAAATTATCCTTTTTTAAAGAATTATCCTTTTGTTGAAACTTCATTTTATGCATTTTTCCCACGAATGATATTATTATCTCTTTGTAGTTTTATCGTCCATGCACTCTATCGTTATCAGTAGAGGAGCACATCAATTTTTTTCCTTCTCTGAGTTTTCATTATTACATATTAATTACATTTAACCATGGGAGCGGGTTGTAGGCATCGTTGTGTTCTGGATCAGGTATGTCGATTTTCTATGAGTTTTCCTTTTGTAAGATGGATATTTGTGCTTAAGAACTAATTATATTGATTTATTCATGCCTTCTTGTACATAGAGAAAAAACCAGAAGTTTATGGTTCCTCATATTGGAGGGAGGCTTTTATTGCATGGAAATTACAACACCGAAACTCTTACCAAAGCTGAGAAGGATTGCAAGGAGGAAGAGAAGATGTTTCCTCAAATTGAATTTTGTAAAAGAAAAAGTAGAGCGTATGGTCTGGCTACCAATTTATTTAGTAATATATGTGCTATGTGGCATACAATTATACCATATGAAACATATCTGAATACAGATGTAGAAGTTTTTTTGGGAACAATCCACGTCTAGCTGATGAAATTGAATTTTGTGGAAGTTTTTTGTAGTTTTGAAATGAGTGTGAGCTTTTTAAATTAGGATGGAGATTATATTTTTTATTTATCCAATTTGGGTGGAGAAGATATATGTCAAAGTTGGATGGAGAAGAGGCCCTATCTTCGTCCTCATTCATTGCGTAGCACAAAGCAATGGCAAGAAGCTAGACTTTCTAAGTTGAGTCATGATGATTTGAATGCGAGTTACATGGGTTTTGATGCATTAGTAAGTATAAGATGATATTTGTCCCAACACACTCGTACGTAACACGTGCAAGGTTGTCAACCATCATGATTTTTTATTAATCCATGACAACGCACTGGCATTCGACTAGTTTAGGTAGAACGCGTGCTTCGTTAAATACTTTTGTTTCTCTGTAACATCCACCCGGTTAGAAAAAAAAAGTCAGTACCTACCGTGACCTGAGTACATGGCTGGGAAGCACCCGGCTTGTCAGCCGAGCGGCTTGTTATTTCTGCCATTTTTTTAATAAATGGGGATATTTTTTTTCTTCAGGAACAATTTAACTAGGGACCGCTCTAATTATTTATTGGTAGAACAGTTCAACATGAAGATAGATTTGTATTAATTTACACCGTTATAACTCGACCCGATTAGATAAACGGATCATCAATTTTAATTAACATGGAAATTTTTAAAGAGTGCTTAATTAATATAAGTATAGATAGATATTACTATGATCTTTACTTATACTCAACCTTTCTCTTAAAATATTGTCAGCCCAACAAGAGAAGCTGTAGGGGATGTTATTTTAATTGTTGGGATCAAAGCATTTCTTATGCGTGTGTTTGGTAGCTTGTACCAAGGGTGTATGAGGGCAACAGTTTCCTTCTCAACCTATTTTTGTCTGTTTGATAGGATGTATGAGCTGTATTCAGCATGGTTCATCTTATGCAAAAAAGGCCCGTAGTATGGCTCCCGAGCGAACAAACGATCAGCCTTTCGCTGCTCAGCGTGGCTTTTGAGGCCCATCCCACTTGTTTCCTCCTCGATCCAGCAGGCCCGAACGACCTCTCCAATCCGTCGCAAAACCTAACCCCAACCTCTCGTTCCTCTCTCTGCTCCCGCGGCGCGCCACTGCCCCACTCTCCCCCGGTCGCCGCCTCCCCTGCTCGCCCCCAGCCGCCGCCTCCCTGCTCTCCCCTGGTCGCCGCCTCCCTGCTCGCCACCGGCCGCGCCGCCTCCACGTAAACCACTCTAGGATCCCAGGAATCATCTACCACGAAGGAGCCCGGAGCCACGAATCGCCGAATTTTACTCCTGATGTGGAGCACCTGCTATGAATGGGGAATTTCTATAGAAACCCTAGCTATGAAGATAAGAACAGATAAACAGGAGTAGTATGTTTCAGGTGCAGCCTATCAAACACAGTCTCATTCCAACATGTATGTTTCATGCACAGTCGAAAGCTCGACGGGTGCGCAATAGAATCACAGCCTTGGTGGATGCGCAAGGCCAACTGTGTGAAAGCAAGGAGGCAATACACGAGGAGATACATCAGTTTTACACTAACCTCTACGCTGCACAGGAAGTTCTGGTAACGGAGGAGGTGTTGCACCATGTGTCGGCTAAGGCAACAGTGCAGATGAAGCCGATGAGATTCGTAATGCTTTGTTTGGTATGGCTCCGTCGAAAGCACCTGGGGAAGATGGATTTAATGCTGGCTTCTACCAGAGGCATTGGGGGTTGATCGGTGATGATGTGACAAAGGCAGTACTCAATTTCTTAAATGGGGGCCACATGCCAG
Source organism: Hordeum vulgare subsp. vulgare (assembly GCF_904849725.1). Classification (NCBI taxonomy): domain Eukaryota; kingdom Viridiplantae; phylum Streptophyta; class Magnoliopsida; order Poales; family Poaceae; genus Hordeum; species Hordeum vulgare. Next base: position 44,093,798 of record NC_058524.1, read on the forward strand.
AGGCGGTAAATAGGACAGTGATTGTCCTTATCCCAAAGGTTAAAAATCCTCAAAACATCACTCAATACAGACCTATATCCTTGTGTAATGTTATTTATAAACTTTGCTCTAAGGTTTTGGCTAATCGTCTTCGTGAGATTCTTGATGAGATCATTTCCGAAGAACAAAGTGCCTTTGTACCAGGAAGGCTCATAACAGTTAATATTCTTACAGCTTATGAATGCATACATGCGATGAAGAGGAAGAAAGGAAAGCAGGGGTGGTGTGCTGTTAAAATTGACATGATGAAAGCATATGACCGGGTGGAGTGGGACTATCTACAAGGGATCATGAGCCAATTGGGTTTCTGTGAGAGATGGATATCTACCGTGATGAAATGTGTCAAGACAGTCTCATTCCAGGTGAAGGTGAATGGAGAGCTACTACAAAGTTTCAGTCCAACCCGGGGGTTGAGACAAGGGGACCCAATCTCTCCTTATTTGTTTCTCCTATGTGGAGAAGGCCTGTCATGCATGTTAAAGAATTATGATGGCGGATGGATTGATAGAGGTATCCGGGCAGGCCAGAGATCTCCTTGGGTATCACATTTGCTTTTTGCAGATGATTGCTTGGTTTTTATGAGAGCGGATAGTAGGAGTGCAACTCGGCTGAATGAAATCTTAAGTGCATACAGTATTGGTTCAGGCCAAAGTGCAAATAAGCATAAGAGCTCGGTGTTTTTTAGTCCAAAGTGTGGGGCTTCAACAAAACGTGGGGTTCAGAATGTTCTGTAGATACAGAGAGAAGCACTAACAGAGAAGTATCTTGGGCTGCCGACTGCTGCAGGGAAGATCACAGAGCAGAACTTCGAACACATAGTGGAATCAGCAAGATCAAATGTTCAGGGGTGGAGTTTTAGGAAAGCATCATGCCCAGGGAGAGAAGTGCATCTCAAATCTGTAGTCCAAGCTCTGCCTGCTTTCTCTATGAGTTGTTTTAAACTCACAAAAGGTTTGTGCCGAAAGTTGACGACAGTTATGTCCAAATACTGGTGGGGTGGTGCGCTAGATAAGAAAGGTGTGCACTGGCAAGCATGGTCAAACATGGCGACCCCAAAATCGCAGGGAGGAATCGGATTCAGAGATCTTGAGCTGTTCAATGATGCCTTGTTGGCAAAGCAAGCATGGAGACTACTGAACTTCCCAGAGACATTGTGTTCACGGGTGATGAGAGGGAGATATTATGCGGAAGGTAACTTCTTACAGGCCGGGTGCCCTGCCAATTTGTCTCGTACTTGGCGGGCAATCATACAGGGGCAGGAGGTTTTGAAGAAGGGGCTGATCCGCAGGGTGGGAGATGGCCGCACTACTGAGATTTGGCATGATCAATGGATAGCTGGATCACCTTCGATGAGGCCAGTCTGCAGGTTGTCGGATGAACCTGTGTAGTTCGTGTCAGATCTGCTACAGGAAGACAGTGGGGATTGGAACTTAGAGTTACTCCAACGCTTGTTCCTGCGCTCGGATGTGGAGGCAATCCTGAATATGCCTAGACCAAGGACTGTCACAGCTGATTTCTGGGCATGGGCATGGGATCGGTCGGGTATTTTCTCGGTCAAGACGGCTTACAGAGAGCTGAAACAGCAACAGAGCGAGATGCAAGGTGGGCCAAGCAGCTCGGCTGGTGATGAGGAAACATGGAAAAGCTTGTGGAAGCTTAATGTTCAACCAAAAATTCGGGTTTTCTGGTGGAGGGTGATCAAGGGTTTTTTGCCTGCAAGGGCTGAGCTTGTCACGAGACATGTAGGCGACGTTGCTACATGCGCATTGTGTGGCAATGCTGATGAAACATTGTTCCATACCTTTGTTACTTGCAACCAGGCGACACAATTCTGGACGGAAACACTTCGGTTCTTTGGGGTAAAACTCCCAAGGTTATACCAAGCGACATGGACACGGGACCTATTGGATCCAAAGTTTATCGCCAAGGAGGAGGCAGCGGTGATCATCTCTGTTATGTGGACTATTTGGAGTAGTCGCAACAAATACACACACGGCGAGACAATGTTTCAACCCCTTAGATCGATGGAGATCATCCAGGAGCATATCAGATCACTGTATATCCCAGCCAAACAGCATTCTATTCCAAAGATGAGTGAGGTTTGGATGAAACCGGATGTGGGGGTGATTAAGATTAACTCCGATGCGGCAATTGATGCAATGGATGGACGAGCAGGTACGGGAGTTGTTGCCAGGATCGTGAAGGAAGATTCATTGTGGGACGGTTCTGCCCATATGGTGGTATTACTGACCCCTATGTTAGTGAAGCTTTGGGTTGCAGAGATGCTATGTTACTCGCTAAGGAGAGACGGTGGCTGATCATTCAAATCTCATCAGACTGCAAGACAGTGATAGAAGACTGGAATGAAGGCAGGGACCGATCATATTGTGGTCCCATTTTTAGAGAGATGTCCTCATATCTCTCGTGTTTCCAGGGTTTCGAATTAAAATTTAGTGAAAGAGACGCAAATAAAGTAGCTCATATGCTTGCAACAAGAGGGCTCTTCACTGAGATGCAAAGTGTAACTATGGATGTTATCCCTGCCTTTCTGAGTGTGGCTGTGCACTCAGATTATGTATGGTCTTTGAATAAATAAAATGCCTGAGGGCTGTATCTTAAAAAAAAAAGGTACAACGTACCAAAACAAAGTCTCACCTCAGCATGTATCAACACATACATTACTACCAAACAACAACAAATGCATCTACTCAGGATGTTTACACTGACCATGTCTTAGATGAAAACGACCAAGGCTAGATAGGGAATGCAATCAAACACAACCTACGTTTGTAGGCACAAGATAGGATTTCTTCCCCGTTTTCCAATCGACATTCCTTATTCCACTCTCGCCTTCTCTTTCAATCACCGGACGAATTGTTCTATCAGTACCATTTTCAGGTTGTTCCTTGACATTCTTCCTGGCATGGAAGATGAGGATCTCTAGCTAGCTAGTGGCGGGAGAAAGGTAATCGATCCATTGCATAAGATAATTAAACATCCCCTTAACCTTTTATTAAACAGCTCCATACACGCAGAGAGTGCATCAGTTTTGATGGGCCTAGTGCATGCGGGCACATGATCTGATGGTCGTGGTAAACTTCCTATGCGGTGCAGTGGTAACTAGCCTGCAGGATTTGCTAGCGTGGCTGCGCGTCGAGCCAGCCATCGGGAGAGATGTAGGACAAGTTGACGAACCTAGCGATTTCTTTGCCGCTCAGCTGCTTGGCCCACGGTACTCGCTCCGTCGTGTTGGACCCCGCCCCTTTGCACTCTGATTCCACCATCGTTAGCGATGCCCTGCAAGTAAACCCAACACCAAGAAAATCATATATGTGCGCAATAGTTTAACTAGGCGATCGGCGGGAAACTATTATGCGAGCACAGAAGCACACAATCCTGGCTAAGGAAAACATTTTCCTCTCTTTCTTTTTTTGAGAACAATCATGCATACACGTGACTAACTACTACTCCCTCTGTACCTAAATACTTGTAGTTAAGGGGAATTAGTTTATGTATAGAGAAAGTACATGTAGATATTTAACTTGATGAAAAAAAAATCATGTTCTGTATGCCGCTTGGAAGAAGTAATGCGAGTATACAAAATTGTACTCTTCTATCTATGATTAAAAAAAATGTCCCCTCGGATGAATCATGAGTGTCATGGTTTTAGTTCAAATTTGAATTGAACCACGATACTTATTATGGATCAGATGGAGTACTACTCTATGCATCCATTTTCAGGTGTTTAAAGTATAAAAATTGCCATTTTTCTCGAAAAAATAGGAAGGGCATAATATACCACCATGCATATACACTATCACTTTTTTAGAATTAGGGAACTATTTTGATTTTTTGAAAGTAAAATGTGCAAGAACACTAGCTAGGATGCACGAAATTAATCCATTCTGGATGATTAGCTAGTTTTAAACTCACTCTTTTCCCTTGGAGTTCCAGATGTCCCAACCTTGGCGGTCCACAACGATAGACATGTAGGTCTGGTAGAAGATGACCCTAGCATAGTCTCGCCATGGGCGTCCCAGGTATATCGGCATCAACCCGCCCACCTTGCACTCCTTGAACACAAATGCGGTGTCATCTTTGTCACTGTCTCGCCCGTGCGCCGTGATGGATCCCAGCGTCTTCGTCAACTTCCCCGTCCACAAATAGCATCCCTACATGCACGCACGTACACAAACATTTCCGTCATCGACAACACACATGTTGAGAGACCAGCTGATAGACACGTCTGATTCAAATAATTTGCACCTGGAAGATGGACCGGGCGTTGCCGAAGATGAAGTCCACGGCGCCGCCGATGACACAATTCTCATAGTAGTGCCTCCCAGACATATCACACAACGTGTCCTGAACACTGAAGAAGCCGCACCCATAGAATGACGATCGGTCCCCGTCGACCAGGGCAGCCACCGCTTGCGCCTGGCTGACGCCGTCGTATGTGTTCTACAATGGTAACTCACGTCAAGGCTGAAATCTTCTTGAGATCACATCGATGGTGAGAGAACCCATTGGGTGACATACTAAACCTTGAACGTGATGTGGCGGGCGACAAAATCGTCGGCATGAGAGGCGAAGGTTGGGGTGTCGGCGGTGGTGGACGACCCGCCGGCGTGGTCGGCCCACTCGATGGACGTCTGCAGCCTCCCCTCGCCTTCCAGCAGGACGAAACTCTTGTTAAATGGCACAACCACCTTCTCACTTCATCGTGTATCCATTACCAGAATACAAAAAAGAACATAGTCAAAATCTGCTTCGTTATCATACCAATCGACTACGCACATGGTGTATGTATGAAAGATCTTTTTTTTAGAGTATGTGAAGCAAATGAAGGATGTACGAATCACGTGTAAGTGCCGGCGGCGACGTGGACTCGGATCCATTGGTTGTTGCCGAAAGGGACGGCGTCGATGGCTGCTTGGATGGACTTGAAGTCACCACGGCCCGTGTGGTCGACGAAGATGCTTTTAGCCACCGCCTGTGCAGCGTCGCAGCGGTGAGATGTCTCCGGTGTAGAGGCTATCAAGAGTGCCACAACAGTAATGGCTACGGACAGCAGTCGCCGTCGTGTGAGCTTCTTCATGGTTCTTCGTCTTGTACCCTATTAGTCTAGTCTGGCCAGATGAAAAATGAAAGAGCTGATGATACCGACATATAATGAAGCTCCACAAAAATTCGAACCAACTGGGAAAGAAATAAGCCCCGTTTGGAAATGAGCAATCGCTGATGGGTGCCCCGAGTTATGGTAAGCGACTGATTGCGAATCACATTTCTTTCCATGCGTGATGAACGTACGGTGATACGTTTCCATTTCAATTCTTGTACGTGCGCGCGAACCATGCAAGTAATATTGGGCGGCTTCTCCCCTCGGCTTGTGCTATGTGATGGGATGCATGGTGCATGAGTTGTGTGTACAAATGTGTGTGGTAAAAACTATTTAGATGGTCGTCTGGCAGCAAAATTTTGTGCTTCGACCTTTCTAACAAAGTTTAGCCGGATTTAACTGCATTTCAAACAATTTTCGCATCTGAACCTTTTGCGGCCGTCGCCAGGCATGGCAGTAGCCTAGCACAGCTCCAACACTAATGGCCCCGTGGCTAGCCGTTGCGGTAGTGTGAGTTTCTTCATGGCTCTTTGTCTTGTACCTATTAGTCTAGTCTAAAGAAATGAAAAAGAAAGAGATGATGGTGATTTGTAATGAAGCTCACATTGAGAAGCTCGACAATTCGAATCGACTGGGAAAGAAACAAGCCCGGTTTGGAAATCAGCAATCACTAATGGCTGCTCCGGGCATGGTAAGTGACTGATATGCGAATCACATCTTTCCATGCGTGGTCAACGGTGATATCTTTCCATTTCAAGTCTTGTACGTGCGCTCGAACCATGCAGAGAGCATGCAAGTAATGTTGGGCGGCTTATCAGCCTGTGCGCTATGGAGAGTATTTAAAAAACCATTACAATTCAGCCTGTGCTATGGATGTTGTGGATACAAGAGATTTTTTATATTTATAATTGCAGGGCTTTATCCTACACATGTCATGGACTAATAAACCTTAGGTCATTCATTTAAGGGTAATTTTTCGCTGTCCTACAAAACTCTGCATTTGAAGGCCCAACAACGTCTATAAAAATAAAGTTGCGTAGTAGACATCATACCCCCGCTCCTGCTCCCGTGCGACATCGCCCACCGCACCGGAGTGCCCGTGCGCCCTTCCTCTGGTCATCTCCAACGTCATCTCCCCTACCGTCGCCGCTGCCGGGGGCTCGCAGGGCAAAGCCTTTGCGCTGCAGTGATGGCGGCGACGCTTCTTCTCGGCCAGATCCGGTCAGGGGCAGCAGTCCTCGCCGGCCGGACATACGGCCGTGATGAGGAGTGGTGGCGACCAGCTTCGACATGCACGCGACGGACTACAACAATGTGTCCTGTGACGACGGCTTGGTTGCCCGATCTGATCCTAGATGGGCTTTTGCGGGACGCACAAGTTGTTGTCGTGTACCATCCCTGTTCCGTCAACGGCTTGCTGCCACTAGGCTCGACCTGCAACACGAGAAAGTCAGGGGCTCTGGCCTTGGGCGTAGCGATGGTGGCCACCTCCTTCGTCGGAGGTGGTCGGCCTGGGGCTGGGTGGTCGGATCTCAAGATCCGTCATCTAGTTCTGGTTGCGAGTCGGGGAGACATAGTTGCCGGTGAAAATCGAGCCGTTGGCGGGCAATGGCGGCGTTTTGCGTCGTTACCTTGTTGAAGGCATCATCGTATGTAACTATTGTTGATCCACTCGTGCTGCTTCAGGGGAAACCCTAGGATCTGGTCTTCCAGATCGGACGATGACGACACCACAGTGTTGTTTCTCTATTGGGAGCATCATTTGTGGAGCAACGCCAGAAGACAGACGCAGGAGGTGGAGCGGTTTCGTCTTGTACAGAGCTCCGGTGGAGCTGTGAAGTCATGTTTGGCTGACAGGTGCTATGCTGAGTCATGGCTGGTTGGCAGGTGCTACGCACGACAGATCTTTCAGAGTCTTCGCGTCTGGACGGAAGAGCGTGGGGCGGTGGCGCCGTTGTGTGTGTCGTGGTGGCGTTGACGGATGTCCAGACCAACAAGGATGATGCAGATGTCTCTCCTCAAGACGGCTCAGTGGTCCGATGATGATGGTGTCTTTTAAAACGTGTGCATGTGGTGTATGCTTTAGTTCTGCTGCATCAATTATTGGTTCCGATACGTTATGTGGTTGGGTTGACGACAACACCGGTTTTAGATATGACGAATGAGAGCACTGCATATTATCGAGTTTGTAGGTGTGAGTGATGACTTTGGGTGGATTGATATATGTTCCTGTAAGACCTTTGTAAAATAGTTAATAAAGATGGCTGCATGTATTAATTGATGCAGAGGCCGTATAGGAGGTTTAACCTCCTTTCTAAATGGGAAAAAACAGTATACACAAGCACGAGATAATGACCAGGATGCGGTTAGTTTTACTTGGGCCACATCAACCAAGAATTGGCGACGTGGAGGCTCCCGTTTGTTTGCCCCCGAAAGAAAGACACACCAGGCCGTTCGTCTTGGTTGTGCATTTCTGCTTTTGCCCTAGCTAACCAAGCTAACCGCCGCTCGAAGTTCCATCCATCCAGCGCGCCGTTACTTGGCTAGATCCCACGCGCACAGGCGCTGGCACAGCTTGTAGAAATCCTGCGGCCTGGATGACACTGTGCGTGCTCTGACGGACGTTGGCGCCTGCTATCTAGCTGCCATCTGGAGGGAGTTCAGCGCAAAGCTGTGCCGAGGTGTCCTCGTCGACCTTTGCCGTCGTGAGAATTCCTTTGTGTCGCTCCCCGACGATGTCATGCTGGCAATCCTGGCGTGGCTCACCGATGACATGGACCTCTTGCGGGCCGCGAGCACTTGCACGGAGCTGAGACGCCTCGTGGCCGACCACGACAGCGAGCTCTGGAAGCAGAGGTATAGGGCCTTGTGCATGTCGACATGGGGCGACGACTCGCCGGAGACGATCTGGATGGAGGGGTGGTGCAAAGAGAAACACATTCTTTTGAATAAAACCTCTCAAAAACTCGAAAGGTTATGGCAGCTATGGGGGGGAATGCTACAAACGTCGCCGGCCGTGGGATTTATTTCGAAAGGCTCCCCGTGTAATACTAGTAACCAGAAAGCTTGACGCGGCTATAAAGCGTTGCACGGCGACATAGGTGATGTTTCTTTCATGCATGGTCCGAAGGAAGCTAATACTCCGTATGTAGTCCGTCCGTTCCATAATATAAATCTTTTTAGAGATTTTACTAGAGGACTACATACGGATGTATATAGACATACTTTAGAGTGTAGATTCATTCATTTTCCTTCGTATGTTGTCCTTTAGTAAAATCGCTTAAAAGACTTATATTTAGGAACGGAGGGAGTAGATTGGCGCATAATCTAGCTAGACTACATAGTTTTGCTTTGAACTCTACTTTTGTTTGGGAGGGAGTAGATTGGCGCATAATCTAGCTAGACTACATAGTTTTGCTTTGAACTCTACTTTTGTTTGGGAGGGAGTAGATTGGCGCATAATCTAGCTAGACTACATAGTTTTGCTTTGAACTCTACTTTTGTTTGGGATGGTGATCTCGTAGTTTTTTACTATCACACATTGTGGAGAATGTAATTTTGATCTGAGTTAATAAAGTGCATCATGTGGCTTTCCCCTCAGAAAATTGTATCGACAAGAATGTTGAGTATCGTGATTATTGATTATTTAGAAGTATATGATAGACTAGTTTTGTGCTATCTTGCTTTGGACTTCAACAAGGTTATGTACTCCCAGAGCAGCATTATGGCTTGTACCACCATATGATCATATTATATGAACAATTACTAAGTGATGGGGTCATAGTCCTAGGGTAGGGTCATAGGCCTGCTATACCCGGTCCTACCCAAGGACTACCCCACACAAAGGACAAGATCCTAAGTCTGCCCCGACTGAATTAAGGAGTCCCCATCATCCAGCCGGTAACAAGTCCTGAATCATTCAGTCGGAGACTAGCATTCGGAGGATACCAGGCTAACCGACTGGATACACTCGGTACGTCGTAACCCCTCTGGAGGGAAACTCCCGTGCGTTTCCGGGTGCATTTATTAGCATTTAGAGCATACGTTACTGTAACGTACGCATTCAATCGCCACTACTCTGCCCCTGAATCAGAACCGTTGTGGAGGGCAGCGCACTCTATATAAGCCACCCTCCTCCACTGATAAAGGGGTTAGAAAAATCATTGTATACCATATTACACTCGACAACAAGCTCCAAGAGCACTGAGACGTAGGGCTGTTACCTCCACCGCAGAGGGGCCTGAACTCATACAACCTCGTCGTAGCTAGGACTCTGCCCATCCCCTTCGTACCCTACACATCTACTGTCAGGCTTATACCCACGACAGTTGGCGCCCACCGTGGGGCAGGCGTCTAAGCGACTTCCAGCGAGTTTGCGACTACTTCCTTTCGTCATGTCGACCGGTGGAGATTCGAGCATGGGTCACCAGATCTTCTTCGGCGCTCTCTCCTTCACCGTCGATGATTCGGCGTGGCTTCGGGAGGCGCCTCTCGACGTCAAGGCGCTTCCCCGTCGCGGGGCCACGCACTTCCGTGCCGGCGCCCGCGGCATTCTTCTTCTCCAACAATCGACTCCGTTGTCGACCTGCACTTCCGTTGTTCGCCGCAACAAGCGTCCCGCCGTCCGCGTCTCCAACGTTGGGTGCAGCATGCCCGAGCGCGTCAGATCGCGTCTTCTCAAGTGGCAGTTCTGGAGTCTGTTGTGGTTGCCCCGCGTTCCCAGCGCTCGGGCTCAGTTCCGACTGAGTTCCCTTCCAGGTACGCGGGTCGCGGGCCTGCAGCAGAAGTACACATGGCCAACTCCCATGAAGATCCCCGTCAAGCCGGCCAGAGCGAGCGCGAGATCGGTGAAGCATCCGGTGCACGCCGTCCTCCTCGCCGTTCTGCCAGTCGGCACACTCGGCGGAGCAACGTGGAGTTATTCCACACACCCCTCCTCAACTTGGCTGCGGCTGCCAAGATTGCCGATTCCCTCCAGCCGACTGATTCAAAGGCAGGAAGGGGAATCGAGCAGATCCGAGCTCTGTTACACACGGCGCAGCAGCAGAATTCGGCAGTCTCCCAGTCGCACAATCGGATCTATAATAGTTCCGTCCATGCAAACACGCATCGGTCGGTTCACAGCCCTGGTTCCCATCAGCACCACAGGGGAGGCAGCCGTTCCATGATCCGTGAAGATCGCCGCCGCTCACGCTCCCCTCCGCGGGGTGGGCCTTATGGGTCCCGGCATCATGATGATCGGCGTTCAGTCGGCGACACTTACGACCCAAGACCCGACGCAAGAGGGCGAATCGCCCAGCGAAGGGTCGACAGGGGTCGAGCCCACCGCGATGGTCACGATGTGGACCGTCCAGGTGGAAGCAGGACCATCGTGTCCGGCCCCGAGTGTTTTAGTCGAGCCATCCGCTCGGCTAACATCCCACCCAACTTCCGATTGGCAGCGGGAATCGGTAAATTTACGGGGGAATCCAAGCCTGAAACATGGCTAGACGACTACCGAGTGGCAGTCCAGATCGGAGGAGGAGACGACCATGTCGCTATGAAGCACCTCCCTCTGATGCTCGACGGCTCGGCGCGAGCTTGGCTGAACCAGTTGGCCCCCTCCAGCATCTATAGTTGGGTAGATCTGGCCCGAGTGTTCATCAGGACCTTCGAAGGAACGTGCAAACGCCCTGCAGGCCTTGTGGAGCTTCAGCACTGTGTTCAAAAGCCGAACGAGCCCTTGCGCGACTTCATCCAGCGATGGACAACTCTCTACCATACGGTGGAGAACGTCACCGAGCATCAAGCAGTCTGCGCGTTCAAGGCAGGCGTACGGTACAGAGAGCTGTACCTAAAGTTCGGTCGAACAGGCGACATCTCCATGAGCAAGATGATGGAGATAGCGGCTCGCTATGCCAATGGCGAGGAAGAGGACCGCATCCGGAGCGGCAAACACAAGACAGTCGGCGATGCCGACGGAGGTAACACTCGGAAGCAGAAACAGAAGGTTCCGCCCACACCGCAAGCAGAAGCTGCAGCTGTGACCAGTGCCAAGTTCAAGGGCAAAGGGAAGGCGCAGTTTACCCCCAAGAAGAAGCCATTCAACAATCCCATCCTGGACCAGCCTTGTCCGGTTCACACGAAGATGGACGAAGAAGGCAACCCCATATACGCGAAGCACACCACTCGACAGTGTCGTCTCTTGATCCAGGGGTTCAGCGAGGGACAACCAAGTGAGAAGGATCCTGAACAAGATGAGGAGGATAAGGAGGATCCGTTCCCCCAAGTCCATGCAACCCTCATGATTTTTGCTGACATCGAAAGCAAGAGTCGACTGAAGCTGGTGAACAGGGAGGTCAACATGGCCGTTCCGACCAACCCCAAATTCCTCAAATGGTCTCAGACTGCGATCACCTTTGACCAGTCGGATCATCCAGCGCATATTCCCACCCCTGGAAGACAGGCTCTGGTCGTCGACCCGGTGGTGGAAGGAGTTTGACTGCGCAAAGTCCTCATGGACGGCGGTAGCGGGCTGAACATCATGTACGCCGACACTCTAAAGGGAATGGGAATTCCGATGTCCCGGCTCAGTGAGAGCAGTATGCAGTTCCACGAAGTCGTCCCTGGACGGAAGGCCAAGTCACTCGGCCAGATCGCGTTGGACGTCGTTTTTGGCTCCGACAAGAACTTTCGCAAGGAGAAGCTCACATTTGAGGTGGTAGATTTCCAGAGCGCTTACCACGCAATTCTGGGCCGCCCAGCATATGTGAGCTTCATGGCACGTCCATGTTATATATACTTGAAGTTGAAGATGCCAGGCCCGAAAGGTGTGATCACCATCACGGGCAACCGTCAGCGAGCCGAAGAGTGTCTGCAACAGGGATCAAGAATCGCCGACCAGCAGATGGCCGTACTCGAGCTCGACGAGTACAAGAAGACAGTCGACCCTGCCGACCTGATGCGCTCAAAGAAACCAGCTTCTGAGTCCGCGTTCCAGTCAGCGGGGGAGACGAAGAAGGTCAGCATCCACCCGACGGACGACTCTGCCGCCCCAACGAACATCTCCACCACCCTCGATCCTAAATAGGAAGCCGAGCTCACCAAATTCCTCCGTGAGAACTGGGACATCTTCGCATGGAAACCCTCTGACATGCCAGGTGTGCCCAGGGAGTTGGCTGAGCACCGACTGCACGTCGATCCCGTCGCTCGGCCCGTCCGAGAGCGCCTGTGCCGGTCCGCCGCGCACAAGAGGAAGGCGATCGAAGAAGAGGTGGCCAAGCTGTTGGCCGCCAACTTCATTCGCGAGGTTCACCACTCCGAGTGGCTCGCAAATGTTGTCATGGTGCCCAAGAAGGACAAGTCGCTCCGAATGTGCATCGACTTCAAGCATCTCAATAAGGTCTGCCCGAAAGAGCATTTTCCGCTCCCCCGCATAGATCAAATTGTCGATTCGACTACGGGATGCGAGCGCTTGTTGTTTCTTGATGCCTACTCAGGCTATCATCAGATCCATCTGTATGGTCCCGATGAGTTAAAAAGAGCCTTCATCACCCCATTCGGGTGCTTCTGCTACATCACTATGCCTTTCGGTCTAAAGAATGCAGGAGCTACCTTTATGCGCATGATCCAAAAATGTCTCCTCGACCAGATCGGTCGCAATGTGGAGGCATATATGGATGATATCGTAGTCAAGTCACGCAAAGGTTCCGACCTGCTGACTGACTTGGCAGAAACATTCGCCAACCTTCGGAGGTACGATATCAAGGTCAACCCAGCCAAATGTTCATTCGGTGTTCCCAACGGAAAGTTACTCGGTTTCTTCGTTTCCGAACGAGGGATCGACGTTAACCCCGAAGAGATCGGGACCATCGTCCGAATGGAGAGGCCGGTCAGAATACACGATGTTCAACGGCTCACAGGTTGCCTAGCGGCTTTGAGCAGGTTCATCAGTCGACTCGGCGAGAAAGCACTTCCTGTGTACCGACTCATGAAGAAATCAGATACCTTCGAGTGGACAGACGAAGCCCAAGTCGCATTCGACGACCTCAAAGTCCTACTTTCCACCCAGCCGGTTCTTACCGCTCCGTTCAGTAAAGAGCCCCTTCTTCTATATATCGCGGCTACAAACCAAGTCGTCAGTACTGTTCTTATAGTCGAGCGAGAAGAAGAAGGCAAAGCATACAAAGTTCAGCGGCCAGTGTACTACGTCTCCGAAGTCCTGACCCCTTCCAAGCAGAGGTATCCCCATTATCAAAAACTTATCTATGGGATCTATATGACTGCGAAGAAGGTGGCTCATTATTTCCAAGACCACTCGGTATCTGTCGTTTCTGATGCTCCGTTGTCGGAAATTCTCCACAATCGAGACGCGTCAGGCCGAGTGGCGAAGTGGGCAATGGAGATGCTGTACTGTGCCATCAAGTTCGAGGCCAAGAAAGCTATTAAGTCTCAAGACCTGGCTGACTTTATAGCAGAATGGGTAGAACAACAGCAACCGACCCACATCTACTCGGCTCATTGGACAATGTTCTTCGATGGGTCTAAGATGTTGAATGGCTCCGGCGCTGGTGTGGTGATCATATCACCAAAGGGCGACAAGCTCAAGTACGTGCTGGAGATACACTTTGATTCCTCCAACAACGAGGCAGAGTATGAAGCTCTCCTCTACGGACTGTGCATGGCCATCTCACTCGGCGTTCGTCGCTTGATGGTCTACGGCGATTCGGATTTGGTGGTCAATCAAGTGATGAAAGAGTGGGATGTAAGGAACCCCACCATGACAACATACTGCAATGCAGTGAGGAAGCTGGAGAAGAAGTTTGAAGGTCTAGAGCTCCACCATGTTCCGAGACTGAAGAGCCAAGCAGCTGATGAGTTGGCAAAACTCGGGTCCACTCGGAGACCAGTCCCGAGTGATGTCTGCCTCGAGCACCTCCATCTTCCCTCAGTCAAAGAAGATCCCTTCACAGAAGAGCCGGTACAACCCAAGAGCGCAACAGATCCGACTGAAGTCGATGTACCTGCTGTGGTTGATCTCGTCATGGAGATTCTGGCTGTCATTCCCGATTGGACTGTGCCGATCATTGCATATATCCTGAGGCAAGAACTTCCAGAAGATGAAGTCCAAGCCAGGCAAATAGTTCGCAGATCGAATGCATTCACTGTCATTGATGGTCAATTGTACAAGGAGAGTGTTTCAGGCGTTCTTCAACGATGCATTTCCCCGGAGGAAGGGCAGTTGATCCTAGAGGATATTCACTCGGGAACCTGCGGTCATCACGCTTCTTCGAGAGCAATCATCGCCAAGGCATTCAGAGCCGGTTTCTTTTGGCTGCAGGCAAACGAGATGGCCAAAGATATGGTCGACCGATGTGAAGGCTGTCAGTTCTACTCCAACAAGTCCCACAAGCCAACATCTGCATTGAAGACAATCCCTCTTGTGTGGCCATTTGCAGTGTGGGGATTAGATACAGTCGGACCATTCAAGACAGGCCAAGGAGGCTACACACATCTGTTGGTAGCAGTCGACAAGTTTACAAAATGGATAGAAGCCAAGCCCATCAAGAAACTCGACGCCTCAACAGCTGTCAAATTTGTCAGGGACATCATTTCCAGATTCGGGGTACCTCACAGCATAATCACGGACAACGGGACAAACTTCGACTCGGACAGATTCAAAGGTTTCTGTGTGAGTCAGGGTATCCGAGTGGATTTTGCTTCTGTGGCACATCCTCAATCCAACGGACAAGCTGAACGGGCGAATGGGCTTATCCTTCAAGGTTTGAAGCCCCGACTCCTGCGAGAGGTGGGACATGTTGCTGGCGCATGGGTCACCGAGTTACCTTCAGTGCTTTGGGGCCTTCGCACCACTCCGAACAGATCAACGGGGCGATCACCGTTCTTCCTCGTTTATGGAGCAGAAGCGGTCCTTCCGAGTGACCTGCTTCACAATGCCCCACGAGTCGAACTCTTCTCCGAAGCTGAAGCAGAACAAGCAAGGCAAGATGGAGCCGATCTTCTCGGGGAGGAACGCGAGATGGCACTCACTCGCTCAACAATTTACCAGCAAGATCTGCGATGCTTTCATGCGCGTCATGTCAGGAGTCGCACATTCCAAGCAGGCGATTTAGTGCTCCGAGTGGATCAGCAAAGACCCCACAAGTTGGCTCCGGCCTGGGAAGGGCCTTTCATCATCTCCAAGGTGCTGCACAACGGAGCATACAGACTCTACAACATTCAAAGGGAGACAGACGAGCCGCGCGCATGGAACGGAGACCTCAAGCGATTTTATACGTGATCGTCGACTGAAGCAGTGTAACGAACAAGTTTCGATGAAATAATATACAGCAGACTCGGTTTTTTGCAGATTCAGAGTTTTTTTCCACGGTCACAGACTCCGGACATAAAAAAAACTTAGTTGCAATCATGAATCGCCTAAGTTCTAACTTCCTCCGAGTGTGCACTAAACGTCACACTCGGAGACTTAGCTGCGATCCTGAATCGCCTAAGTACCAACTTCCTCCGAGTGTGCGCTACACGTCGCACTCGGAGACTTAGCTGCGATCATGAATCGCCTAAGTTCTAACTTCCCCCGAGTGTGCACTAAATATCACACTCGGAGACTTAGCTGCGATCCTGAATCGCCTAAGTACCAACTTCCTCCGAGTGTGCGCTACACGTCGCACTCGGGGACTTAGCTATGATCAAGAATCACCTAAGTAATAACTTCCTCCGAGTGTGCACTACACGTCGCACTCGGGGACTTAGCTGTGATCAAGAATCACCTAAGTTCTACCTTCCTCCGAGTGTGCACTAAACGTCGCACTCGGGGACTTAGCTGTGATCAAGAATCACCTAAGTAATAACTTCCTCCGAGTGTGCACTACACGTCGCACTCGGGGACTTAGCTGTGATCAAGAATCACCTAAGTTCTACCTTCCTCCGAGTGTGTACTAAACGTCGCACTCGGGGACTTAGCTGTGATCAAGAATCACATAAGTAATAACTTCCTCCGAGTGTGCACTACACGTTGCACTCGGGGACTTAGTTGTGATCAAGAATCACCAAAGTTTTACCTTCCTCCGAGTGTGCACTACACGTCGCACTCGGGGACTTAGTTGTGATCAAGAATCACCTAAGTTCTACCTTCCTCCAGGAGTGCACTAAACGTCGCACTCGGAGACTTAGCTGTGATCAAGAATCACCTAAGTATTAACCTTCTCCGAGTATGCACTAAACGTTGCACTCCAAACAACATTCAAACACAAGAGTAAACGCTTTCATTCGGATTCCAAAATCCTTGAAAACATAGTTAACTCGGTACGGATCAAGCTTACTCGCACCGATTTAAAAGTATGACAGCCAACAGAAGTGGCCAAAGTACCTTACAGATAAACACTCGGCATACCGAGGATAAAGTTTTATTACGCGTCAGCTGGGCCGGCGCCAGGACTGGAGGGTTCCACAAAAGTGTCCAAGTCGATTCCGTCGGCGATGCGGGTAGCAGTCTCAAGGAACATCTCCATGAAGTCTTCGAATCGAAGTTTCTTCGTGTTGGCGACCTTCAGTGTCTTCAGCTTCTCTTCCCGCACCTCCTTGCAATGGACTCGGACCAAGGATAAGGCAACGTCAGCACCGCAACGCGCTGCCGATTTCTTCCACGATTGCACCCGGCTCGGAATCTCCTCGAGTCACGCCATCAGGGACTCCATCTCCTGCCGCGACTCGTCTTCTGGCCAAAGTTCCTTGTCAATTCGGCCAACGACCTCTCTCAGTCGACCGATGAAAGGACCCACTTTGCTTACGCGGATATGCACCCGGAGCAGATCCCGATTGGCGTCCTCACCGAGTGGTACGTTGTCCTGAATGGACCGCTCCACAGCCGCTGCTTCAGCTTCAGCATCAACGCAAAAGTCTGCAACAAAAGGGCAAGTATACAATAAAAACCGAGTGTAACGCACACGGTACAAGCACTCGGCAAAACATAAGACTTACCAGCCAGACGAGTCATCATCTGCCCAGCCCAGTCGTTGACATACTTCTCCTGAGCTATGCATCGTCTGTTCTGAACAGCCATCTGATTCATGAGAATAGTCCTCTGTTTCCCCATTTTTTCCACCTCCTTCCTCAACACCTTGTTCGCCTCCCGAGCCTCCTCTAGGGCCTTCTCTCGTCCCTCCAGAGCATCCTTCATGCCGGCCATGGCGAGCATAGCAGCATCAAGTTCACCAGCGAACTGGTTCCTCTCCGCTCTTAGAGCCTCATAGGCAGTACCCATTTCACAAGTTTTCTGCCACCAAGAAACAAGGGACAATCAGCAAGTTCAACAATTAACAGTCTAAGTTCTTCAGACCCCTGCCGACGCAAGCAGTCGACCGCGGTCTCGGGGACTACACCCAGTGGGTTCACTCAGAGTGACCCCACTGGCATGCACCTCAAGCAGGCCTGCCCTATTGAGATGCATGTTATCACCCACGCCTCCGGGGGAAATACTACCCGAACTGAGTACAACTTACTCTCGGGGACTCTTACCGTAAGTGCACTCCGACTGCAACAAATACTCGCACTCGGTAATCCTATCTACACACACAACCAAACTCAAGACAAAATGTATAAAGACAACTGTCAGTGCAAGCACTCGACAGAAGTCTCGGGGACTACACCCACTGGGTTCACTCAGAGTGAACCCATTGCAAACAAAAGCTGCTATTCAAGAACACCCAGTGGGTTACAGGGGAAAAGTAAATACTTACTAGACCACTTACTCGGATATCATCGCGCAGCTCCAAGCTCCGCTGGTACAAGGCCGCAACGGAGTCATAAGCCCTCTTGGCTTCTCCAGCCATCAGCTCCGCCTGCACCATAGCCCCCTTGGCCGCTCCCACCTGCTCCTCCGGAAGACGTCGGATGCTGAATCCAGCATTCGACGAACTTGGAATCGTCGGAGGTTCCTGGGGCATCCCAAGGTCCGCCCCAGTCGGCTCCTCCTCCACCAGCACTGGTTTAGTCGGTGGCGGCGCCTCAGTCGGCAAGACGTCGGCGGCGGGAGCGGCAGCCTCAAGAACAGGCTCCACGGCGGGGTCGGCTCTCCCCTGGTCGTCCTCGCCCAGGCAAATCTTCCCTGACAGGCCGAACGACATGACATCTCAGAAAAAGAAAGAAACAAGCCCTATGATAGAATTGGAGACGCGATGGGATAAAACACCCGACTCTCCTACAACGCACCTGGTTGGGACAAAACGACGTTGTCCGTGTCCATGGGGTCGTCCCCTTGGCGGGCCAGAGAGGTGGCTGAGGTAGCGACCCTGTCGAGTGAAAGCCATTCAGCCTGTAAACAGAAGTTCACTCGGATAACAGAAAGAACCGAAAGCTAGATTCACTTACGTGGAGGTGACAGGGATAGCAACCCTCATTCGCGGCAGAGCCTTTCGAGGCTTAGGCCCACTCGGCTTGGGCACCCTAGAAGACTGGCCCGCAGGCTCAGCGGCGGCGTCCCTAACCCTCTTGGTGCCTCGAACACTCGGGGCCACCGGAGCAGTAGGTGGAGCACTCGACGACGCAGGAGGAGCCGAAGGGACGGCGAGCTCGTGTCGACGCTTGGTCCGATGCTCTGGTCGTGGAGGTGGCGAGTCTTGCTCCTCATCTCCTTCCTCTTCCTCGGTGTCCTCCCCCTCCGACTCCCCGCTGTCGGAGACGTATTCGGCGCTCTCCACGCTGCCTTCCTGGCTGCCTTCCTCCTCTCCCTCCTCCGGATTCCCATTCGATACGGGGGAGAACCAGTTGGTCCACGCCTGCATAAAGTCCAGTCGGAAGCATTAGACATCACATGGAGATATAGACAAACGACTGGAATTAAGACAGTTCAGTGCACTCGACAAGTGCCACTCACCTGATTCGGTGGAGGATGGTCCGCGCTGTAAGGCCTCACTCGACGAGCTCCCTTGGGGTTCTCACAGGGACCTGTGATTTGGAGCACCCACGAGGTCACCTCCTCCTCGGTCACGCCCACCACGTTGGTCCGAGTGGAGTCTTCGGGCCCCGTGTAATGCCACATGGCGTGGTCACGAGCCTGAAGAGGCTGGATCCGCCGACCAAGGAAGACTTCCATCAGGTCTATACCGGTGACCCCCCTCCTGACGACATCCACGAGGGCCTCAACCAAGGGCTGGATGTCGTTCTTCTCGGCCTTCGAGAGCGCAAGCTGCTTAGGCGGGGCGGGCCGATCTAAACTAAAAGGAGGCAGCCCAGTCGACGCGTTCGGACAGGTGACATCCTGGCAGTAGAACCACGTCGATTGCCAGTTCCTAACCGACTCACTTAACTGGAGAGCAGGATAGCTACTCCGACTCTTCTTCTGGAATCCTAAACCTCGGAGAGCTGGAGGAGGTGCGTCTTATCATTCGACTGACTAAGACGTTTGATAGTTTGGGATCGGGCGGAGAAGATGTGTTTGAACAAACCCCAATGAGGAGGACAACCGATGAAACACTCGCACAAAACAACAAAGGCATAAAGATGGGCGATGGCATTCGGAGGAAAGTGGTGAAGTTGGGCCCCGAAGTGATTCATGATGCCTTTAAAGAAGGGATGCGGGGGCAAAGAAAAACCTCTGTGGACATGGCTAAGGAGCGGGACGCGCTCCCCCTCCCGAGGCGCTGGCTCGACCTCGTCGTCCGCCGGCAGTCTCCAGGACTTATGCACAAGCATTCCGTGCTCCACCAGCTCCAGCAGGTCGCCCTCCGTCACCGTGGAGGGGAGGAAGTCTCCTTGGATCCACCCCGCCGGCAGCGGCCGCTGCCGCCGCTGAGCAGGCGCCGCCGCCTTGTTCTTCTTCTTCCTCGCCTCCATCTTGCTGGTCTGACCCTTGGTCATGGAGGCGACGGCGAACCCTCGAGAGGGAGGAGAAGGAAGGAGCGTAAGAGCGCAGAGGGTGGCGAGGAAGACGGAGTAGGCGAGAGCGAAAGATCCGGCGAGCGTAACGGAGGAACCTCGCCGCCCAGATTTAAATAGAGTGCCGACTGGGTCACTGGCGAATGGGCCCGAAGCCTTATCCGCCCGACCGGCCGCGGCGATATCAGTGGAGGAGTTGAAGGCGCGAGAATCGAGGCGTCAGGCGCTACTCGAGTGCGCTGGCGTCATCCCCGCTGAGCACGCGGAACCCGAAATTTGAGATCCCGGAAAATCCGCCGCTATCAGTTGACCGGTCGCGTCAAAAGATGCCGCGAAAACACTCGGTTCCCGACAGTCTGTTTCGCAGGCACTTCCACTCGGATCGTTGGTTAGGAAAGATAAAATGGATAGAGGCAAGCAACGCCCAAGCCGAATCTAGTCCAGTCGGATCTGAACCTCAAGCACCGCTTCGTCGTTTCAACCCCAATCCATTCGGGGACTAATGATGGGGTCATAGTCCTAGGGTAGGGTCATAGGCCTGCTATACCCGGTCCTACCCAAGGACTACCCCACACAAAGGACAAGATCCTAAGTCTGCCCCGACTGAATTAAGGAGTCCCCATCATCCAGCCGGTAACAAGTCCTGAATCATTCAGTCGGAGACTAGCATTCGGAGGATACCAGGCTAACCGACTGGATACACTCGGTACGTCGTAACCCCTCTGGAGGGAAACTCCCGTGCGTTTCCGGGTGCATTTATTAGCATTTAGAGCATACGTTACTGTAACGTACGCATTCAATCGCCACTACTCTGCCCCTGAATCAGAACCGTTGTGGAGGGCAGCGCACTCTATATAAGCCACCCTCCTCCACTGATAAAGGGGTTAGAAAAATCATTGTATACCATATTACACTCGACAACAAGCTCCAAGAGCACTGAGACGTAGGGCTGTTACCTCCACCGCAGAGGGGCCTGAACTCATACAACCTCGCCGTAGCTAGGACTCTGCCCATCCCCTTCGTACCCTACACATCTACTGTCAGGCTTATACCCACGACACTAAGCTTATGGATCTGCATCACTGCATTTAATAAACATTGGAGCAAACCATAAAACTCGGCTTTTTGGCTATATATCCTGAGAGTACATATGTAAGGGGGGCGGGTCAAGGGCACTAACATGGCTGCCAGAAGACGATGATGGTACCATGTCCGTAACACGTGAGGCTATTGCTTTCAGTCTTGTATCATGAGATTAGTCTATCTATTTGTAGTGAAACTTCTTTTGTAGTAAAGGAAACGTGGAAACCTTCTTTATTGTACTTCCTCTATACATAAATAATTGTTGTTGCGAAGAACTAGACTAGTTCTTTCCAACTACAATTACTTAGGTACAGAGGGAGTAATATTTATCAATCTAAGATATTCATAAATCGTAGTCATGTTCATATTTGATGGTAAATTATTCGAAACATCAAAGTGTCGGCAATCCAAGACCCACTTTCTATTCAAGAGCATTACATACATGTAAGAATACAGCTTGTCCCATCATCTCAAACCAGAATCTTTAAAAAATAACTTGGTGGCTAATTCAGGGGGAAGCTGATTCTGGGGGAAGTTTCCCAAAAGTTGATTCTGGAGAATCAAAAGCTAAAAGGAACCGGGCCTATACCTAGTGTTATAGTTTTGCCAAGTGTATTTTTGAAAGAACTCGACAAAAGCCTATCTTTGCAAAGTGACATTAGACAAAACACCCTGGCACAAGTCAAAGAAAGCAATTAGCCACGGTGATACATGTCCCTATCGCTCTAGTAAAGAATATTGGTTTAATGAAGAATTTGTTTGGGCAAAATCCAAATAACTTGGCACCACTTAGATCTTGCCCAGGCTTTAAACTTGAGTTGGCTCCGCCCGTTGCTTTGAAGTATTCCCTTCAGTTGGGTTTATAACTTGAACAAGGATTTTTAGATCTTTAATTTGACTAATGAAATGTGCATTATTTATCACCAAAAAATAGATTCGTCATAGAATGTAGTTTCTAACATCAATTTTTAGGCATATCACACATTTTTATTAATTAAATTTAAGATATAAAAATCTCCGCCGGACTTATTTACCCAACCAAAGGGAGTATATATTTTCTCAATTTAAAATTCTCCCAGTTCATAACCCCCCTTTCCATAATGAAGTCCACATATAGATTTGTTGAAAAGTCAAACCACGCAAACTTTGACCAAGTTTGTGGAGAAAAACATTTATACATATATAATGCCAGAGATATATCATTAGATTCATCATAAGATGTGGTTTCATATTTTTATATTTGGTATTATAGATCAAATAATTTTCTCTCTTAACTTGATCAAAATTTACGAAGTTTTATTTAAAGTAAAATATACCAACTGCATTATCGAACAGAAGGAGTATTTACTTTTGATTAGGCTAACAATATTTTGGAATTTTTTGCATGTAAAACGAGGGTCCTCAGCGCTGGCTGCAGAGTGTGTCATTTCGCATGCAAGGCGTAATTAATAAGGTCTACCAAATTGGGGCATGCATTTGTAGACCGCTCCTATAGTAAATACCTGGGCGTGGCGACAAGTAGCATAATTTATTTTGTTTAGAAAAGGAAACACAATTGGAATTCAAAGATACATGCATGACACAAAGTTTCTGTAATAATATGAGAAGAGGATATACGTACGTACTAACAAAACCAGGTAGATGGTTTCGTCAACAAACAGAATGTATAGAACGCAAGAATGCGAACAAGGGAACTAAGTTTCCACATTCTGAACGTGGGGAGTTGCACGCAACCGCAGATCCTTCTTCTTCCTAGCAGTGATTCCCATGGTTTCTGTCATGTCAAGGTCACCAGGAGAGATGCCATCTGGGAGAGTCCACTCGAAATGAAACAGAAGGCTTGCGAGGGCAAGCTCCGCAATGGCGACCCCGAACAGCATCCCGGGGCAGATCCGCCGCCCGGCGCCGAACGGTATGAATTCGAAGCAGTTGCCTTTGTAGTCCGTCGCGCTAGCCACGAACCTATCCGGGACGAACGCATCCGGCTCGTCCCAGTATTCCGGATCCCTAGCGATAGCCCAAGCATTCAGCAGAACAGTGGTGCCTTTGGGCACGTCGTAGCCGAGTATTTTGCACCGTTCCTGGCACTCCTTGGGCAGCAAGAATGGCCCGGGTGGGTGCAGACGCAAGGTCTCCTTGATGATACAGTGCAAGTAGCTCAGCTCGCCGAGACCCTCCTCGGTTACCTTCTCTTGCCCCATGAAGGCTCCCCTGACCTCAGCTTGTGCCTTAGCCATGGTGCTCGGCTTTCGCATCAGCTCCGCCATGGCCCACTGTAGAATTGTGGCCGGCGCCTCGCTCCCCGCTGCAAAAAGATCCTGTGTTTTTTGGCTGTTGGCGAAACGTGGATTGCTGCGATAGACAAAGAAGATGTACCACGTGGGGCATGCGAGCAAAATCACTTACGAAAATCACCACTTTGATGTTGTCCATGGTGAGGGGGAACTGAAGGTTGCCATCTCTCTGGATCCTCAAGAGGACATCAATGATGTCTTGTTCCTGGTGTGCTTCCTCGGCGGATCTCCTGTCGAGATGCTCATCGATGACGCGCCCAATGAAGGCTAGCACGGAGTCTCGAAACACCTCGGCCCTGCGCAGCGTGCCGCTGAGGGCGCGCACCAGCCCCGACGAGGGGAACAGGTCAGGCAAGGTGAAGCCGCCGACGACCTCCACCGCCTCATCGACATAGCGTAGCAACGTGTCGTGCTCCTTGAACCGGCCGCCCATGATGCAGTGCACCGTCGCGTGCGTCACGTACGTGGCCAGCATCTTACTCAGATTCACCACCTCCGATGACGACTCCGACGAGTCGTCGACGATGGACCGGGTGAGCCGGGCCACCTCCTCCTCGCGGATGGCCCGGAAAGAGGCGATGTTCCGGGCGCCGAGCAGCTCCAGGATGCAGATCTTGCGGAGCTGCCGCCACTCTCCGCCGTAGGGGGCGAACGCGATCCCCGCGCCGCGCTCGCTGAGGACCTTGGCAGACGCGCTCAGCGGCCTAGTGCAGAAGATGTGGTCGTGCGTCTTGGTGATCTCCTTGGAAGCTTCGGCCGTGGAGGCGACGATCACCGGGACCTCGCCGAACCTGAGGAGCATGAGAGGCCCATGGCGTCGAGAGAGGTCCCGCAAGGCACGGTGTGGCAGGGCGCCGATGAGATGGTGGAGGCTGCCGATGACAGGAAGCTGCCAGGGGCCGGGAGGGAGCCGAAGACCGCCATTGCGCGAGGTAAGGGAACCTCTACAGATCCTCATCATCAAGTATACAAGGGGAAGAAGAGCTAACAGATAGTAGCATGCATCCTTGTCCATCATCTGCTACGTACTCTGTGTTGTCTGATGGGATTTCCACTTAATTTTGTGTGGGACGTTAAGTGCTTATACAATAGGTGCAAGAGTCTGGAGAATATATATAGGCCGGGTTGCTGCTCTTGTTAGTCTAGGATTTCGAGCGTGATTCTCACTCCCATACGTACGGGCAGTACGCTTGTACTTTGTACTATGTAATTATTAATTCTAGTTTCCAATCATATATCATCTCAATCGTATGAACGATATGTACTATGATCAGTGGCTATCACACGGGCGGTCCATATGTACTATAGTATGTGATTCTAGTTTCCAATCATCATCTCAATTGCTATTCATAGACTTTGATCACACACGTAGTAGTAAGAGCAACTCGAACCGGTCCACCCAAACGGACGGTCATTTTGTCCGTTTTTTGTCAGTTTGGGTCGGCCTAACGGACATCAATGTTCGCTTCGGCGTTTGGGTCGGCGCATGCATCAAACGCTGGCCCGATTCATTTTTACCGACGTGCGAATAAAATATAAAGTATTTACGAAAATAATAAACAGACATAATTTAACATTAAAAGCCAGCCACGAAGACCGACGAGAGTCCACGTGTTCGCATTACATTAATTAAACATAGAAAAACTAAAACTACGAGACAGCCCTAGGCGGCGGCGGCGGGGGGGGGGGGGGGGGGGTGGGGGTGAGGTCGACTAGCGTAGGCACAGGACCGTTCCAGGAAAACGCCGTGTTCCAAAGCATAGCTGCCTGCGCCTCCATCGTCTGTTCCGTCGGCGCGGGCTGTGCTGGTGGTGGTGTCAGCGCAGCAGCACAGGCGCGCTCCTCCTCGTCCATCACCCATCGTTCCTCCGCCTTCTTCTCCAGCTCCATCAGCCGAGGGCCTTCGATGCGTTGGGCTCGCAGGTGCTCCGTCTTCCAGTGCTCGAGGTAGGCTTGCTCTTGTTGCGGTGTCGCGCCCAGCCAGATGGACGGCGCATTGACAAACTCGCGGACGCAGCTGGTCCATTAGTAGACCTCCCGCGGCTCCGTGGGCTCGGACTTCGACGGAGGTGGCACGACGCAGTCGCCGGCGACCGACAGCGTGATGGCCTCCACGATCTGTTGGTGGTACGACGCCTCCTTGTCGGCCTTGCGCCGCTCTTCCTCCTCGCTCTCATAGAGCACAGCTGGCAGCGCCGCCTGGTAGGCGACCTCAGCGTCCTGGTCCTCGTCGCTGACGATAGGCGGGGGCGCCGGAGGGCCTCCTGGCTGCACTTGCGCACACCACGCCGGCGCTGCTCCTCGTGCTTGACCGCGAACCAGACCTCCCAGTGGGGGGTGTCGGCCGCGTATACAGGGTTTTGCCGCTGCTCCAACGTCAGTAGACGCCGACAACGGCTCACCTCCTCCGCGTGCAACCGCGTCGACCGCAACAAGGCCGGAACCGGGATCCTCTCCGGATCCAGATGCTAGTGGTGCGGGAGGGTGACGTCGGGGTAAGGTAGCGGCACGCGGTGTTCGCAGTGCCACCACGCTTGGTGCACCGGGACGTTCACATGCTGACGAGGTCGGCGGTAAGACGTTCGTCTTGCCCTTGTTTGGGAAGGAGCCGGCCATGGTGCTAGGGTTTGGTCGCCGACGAGGTGGCGAGATGGCGACGGGTGGGTTCTGGAAGCAGATGAGACGGAATCCACCGCACGTTTGGGTTAAAAAAGGCCGACCGCAATCGCTGACGCATGGGCCCGAGGAGGGCGGCTGTCATAAATTATGTCGACCGCGGTGGTTGGGGCGGACAACGAGAGGGCGCGCGCGTCTGCTTTGCGTTTATGCCGATGCATTTTAGTTCTAAATTTGAGCCGAAAATGGATCGAGATGAACGCGGAGCGGACGCATTTTAAAAATGAATCGCCACGTTAGGCCATCCATTTTATCCGTGCGACCTCACACGGACGACAGCGGATGAAATGAGCCGTTCCATTGGAGTTGCTCTAATGGTATGGTATGGTTGTGTCCGTCAACCAATGGAGAGGCGGGAGTGCTATACATCTATCCTGTTATTCGAGAGAAAAAGTATTGCCGTGACAGAGTCTGGTGCAATAGCATGTACAAACAAAGAAATTTTGAGTGCCTTTCTCATTTCCATACGGGCGATATGTACTATGCGATTAATTTTAGTACGTACCCAAGATTGATCAATCCCAATAATGGTGCAATAGCTTCTAGTTCTAGAACGAAAGGGCTTCTAGGACCAAAGAAATTTCGAGGGTGTTTCTCAGTTCAATATTTCTCACTTTCATAGGTACGAATGTACTATGCGATTCTAGTTTCCTACCATACTCAGTTTCTGTTAATAAAGATTGACCTGTCCCATTAATAGCATAGGAGCTTCTAGAACTAATGAGACCCAAACGTGTTCTTTTAGAATAACTACATAACACTTCGTGCGTTGCTGCAGAACTTACATAAACGACATTGCCAAAAATAAAATTAGAACATGTGAAAATTAGATGCATAGGTTGGCGCTGGTAGCTTATGACTGATGAGCGGGTTACCAAATAATAAAATCCAATTTCATGCACGTTTCCTAAAACCAATACTTTCCTAAAATGCATATAAAAGATCTCCAATCACTGCAATTTGTTTTACGAAACAAATAAAGTATTTTAAGCACACGCCCACTCTTTCCTTGTAAACCAACACCTTCCTAACATTGATCTCCTATCAATGCAATTTGTTTTACGAAATAAATAACATAGCTTAAGGAAAAATTTGATTAACTAATCGATATCTATGTATCTAAACGTTCCTTCTCCAAATATAATTCAATCAATACTTATGAGCAGAATCGTAACTTTCCTTTTCTTCTCCAATCCTCTCGTCCCCTCTCCGAACTCTATTGTTTTTCGTTTGTTCGTCCCTCCTGCCAATTCTGCGTGGTTCACACAAAAGGACCCAATGCCACAACGAGAGGGGCACAACCGTCCATCCCTATTCACACATTCCCTCCTACCATTCTTCTTCTAGATGCGCCATCGTCCCAGGGCAGTCATTCTCTTGATAATGCCGCTAGGCATCGTTAGATGCGGACGACCACAAGGCGGGGTCGCGGCGAACGACTCCTACCATACTCCTCTCCCATGACCAAGAACATCGAAATATCTTAGTTCATCGTGCAGAATCCGTGCTAATCTTCTCGTTCCATTTCACTGTATCTTTTCAAAGACTTAGTTAATGATTTTGTAACATAGTATATGAGTTTCTCATTTGTATTGAAAATATATTCCGTCCCCGCAATTCTGACTGAAAATTTGTGACACAGCTCGACAATAGTTACCATGTCCGAAGTTGCTGGCACCAAAGGCACTCCCAGCCGGAAAGATGTATTTGCAAGGTCACAGTTGTAGTTTATATGCTATGTAATGATGTTGCATTTAATATCATGTACTTTTTTAGTCATTTCTTCTATTATTTTGTTTCTGCATTTATCAAGCATAATTATGAACTATTGTTTTGTTTTCTTCTATGAAGCTGATATTGGTAGTTGATGCTCGAGATTTCTTATTCAACTGATGACGTGATCTTGAGGTGCTTCTTATCATGTTTTTTAATATGCACATTAGGATGATGGAAGAACATGACTTGTGCTGCAAATGTAAAATATGTTCATCCGAAAAGGTGTGTCTAGGACACATCTAGATGTGACATAGTTATTACACATCTAAATGACTAAATCAAGTATAAAAAGAAAAATAAAAAAGAAAAGAAAGTACCCACATGAATTTCCACGCAAGATCAATGGTATAGGACTTAGATGTACTATACTTATCTCCCGTCTAGATGTGTTTTAGCTAAATTGAATCTGAATTGAACTCGTGATAGGTTTATGCTTTGATATCCAAATCAGTTGTTGCACCTGCTAAGTCTACTATGGGTTCTACAGCCTCGCACATGCATTCCACCGTGCAGCGCCTTGGGATATCCACTTCTTGTCCCTCATCTTCCTCCCTCAGGCGCTGGCACCAAAGACCGCAAGCATGGCTGCTCCTCGCTATGTTCCTCCTTCCCCGAGCCGGTTGGATGGAAGGAGGCCACGAGCAGTTGTTGCAGCGCCAGCGCACCGCCGTGGAGTACGATGCCACCATAAAGGAGTCACGTATGCTCCTTACTTCCCTTTCCCTCCTCCCCTTTCTCGATTTGAGCATAATCTGCAAGTTTGGCGTAATGAATCTTGGGATATTCATGACACCACGAGCATGCGCTCGCACGCCGATAGTTTTTTGCCCGCTCTGTTCATTCTTGGCTCTCATTGTCGCGCCACCGCCCTAATGTCGTGTCTAGCCGCTTGATTCATTCGCTAGTTCAGACGGGTTCTGTCGCAGTTTTGTCACGTCAGATGTCGTCCTGAGAGGACTTTGAGATGGGGGCATCGTAACCATGTGACGACTCAAAGGGGTTAAAAGGGAGAAAGAGACGATTTTACCCAGGTTCGCCCCCTCAGGTTGAGGTAAAATCCTACGTCCTCCTATGTGTATATTGCTCTGGAAATCGATTAGAAGGGTGCGGATTCGCCTGACCTAGCTCTCGATTGATGTTAACTTAAATCTACCAGCCCTAGAGACTCGCCTTTATATACAGGTGGAGGCTCTAGGTTTACAAGTGTCCGGGTCACGTTATGATTCGTGACCTGGTATATCTCTAACTCGCCTTGCCCTGTAAGTAAGGAAACTCCTGGCGACCCTTCTCCTGCATGGGCCATGAGTCGCCCTCTTCGTGTCTTGGGCCGGAACCGGATCTTGTTGGAAAACACCGTGTGCCTTCTGCTTCATAGGTTAGGGCCCGTCTTGAGTATGAATCTTGAGCCACCATCATCTTGACCCGGCCCCCTAGGGCGGGTCTGATGGCGGGATAATATCCGCAACAGGTTCAATTCTTTTTCGTCTTTCGTTTTCTTCCCTTCCCATGTTCTTTCCCCCATTGTGGTAAAAGGGCATCGAGCAACTGTCCCTCCCAAAGATTAGTCCCGAGGTTTACCCCTTTTGTGCAAGGAGACCAGCGTGACACCGGTCGCAAGTACGAATGTCACTGGCGAGCCCACGAGTGTGTTATGGACGACACCTTTGCGGGACAAAGACCAACTTTGTTAGATAGTACTCACTAGTGGGGATGGGGCCTTTAGCCCCGACCCGTAAGGGGCTTTAGTCCCGGTTCACCAACCGGGACTAAAGGGGCGGGACTAAAGGCCTAACCTTTAGTCCCGGCCCTGTTACAAGCCGGCCGGGACTAAAGGTGCTCCACGTGGGCGCCTCGTAGCGCCCCAGGGGCAGGAACTTTAGTCCCGGTTCGTTACACGGACCGGGACTAAAGAGTTTCAGATTTTGCTTATTTTTGGGTTTTTTTGAATGAAATTATTTTTGGGTTTTCGGGTTTTAGGGTTTAGGTGTTCGGGAGATTAACGTGATGCCTCGTTTGGTGTTCGGGAATTAGTTTTCATATAATTTAAATATAAATAATTATGCATATATATATAAGATTAACTTATCTTACAAGCGAGCATATATATACAATTATATCGAGATCTGAATTATCGGGACTAGAGCCCGTCTATTCGATTACATGGACGAACATCAGTAATGGCCCCTAGCTACTCTAAATCGTCCTTTGTCATCTATAGCTTCCGTCCTCAGAAAGGTCGCAAGCTCCTCTGCAACAGCAATCGCGCGTTGCTCTGGTAGGACCTTCGTCGTCATGGCCGTGTACTATATAAGAAGAGGAGATGAATATGAATATCAATCATGATAACAAACAATGACGGGTAAAAATAGAGGTGTGAATGTTCATTGCTTACGTCGAATCTGTGATCCTTGTGCTCAGAGGTAAAACGTGCGAATGGTCTTGCAAACATAGTATCCGCATAGATGCGTTCCCCGTGGCTGCTGGTCGCACTTTACGAGAATAGAATATATATAATCAAAATAATAATCTAGCATCATAAATGTATTGAAAATAGAAGTATATCATACTACTACTTACCTGAGCCGCTCTAAAGGTCAGCTTCTCAGGAAAGTTACCGGGAGTCACGCACTTGAACCGCTTCCAAACCCTGCCCGACAAGGATAATGATTTGCTAAGTTTTTTATTAATTGATATATCAAAAAATCATCGAAAGAGACCGCTAGAGTGCAAGAATGATTGAAATTACCCTTGGAGCATGTCCCGCAGGCTTTGGAACTGTTCCAAGGGTCTCGATAATGGGTCGAAGGCATCAACTCTTCCTTTATCAATTTGAATGTCCAACAGAATCCAATGGAATCTGCACACACACACACACACACACACACACACACACATATATATATATATATATATATATATATGTGTGTGTGTGTGTGTGTGTGTGTGTGTGTGTGTGTGTGTGTGTGTGTGTCAGTAACTTATTAATTACACTTATAAGTGAATGGACACAACAGAGTAAAGACCCTCACCTGAAGTCGTATGGAAACAGTATGTGGTCACAGAAATTTTGATCTGTTAGAAACCTTAGAAGGTTTTCCTCCGTCTCCTTGGGTTTATCAGTTAGCGTCACTATGTATTTTATCTGGGTCAATAAACCCAATATTTAGGATGTTCTTACTTTTACAATCCAGAATCTTCTTTCTGCATAATAGAGTACAAGTTATATATAGACAATGAATTGAAATAACTAAACAAGTTATATGTAGACAACGAATTGAAAAACTTACAGACAATAGCAACTCATAAGCGATTTGTCGAGGGCGTCGCCATTGTACATCTGGAATAGTTCATCAAAGTCGATATGGATATCTTCGGGGCGGTCGTAGTACTCCCGTGGGACACTCAGCACGATCATCGTTCTCCCATTCTTTGATTCACTTAAGTACCATTGATGCAAGTAACGCATATTTGTTGGGAGATCATCTTTACTGACCAAAGGCTCTCCCATGACAAACTGTGGCTTAGGGGCTACCACAGCCTTGGGTAACCTGTCGTCTTGGGAAGCCAGAAAATCTTCAACCGAGACACCACATTCAGCCGCCCAATTCTTTGCTATTTCAAAAGCTTGCCCCTGCACCGGAGGGGGAACATTCTCGGTTAACACCTTGAGGGGTGGGATCGACTGTTTGGCCTGTTGTCCAAGCTGAGGAACGTCTGATTTTTTCTTGCTTGTAGTTGAACTTGATTTGCTCCCACTTGCACTTGCACGTGATCTGCTCTTTTTCACTTCCTTCTGCAATGTGCGTGTATAGTCATCAGGCTTATGGTGTAAGTCATACTGTGATGGAAGGGTCGTGAAGTATTTTGCAAATGCTATTTGCTTCTCGGTGTATTTTGGGCGGGGCTCGGGTTCCTTCTTTTTCATCTGCGCATCATGATGTTCCTTTGCTATCCTGGCATTTTCCTCGTTGTACGATCATAAGGTCTGATAGGAAGATTAGCATGACGTACCTTTGGGAGGGACGACCGTTTGCGCTTTGGGGGGCTCCGTCGCTTGGGAATCGTCGGCGGAGCGTTCTTGGTGGCACGCTCCCGCTTAGTATCCGGAGCGGGCGGCGGCGGAGACGGACGACCCAAGTCCGGCGGCGGTGATCGAGATGGACTCGTGTTGTGCTGGCCGACGTCATGTGGAGGGCTTGGAGGTGATCTGCTCTTTTTCACTTCCTTCTGCAATGTGCGTGTATAGTCATCAGGCTTATGGTGTAAGTCATACTATGATGGAAGGGTCATGAAGTATTTTTGCAAATGCTATTTGCTTCTCGGTGTATTCCGGGCGGGGCTCAGGTTCCTTCTTTTTCATCTGCGCATCATGATGTTCCTTTGCTATCCTGGCGTTTTCCTCGGGGGTACGATCATAAGGTCTGATAGGAATATTAGCATGACGTACCTTTGGGAGGGGCGACCGTTTGCGCTTTGGGGGGCTCCGTCGCTTAGGAATCGTCGGCGGAGCGTTCTTGGTGGCACGCTCCCGCTTAGTATTCGGAGCGGGCGGCGGCGGAGACGGACGACCCAATTCCGGCGGCGGTGATCGAGATGGACTCGTGTTGTGCTGGCCGACGTCATGTGGAGGCCTTGGAGGTAATGGAGGTGTAGGTGACCTGCGACGACTCGGAGGCGGTGTTGTTCTTGGGGCCGAGCCTGGAAGCTTGATGTAGTTCTTGTCCCATAGGATGACTCCACCCAGTACTTCTCCGAGTGTCCTCTCATCTTCGGGTCCAGCTATGTCGAGCTCCATATCATGAAACCCCGCCAGGATTTCATCCACCCAGACTTTAGCAAAGCCAACTGGAATCTCACGGCCATGCGAGCGTGCATCAGAGCCAGAAGGTAAAGCTTGTCCAACGGCCACCTTCATGGATATGTTCTTGAATTTCTGATGGAGTTCACATGATGTTGACTCCTTGATTCCATCCACGGGGTAGCCGGGACCGCCCTCTATCATTCTTCGTGCATCGTCGGGCGGGGCCTCAGATTCAGCCACGCTGCTTTTCCGCTTAGATGGGGCGCCGGTAATATCAAGTGGAGGATCTTCCTGGCGCGCTACTCCTCTAAGCTCATCAATCTGCTTTTGTTGCTCGTTAATTCTGGCAAGCAACTAGTTGAACTTGTCATTCTCCTCATCCTGCTGCATCTTCTTTGCTCTCTCTCGGCTTCTGTAAGTGTCTTGGTCTCTGGCAAACCCAAGCCACCATGGGTAAGAAGGACCGAAGCCTCGCGTTCGTCCTCCATGTTCGTCATTGCCGAGGACCAGTGTGAGCAAATCGTTCTCTCTATCTGCAGTGAACTTTCTTTTTCCCTCCTTAATTTCTTTCACTATCTTTTTCCAATTCTCCCTGGGTATCCTAAGACCGTCACTGCAGATGAGGTCCCCTATTTTTTCGTCGTACAAACCACCATGCGCAAGGAACCAATTTCTTGCTCTCAATTCCCACTCATCACAGAGTGGTTCAGGTACGATGCCTTTATCTAGCAGATCTTGCTCTGTCTTATCCCACTTTGGGATGGCAGTCTCATAGCCCCCTGGCCCCAGCTTGTGGTGATATTTCTTCTTGTCGGCATTTATCTTGTTCTTTTCTGATAATGCGTAGGCATCTTTTGACTCCTTGTACTCTTGAAATGCCTTCCAGTGATTCGCCTGCTTGGCTAGATACCCCTCGAATACTGGCACTTTCTTTGTCTTCAAATAGTTTTTCCATAGATTCTTCTTCCAGTTACGGAACAGTTCGGCCATCTTCTTTAGAGTCCACTGCTTGACTTTGGCCCTCAGTTTGTCTGCGGCGTCTTCATTCTCACATTCTGGCAGGTTGAAATGTGACATGAGATCATTCCAAAGATTATCTTTGTACCTTTCGGCGACATAGTCACTATCGGCTGCCCCTTTGCGCTTGTTCCACTCCCGAACGCTGATCGGGACGTGATCCCTAACGAGAACTCCGCATTGCTTCTTGAATGTGTCAGCAGCATTCTTAGGAAGCTTGGGTTCGCCCGTAGGCAATATCACCTCAAAGGTGTAATGCGTCCGTGCATCCAACTTTCTAGTCGGGCCTCGTTTCGTAGCTTTGCTCGATGTGGAGGCCTAAGAGGGAGAAACATTCGTCAAATGAATGTATATGTATACAATATAGAGCTATCTCCAATATTTTTCACATATTACAAGTGATTGTCGAACTTCATATGTATACCTCACCGGACTTTATTATTTCTTCACCGGCTTCTCCACTGGCTTCTCCATCAGTGGAGCTATCACCTTCTCCGTCATTGGACCTATCTCCTGCCCCATCGGCTTCATCTTCGTGTCGGTCGACCTCCATTCCATATCCGGAGGGGTTTAGATATGACGACGGAGATTCAGCTGGTTCAACGTCGGGGCCGTCTTTGATTATATCCTCGAGAAGTTCTTCCTCTTCGAGGTTCCTGATATGTGGATCCATAGTTCTGCAAAAAATGGACATTTGATTAACTAATAAACTAACAAACTATATAAGAGGGGTTGGAAACTTCGAAGTGTCGTTTTATATAGGAGGACCTTTAGTCCCGGGTCTTGGCTAGAAACACTATTAACACTTAAGCATATACACTATACAATAGCAAAATTAAATGACAAAAAATATATTTCTTCTTCTTGTAACCCTAAACTAATTTTCCCTCTTCTTCTATTTCTCCTCTTATTCTACTTCTTCTTATACTTCTACTTCTCCTCTTCTTCTACTACTTCTCCTCTTCTCTTCTTCTACTTCTCCTCTCCTCCTCTTCTAATTTTTTTCTCTTCTTCTACTTCTCCTCTTCTTCTATTTTTCCTCTTCTTCTCCTCTCCTCCTCTTCTTATTCTCCTTATTCTTCTTTTCTTATCCTCCTCTTCTTATTTTCCTTTTTCCTAATTCTACATATTACTAACCCTAATAATCTAGCACAAACCTAATAACAATAGGAATTAAATGACAAAAAAAATCTTTTTCTTCTTTTCTTCCCTTTTTCTTCCTTTCTTCTCCTTTTTCTTCCTTTCTTCTCCTTTTTGTTCTTTTCTTCTCCTTTTTCTTCTTTTCTTCTCCTTCCCTTTTTCTTCCTTTCTTCTCCTTTTTCTTCCTTTCTTCTCCTTTTTCTTCTTTTCTTCTCCTTTTTCTTCTTTTCTTCTACTGGCCAGAGTGTTGGGGAGGAGGGGGCGGGGGGCTTACCGGCCGGAGGTGTTGACGGCGCGTGGCGAGGAGGAGGGCGGCGCGCGGCGAGGAGGAGGGCGGCGCGCGGCGAGGAGGGCGGCGCGCGGCGAGGAGGATGGCGGTGGCGAGCAGGACGACGGCGACGGCGAGGAGGACGGCAGGCGGCGGCGAGCAGGACGGCGGGCAGCCTGACGGCGTCGTCGAGTTCGTCGCTGTGCTGCACCCGGCAGGAGAACGAGAGGAAGAAGAAGAGAAATGGACGATTTGGGTTGGAAATTTTCTAACTCCCGCTTATACAGGTGGATCTTTAGTCCCGGTGCATGGCTCCAACCGGGACTAAAGACCCCCTTTAGTCCTGGGTGGAGCCACGACCCGGGACTAAAGGCCCTTTTTCGGCAGACCAGAAGGCGGGAAGCAGGGGCCTTTAGTCCCAGGGCGTGGCAAGAACCGGGACTAAAGGTTAGGCTATTAGTCCTGGTTTTAGACAAAAGTTGGGACTAAAGTGTTGCCTATATAAACTCTCGCCCCTGCCCACCATATCCCCTGTTTTTTGGTTGTTGAAGTGTGACCATGCCATGCTCTTGCCACTCTAGTTCATGCACATGACGTGTTCGATGAAATGCCTGAGCCACTCTACTTAAGCTTTCTCCTCTCCAAGCTCGACCTCCAAGCTCCATTTTCCTTAATATTTGTCTAGGTTTGGCCGTGCACCAACTGCACAATTGTTTTAAAAGGTTAGTTACTTCATCCTTTCATTTGTCACTGCTAGTGTAGCACATTTCAAATGCTCAAATTAACTTCTTAGAGTCTGCACATGTGTAGGGTGTCGTCCCGTGTCCGTCCTCACCATTGTCGATCGCCCCGTGCCGATCTCGTCGCGAGCACCACCGTGGTGAGCCTCTTGTTCTTATCTTCTTTTTAAAAGAAAAAAAAATCTTACTTGTATGATTTAGATACATACTTGTATAAATTACTCACTTTCATTATTTTTTGTTATTATATAGTGCGATGGTTTTGGTATCCGCCTCCGTCGGCCCTCGTCATGTCTATGATTCGGATGTGGTATATATTATCTTTTATAACTATTTATTTTATTTAGTGTTTATGACAATTATGACGACCAACGTGACATATATTTTTTAATCTAGGAGGTATGTGGACCGGAAATTCCAACCCACATAGAAATTCTTGTCGAGAAGTTAAATTTGGTTGAAAAAGAAAATAAATACTTGAAGAAAAAATTGAAAATAATTGAGGATAAGAATATGGAACTGGAGTTGCATGTCGCCGATGTCATCGATGATCGCAAGATGAAGATCGATGCGATGCGGTTGAAGATGGATGCAATGCGCTTGAAGATGGATGAAATGCACTTGAAGATTAGGAATATTAGAAAATATGCCATTGATAAAGAGGCTTGGTATCAATATGCTATTGGGTCAATTGTTACCTTAGTTGCGATTTTGATCGCATTTTTTGTTTTTATTTAAATGTTTTACATAGTTGTATGTTGTTTTATGAGAGAACTTTATGTATTTATTTTTTGCAATAATAACATTTGATCACTACTGTTCTTTGGCTTTAATGTGATGATGAAGTTGTATTAATTTGGTCATATGTTCTGCAATGGTTTTTTGATATATTTAATTTCATAATAGAGATGAATCGCCAATGATAATATTTAATTTCATAGTATGGTTTTTTGAACTTATTTGAACTCCATACTTTTTGTGTGTTCAAAATGCACCATTCAAAGGCACAACACTAAATTTCAACAATTTCTGACTTCATTTGGTATATTTCGTGCATTTACTTATTTTTTTTTGAGCTAGTTGACCCTAAAATTGAAAAACACTACAAATGGATTCTGAAAATGTTGAAAGTTGGCATTATATCATCATTTCACCCACATAGCATGTGTTAAAAAGTTGAGAGGGCTACGACAAAAACTGGATGCAATTCGTGTACAAAACGGACAATCTCTCTCGAAGTATCAGGGTTTCGAACGAGAACTCATCTCTTACAAAGGGATTTCATTTTTTTGAACTTATTTGAGCTCCATACTTTTTGTGTGTTCAAAATGCACCATTCAAAGGCACATCACAAAATTTCAACAATTTCGAACGAGAACTCATCTCTTACAAAGGTTTATTAAAATTCTTTTTGCGTATTTGAGAATTTGACAAAACTATGAAAATGAAAAGTGTTTGAAATTTAGTACATTCCATACATGCATTACATAAAAGGTTTAATACATTATTACATTATTGCACCAATATTCCTATCTATTATTTCTGTTTTCTTCTGGGTCGTAGCCATGGAGAATCTTCATCATTCAGTAGGATGCTTGGGTCAGTTTTCACTTTGAAGATTGGAATTTCATGAAACTTATTATAATCTTCTGACATGTCTGTCTTGTCATCTACTCCCACGATGTTTCTTTTCCCTGAAAGAACTATGTGGCGTTTTGGCTCATCAGACGATATCTTCTTTTGCTGATTTCTTTTTCTCGTTTTTGTAGACATGTCCTTCACATAGAAAACCAGAGCGACATCATTGGCTAGGACAAATGGTTCGTCCATGTACGCAAGATTGTTGAGATCCACTGTTGTCATGCCGTACTTTTGGTCTACAACTACCCCGCCTCCTGTCAGCTTCACCCATTTGAACCGAAACAAAGGGATCTTAAAAGTAGGTCCATAGTCAAGTTCCCATATCTCCTCTATGTGTTGGAATTATGCCCTAGAGGCAATAATAAATGTATAGTTATTATTATAATTCCTGTATCAAGATAATAGTTTATTATCCATGCTATAATTGTATTGAATGAAGACTCATTTACATGTGTGGATACATAGACAAAACACCGTCCCTAGCATGCCTCTAGTTGGCTAGCCAGTTGATCGATGATAGTCAGCGTCTTCTGATTATGAACAAGGTGTTGTTGCTTGATAACTGGATCACGTCATTGGGAGAATCACGTGATGGACTAGACCCAAACTAATAGACGTAGCATGTTGATCGTGTCATTTTGTTGCTACTGTTTTCTGCGTGTCAAGTATTTATTCCTATGACCATGAGATCATATAACTCACTGACACCGGAGGAATGCTTTGTGTGTATCAAACGTCGCAACGTAACTGGGTGACTATAAAGATGCTCTACAGGTATCTCCGAAGGTGGTAGTTGAGTTAGTATGGATCAAGACTGGGATTTGTCACTCCGTGTGACGGAGAGGTATCTCGGGGCCCACTCAGTAATACAACATCACACACAAGCCTTGCAAGCAATGTAACTTAGTGTAAGTTGCGGGATCTTGTATTACGAAACGAGTAAAGAGACTTGCCGGTAAACGACATTGAAATAGGTATGCGGATACTGACGATCGAATCTCGGGCAAGTAACATACCGAAGGACAAAGGGAATGACATACGGGATTATACGAATCCTTGGCACTGAGGTTCAAACGATAAGATCTTCGTAGAATATGTAGGATCCAATATGGGCATCCAGTTCCCGCTATTGGATATTGACCGAGGAGTCTCTCGGGTCATGTCTACATAGTTCTCGAACCCGCAGGGTCTGCACACTTAAGGTTCGACGTTGTTTTATGCGTATTTGAGTTATATGGTTGGTTACCGAATGTTGTTCGGAGTCCCGGATGAGATCACGGACGTCACGAGGGTTTCCGGAATGGTCCGGAAACGAAGATTGATATATAGGATGACCTCATTTGATTACCGGAAGGTTTTCGGAGTTACCGGGAATGTACCGGGAATGACGAATGGGTTCCGGGGGTTCACCGGAAGGGGGCAACCCACTCCGGGGAAGCCCATAGGTATTTGGGGGGTCACACCAGCCCTTAGTGGGCTGGTGGGACAGCCCACCAAATCCTATGCGCCAAGGAAGAAAAAATCAAAGGAAAAGGAAAAAAAAGGAGGAAGTGGGAAGGGGGAAGGACTCCCTCCCACCAAACCAAGTAGGACTCGGTTTGGGGGGGGAGAGTCCTCCCCCCTGGCTCGGCCGACCCCTTGGGGATCCCTTGGACCCCAAGGCAAGGTCCCCCTCCCTCCTCCTATATATATGGGGCTTTTAGGGCAGATTTGAGACGACTTTCTCACGGCTGCCCGACCACATACCTCCATAGTTTTCCCTCTAGATCGTGTTTCTGCGGAGCTCGGGCGGAGCCCTGCTGAGACAAGATCATCACCAACCTCCGGAGCGCCGTCACGCTGCCGGAGAACTCTTCTACCTCTCCGTCTCTCTTGCTGGATCAAGAAGGCCGAGATCATCGTCGAGCTGTACGTGTGCTGAACGCGGAGGTGCCGTCCGTTCGGTACTAGATCGTGGGACTGATCGCGGGATTGTTCGCGGGGCGGATCGAGGGACGTGAGGACGTTCCACTACATCAACCGCGATCTCTAATCGCTTCTGCTGTACGATCTACAAGGGTACGTAGATCACTCATCCCCTCTCGTAGATGGACATCACCATGATAGGTCTTCGTGCGCGTAGGAAATTTTTTGTTTCCCATGCGACGTTCCCCAACAGTGGCATCATGAGCTATGTTCATGCGTAGATGTCTTCTCGAGTAGAACACAAAAGGTTTTGTGGGCGGTGATGTGCGTTTTGCTGCCCTCCTTAGTCTTTTCTTGATTCCGCGGTATTGTTGGATTGAAGCGGCTTGGACCGACATTACTCGTACGCTTACGAGAGACTGGTTTCATCGTTACGAGTAACCCCCTTTGCTCAAAGATGACTGGCAAGTGACGGTTTCTCCAACTTTAGTTGAATCGGACTTGACCGAGGAGGTCCTTGGATGAGGTTAAATAGCAACTCATATATCTCCGTTGTGGTGTTTGCGTAAGTAAGACGCGATCCTACTAGATACCCTTGGTCACCACGTAAAACATGCAACAACAAAATTAGAGGACTTCTAACTTGTTTTTGCAGGGTATGATTGTGATGTGATATGGCCAACGATGTGATGTGATATATTGGATGTATGAGATGATCATGTTGTAATAGAAATATCGACTTGCACGTCGATGGTACGGCAACCGGCAGGAGCCATAGGGTTGTCTTTATACTAACATATGTGCTTGCAGATGCGTTTACTATTTTGCTAGGATGTAGCTTTAGTAGTAATAGCATAAGTAGCACGACAACCCCGATGGCGACACGTTGATGGATGATCATGGTGTGGCGCCGGTGACAAGAAGATCGTGCCAGTGCTTTGGTGATGGAGATCAAGAAGCACGTGATGATGGCCATATCATGTCACTTATGAATTGCATGTGATGTTAATCCTTTTATGCACCTTATTTTGCTTAGAATGACGGTAGCATTATGAGGTGATCTCTCACTAAAATTTCAAGACGAAATTGTGTTCTCCCCGACTGTGCACCGTTGCTACAGTTCGTCGTTTTGAGACACCACGTGACGATCGGGTGTGATAGACTCAACGTTCACATACAACGGGTGCAAAACAGTTGCGCACGCGGAACACTCGGGTTAAGCTTGACGAGCCTAGCATGTGCAGACATGGCCTCGGAACACATGAGACCGAAAGGTCGATCATGAATCATATAGATGATATGATTAGCATAGGGATGCTTACCACTGAAACTACTCCCGACTCACGTGATGATCGGACTTGGGATAGTGTAGGTAGATCATGAACCACTCAAATGACTAGAGAGATGTACTTTTTGAGTGGGAGTTTAGCATGTAATTTGATTAAGTTGAACTCTAATTATCTTGAACATAGTCTAAAGTCCACTTTGAATATATTTGTGTTGTAGATCATGGCTCACGCAAGTGTCATCCTCAATTTTAATACGTTCCTAGAGAAAGCTAAGTTGAAAGATGATGGAAGCAACTTTGTAGACTGGGCTCGTAATCTTAAGCTAATCTTACAAGCTGGAAAGAAGGATTATGTCCTTAATGCTGCGCTAGGAGATGAACCACCCGCTACGGCCGATCAGGATGTTAAGAACGCTTGGTTAGCGCGTAAGGAGGACTACTCAATAGTTCAATGTGCAGTCTTGTATGGCTTAGAACCGGGACTTCAACGTCGCTTTGAGCGTCATGGAGCATTTGAGATGTTCCAGGAG
Source organism: Hordeum vulgare subsp. vulgare (assembly GCF_904849725.1). Lineage (NCBI taxonomy): Eukaryota > Viridiplantae > Streptophyta > Magnoliopsida > Poales > Poaceae > Hordeum > Hordeum vulgare. The sequence continues at coordinate 44,134,986 of NC_058524.1, forward strand.
TTGAAGTTCATCTTTCAGAAGAACGCCCGGATCGAGAGGTATGAGACCTCCGATAAATTCTATGCTTGCAAGATGGAGGAAAACTCGTCTGTCAGTGAACATGTGCTCAAAATGTCTGGGTACTCAAACCGTCTAGCTGAACTGGGGATTGAACTCCCGCAAGAAGCTATCACTGACAGAATCCTTCAATCACTGCCGCCAAGCTATAAAGGCTTTGTGTTGAACTACAACATGCAAGGGATGAACAAGTCTCCCGGCGAGTTGTTTGCGATGCTGAAAGTCGCAGAGTCTGAACTCCGTAAAGAACATCAAGTGTTGATGGTCAGCAAGACCACTAGTTTCAAGAGAAACGGCAAAGGCAAGAAGGGCAATTCGAAGAAGAGCGGCAAGCCTGTTGCCAATCCGCCGAAGAAACCCAAGGCTGGACCTAAGCCTGAAACAGAGTGCTTCTATTGCAAGGGTATGGGTCACTGGAAGCGCAATTGCCCCAAGTATCTGGCAGATAAGAAGGCGGGCAAAGAAAAATCAGGTATATTTGATATACATGTTATTGATGTGTACTTAACCAGCTCTCGTAGTAGTGCCTGGGTATTCGATACCGGTTCTGTTGCTCACATTTGCAACTCGAAGCAGGAACTGCGGAATAGACGGAGGCTGGCGAAAGACGAAGTGACGATGCGCGTAGGAAACGGTTCCAAGGTTGATGCAATCGCCGTCGGCACCGTGTCACTTCAACTACCATCGGGATTAGTGATGAACTTAAATCATTGTTATTTAGTGCCTACGTTGAGCATGAACATTATATCTGGATCTTGTTTATTGCGAGACGGTTACTCTTTTAAGTCTGAGAATAATGGTTGTTCTATTTCTATGAGTAACATCTTTTATGGTCATGCACCGAATGTGAGAGGATTGTTCATATTGAATCTTGATAGAGATACGCATATACATAACATTGAGACCAAAAGAGTTAGAGTAAACAATGATAGCACCATATTTTTGTGGCACTGCCGCTTGGGTCATATTGGTGTAAAGCGCATGAAGAAACTCCATGCTGATGGACTTTTGGAGTCACTTGACTTTGATTCACTTGACACGTGCGAACCATGCCTCATGGGCAAGATGACTAAGACTCCGTTCTCCGGAACAATGGAGCGTGCAAGTGACTTGTTGGAAATCATACATACCGATGTGTGTGGTCCAATGAGCGTGGAGGCACGCGGCGGATATCGTTATTTTCTCACCTTCACTGACGATCTAAGTAGATATGGTTATGTCTACTTGACGAAGTACAAGTCTGAAACATTTGAAAAGTTCAAGCAATTTCAGAGTGAAGTGGAAAATCATCGTAACAAGAAGATCAAGTTCCTACGGTCTGATCGTGGGGGTGAGTATCTGAGTTTCGAGTTTGGTACTCACTTAAGACAATGTGGAATTGTTTCGCAGTTAACACCGCCTGGAACACCACAGCGTAATGGTGTGTCCGAACGTCGTAATCGTACTTTATTAGAAATGGTGCGATCTATGATGTCTCTTACTGATTTGCCGTTATCGTTTTGGGGTTATGCATTGGAAACAGCTGCATTCACTTTAAATAGGGCACCATCGAAATCCGTTGAGACGACACCATACGAACTGTGGTGTGGCAAAAGGCCAAAGTTGTCGTTTCTTAAAGTTTGGGGATGTGATGCTTATGTCAAAAAGCTTCAGCCTGAAAAGCTGGAACCCAAAGCGGAAAAGTGCGTCTTCATAGGTTACCCAAAAGAGACAGTTGGGTACACCTTCTATCTCAAATCTGAGGGCAAAGTGTTTGTTGCTAAGAACGGAACTTTTCTCGAGAAGGAGTTTCTCTCGAGAGAATTGAGTGGGAGGAAGATAGAACTTGACGAGGTTGTCGAACCTCTCATCCCTCTGGATGGTGGCGCAGGGCAAGGGGAAACCCCTGTGATTGCGACGCCGGTTGAGGAGGAAGTTAATGATGATGATCATGAAACTCCAGTTCAAGTTTCTGTTGAACCACGCAGGTCGACGAGATCACGCGCTGCTCCAGAGTGGTACGGTAATCCCGTCTTGACAATCATGTTGTTAGACAACAATGAACCTGCAAATTATGAAGAAGCAATGGTGGGCCCAGATTCCAACAAATGGCTAGAAGCCATGAAATCCGAGATAGGATCCATGTATGAGAACAAAGTATGGACTTTGGAGATACTACCTGAGGGCCGCAAGGCTATTCAGAACAAATGGATCTTTAAGAAGAAGACGGACGCTGACGGTAATGTGACCGTTTATAAAGCTCGACTTGTGGCAAAGGGTTTTTCACAAGTTCCAGGAATTGACTACGATGAGACTTTCTCTCCCGTAGCGATGCTTAAGTCCGTCAGAATCATGTTAGCAATAGCTGCATTTTTCGATTATGAAATCTGGCAGATGGATGTCAAAACGGCGTTCCTTAACGGTTTCCTTAAGGAAGAGTTGTATATGATGCAACCCGAAGGTTTTGTCGATCCTAAAAATGCTGACAAAGTGTGCAAGCTCCAGCGATCCATTTATGGACTGGTGCAAGCATCTCGGAGTTGGAACAAGCGCTTTGATGAGGTGATCAAAGCATTTGGGTTTATACAAGTGGTTGGAGAATCTTGTATTTACAAGAAAGTGAGTGGGAGCTCTGTGGCATTTCTAATATTATATGTGGATGACATATTACTGATTGGAAACAACGTAGAGTTTTTGGAGAGCATAAAAGGTTACTTGAATAAAAGTTTCTCTATGAAGGACCTAGGAGAAGCTGCTTACATTCTAGGCATTAAGATCTATAGGGATAGATCAAAACGCCTGATAGGACTTTCACAAAGCACATACCTTGATAAAGTTTTGAAGAGGTTCAAAATGGAACAGTCCAAGAAAGGGTTCTTGCCAGTGTTACAAGGTACGAGATTGAGTAAGACTCAGTGCCCAGCAACTGATGAAGATAGAGAGCATATGCGCTCCGTCCCCTATGCTTCAGCCATAGGTTCTATCATGTATGCGATGCTGTGCACTAGACCGGATGTTAGCCTGGCCATAAGTATGGCAGGTAGGTTCAGAGTAATCCAGGAGTGGATCACTGGACGGCGGTCAAGAATATCCTAAAGTACCTGAAAAGAACTAAGGAGATGTTTCTCGTGTATGGAGGTGACGAAGAGCTCGCCGTAAAAGGTTACGTCGATGCAAGCTTTGACACAGATCCGGACGACTCTAAGTCGCAAACCGGATACGTATTTATTCTTAATGGGGGTGCAGTAAGCTGGTGCAGTTCCAAGCAAAGCGTCGTAGCAGATTCTACATGTGAAGCAGAGTACATGGCTGCCTCGGAGGCGGCTAAGGAGGGTGTCTGGATGAAGCAGTTCATGACGGATCTTGGAGTGGTGCCAAGTGCACTGGATCCAATAACCTTGTTCTGTGACAACACTGGTGCCATTGCCCTGGCAAAGGAACCAAGGTTTCACAAGAAGACCAGACACATCAAACGACGCTTCAACCTCATCCGCGACTACGTCGAGGAGGAGGACGTAAATATATGCAAAGTGCACACGGATCTGAATGTAGCAGACCCGCTGACTAAACCTCTTCCACGGCCAAAACATGATCGACACCAGAACTGTATGGGTGTTAGATTTATTACAATGTAATTCACATGGTGATGTGAGGGCTAGATTATTGACTCTAGTGCAAGTGGGAGACTGTTGGAATTATGCCCTAGAGGCAATAATAAATGTATAGTTATTATTATAATTCCTGTATCAAGATAATAGTTTATTATCCATGCTATAATTGTATTGAATGAAGACTCATTTACATGTGTGGATACATAGACAAAACACCGTCCCTAGCATGCCTCTAGTTGGCTAGCCAGTTGATCGATGATAGTCAGCGTCTTCTGATTATGAACAAGGTGTTGTTGCTTGATAACTGGATCACGTCATTGGGAGAATCACGTGATGGACTAGACCCAAACTAATAGACGTAGCATGTTGATCGTGTCATTTTGTTGCTACTGTTTTCTGCGTGTCAAGTATTTATTCCTATGACCATGAGATCATATAACTCACTGACACCGGAGGAATGCTTTGTGTGTATCAAACGTCGCAACGTAACTGGGTGACTATAAAGATTCTCTACAGGTATCTCCGAAGGTGGTAGTTGAGTTAGTATGGATCAAGACTGGGATTTGTCACTCCGTGTGACGGAGAGGTATCTCGGGGCCCACTCAGTAATACAACATCACACACAAGCCTTGCAAGCAATGTAACTTAGTGTAAGTTGCGGGATCTTGTATTACGGAACGAGTAAAGAGACTTGCCGGTAAACGACATTGAAATAGGTATGCGGATACTGACGATCGAATCTCGGGCAAGTAACATACCGAAGGACAAAGGGAATGACATACGGGATTATACGAATCCTTGGCACTGAGGTTCAAACGATAAGATCTTCGTAGAATATGTAGGATCCAATATGGGCATCCAGGTCCCGCTATTGGATATTGACCGAGGAGTCTCTCGGGTCATGTCTACATAGTTCTCGAACCCGCAGGGTCTGCACACTTAAGGTTCGACGTTGTTTTATGCGTATTTGAGTTATATGGTTGGTTACCGAATGTTGTTCGGAGTCCCGGATGAGATCACGGACGTCACGAGGGTTTCCGGAATGGTCCGGAAACGAAGATTGATATATAGGATGACCTCATTTGATTACCGAAAGGTTTTCGGAGTTACCGGGAATGTACCGGGAATGACGAATGGGTTCCGGGGGTTCACCGGAAGGGGGCAACCCACTCCGGGGAAGCCCATAGGTATTTGGGGGGGTCACACCAGCCCTTAGTGGGCTGGTGGGACAGCCCACCAAATCCTATGCGCCAAGGAAGAAAAAATCAAAGGAAAAGGAAAAAAAAGGAGGAAGTGGGAAGGGGGAAGGACTCCCTCCCACCAAACCAAGTAGGACTCGGTTTGGGGGGGGGGGGGAGAGTCCTCCCCCCTGGCTCGGCCGACCCCTTGGGGATCCCTTGGACCCCAAGGCAAGGTCCCCCTCCCTCCTCCTATATATATGGGGCTTTTAGGGCAGATTTGAGACGACTTTCTCACGGCTGCCCGACCACATACCTCCATAGTTTTCCCTCTAGATCGTGTTTCTGCGGAGCTCGGGCGGAGCCCTGCTGAGACAAGATCATCACCAACCTCCGGAGCGCCGTCACGCTGCCGGAGAACTCTTCTACCTCTCCGTCTCTCTTGCTGGATCAAGAAGGCCGAGATCATCGTCGATCTGTACGTGTGCTGAACGCGGAGGTGCCGTCCGTTCGGTACTAGATCGTGGGACTGATCGCGGGATTGTTCGCGGGGCGGATCGAGGGACGTGAGGACGTTCCACTACATCAACCGCGATCTCTAATCGCTTCTGCTGTACGATCTACAAGGGTACGTAGATCACTCATCCCCTCTCGTAGATGGACATCACCATGATAGGTCTTCGTGCGCGTAGGAAAATTTTTGTTTCCCATGCGACGTTCCCCAACACTATGTACCCGTAATATGTTTCCAAACAATGCCCATTCTCGTCTGTTGCATCAAAGCGGACACCACTATTTTGGTTGGTGCTCTTTTTATCTTGGGCAACCGTGTAAAATGTATTCCCATTTATCTCATACCCTTGGAAAGTACATATAGTCGAAGATGGTGGCCTGACCAAACAGTACAGCTCATCTCCAACGGTGTCGTCATTCATGAGATGTGTCTGCAACCAACTGCCGAAAGTCTTCTCGTGTTCCGCTTTAATCCAAGAGTCAGCCTTCCCCGGGTTTTCGGAGCGTAGAATATTCTTGTGTCTCACGATATACGGAGCCACCACGGTGGAATTGTGTAGAACTGTGTAGTGTGCTTGAAAGAAAGAATGCCCGTCCATACATACTTTTGCTTTCCTTCCTAGTGTGCCTTTTCCTGTCAGCCTACCCTCATACCGAGATTCAGGAACACCAATCGACTTAAGGTCAGGAAGAAAGTCCACACAAAACTCAATGACCTCCTCTGTTCCATAGCCCTTGGAGATGCTTCCTTCTGGCCTAGCACGGTTACGAACATATTTCTTTAAGACTCCCATGAACCTCTCGAAGGGGAACATATTGTGTAGAAACACAGGACCGAGAATTCTAATCTCTTCGACTAGGTGAACTAGGAGGTGTGTCATTATATTGAAGAAGGATGGCGGGAACAACAACTCAAAGCTGACCAGACATTGGACCACATCAATCTGTAACCCTGATAGACTTTCTCGATTGATTACCTTCTGAGAAATTGCATTGAGGAATGCACATACCTTCACAATTGCCAGGCGAACATTTTCCGGTAGAATTCCCCTCAATGCAACCGGAAGCAATTGCGTCATAAGCACGTGACAGTCATGAGACTTTAGGTTTTGGAATTTTTTGTCTTTCATATTTACGATTCCCTTTATATTCGACGAGAAGCCAGTCGGGACCTTGATACTGAAAAGGACTTCAAAGAAGATTTCCTTCTCTTCCTTAGTAAGAGCGTAGCTGGCACGCCCTTGAAACTGCCCTGGATGCATGCCATCTCTTCCTTTATGACGTTCCTGGTCCTCCTGTGCTTCCGGTGTATCTTTTGACTTCCCATACAAGTCCAGGAAGCCTAGAATATTCACGCAGAGATTCTTCGTCAGGTGCATCACGTTGATTGCCGAGCGGACCTCATGGACTTCCCAGTAGGGTAGCTCCCAAAATATAGATTTCTTCTTCCACATGGGTACGCGCTTATCAGGGCCGTTAGGAACAGGTTGGCTGCCAGGACCCTTTCCAAAGATTACTTTTAAATCTTTGACCATATCAAATACTTAAGCACCAGTACGGATGACAGGCTTCCCCTGGGGTTCTGCCTTGCCATTGAAATGCTTGCCTTTTTTCTTTAAGGGATGCTTGGGCGGAAGAAAACGACGATTGTACGGGTACACATTCTTCCTACATTTGTCCAGATATATACTTTCTATCTGATCCAAACAGTGCGTGCATGCATTGTATCCCTTGTTTGACTGTCCTGAAATGTTACTAAGAGCAGGCCAATCATTGATGGTTACGAAAAGCAACGCTCGTCCCACACACGTACACCTGGTTCGGCCCACAGCTGTAAAAGTTCATCAACTAATGGCCTTAGGTACACATCAATATCATTGTCGGGTTGCTTTGGACCTTGGATAAGCACTGGCATCATAATGAACTTTCGCTTCATGCACAACCAAGGAGGAAGGTTGTAGATACATAGAGTAACGGGCCAGGTGCTGTGACTGCAACTCTGCTCCCGAAAAGGATTCATTCCATTTGTACTCAGACCTAACCATAAGTTCCTTGCGTCAGCTGCAAATCTCGGGAACTCTCTCTCGATTTTTCTCCACTGCCGACCATCAGCGGTGTGCCTCAACTTATCGTCTTTCATACGATCTTCCATGTGCCATCGCAACAACTTCGCATGATCTTTATTTCTGAACAGACGTTTCAACCGTGGTATTATAGGAGCATACCACATCACCTTGGCAGGAACCCTCTTCCTAGGTGGCTCGCCCTCAATATCACCAGGGTCATCTTTTCTGATCTTATACCGCAATGCAGTGCATACTGGGCATTTATCCATATTCTCGTACTTCTCACCGCGGTAGAGGATGCAGTCATTAGGGCATGCATGTATCTTCTGCACGTCTAATCCTAGAGGGCAGACAAGCTTCTTTGCTTCGTACGTGCTGGCGGGCAATTCGTTCTTTCTTGGAAGCATCTTCTTCATCAGTACCAGCAACTTTTCGAATGAGGAGTCAGTCACACCGGTCTCTGCCTTCCACTTCAGCAATTCCAGTGTGCTACTCAGCTTCTTCTGGCCATCTTCACAAGTTGGGTACAACAATTTGTTGTGGTCCTGTAACATCTGCTCGAACTGCAACCTCTCCTTTTCTGTGTGGCAACCTCGCCGTGCATCAGAAATGACCCGGCCAAGATCATCAGCGGGCTCATCTGGTTCCCATTCTTCATCCTGATCTTCTTCTTCATTGTCCTCCATTGCGGTATCAGCATACTCAGGGAACATAGATCGGTAGTTGTCATCATCGTTCTCTTCTTCTTCATCGTCGTCTTCCATCATGACCCCTCTTTCTCCGTGCTTGGTCCAAACATTATAGCCCGACATAAAACCGGACCGAAGCAGGTGGCTCTGAATGACTCTTGAGGAAGTGTAATCCTTCTCATTCCGACATTCAAGACATGGACAAAACATATAGCCACCACCATGCTTGTTCGCATCAGCTGCATCTCGAAAAGAATGCACGCCTTCTTTGTAAGCGGCTGTGCGTCGATCACCGTACATCCATGGATGGCTCATCTGTGTTATACAACAGTATATCAAATACAATCACGATCCTAAAAATTAGTACCGCATGGTCTAAACGAGGAAATATAGTTGCTAACCTTTTAGAATAAGTAGAAATAAAGAGGAAGAGGTTTAAGCGTGGCTCAGGCATCTCATATCGTAGTTGTGTTCGGTGAACTAAAGCGGCATCGCTCTAACACACATTTCAACAAACACCTCTAGTGCATCAAAAAAAGTGAAGAGCTAGCACACCCACAATCCTCCATCCAAGAAAAATGCAAGGAAGAGGGGAGAGGGGGGTTGTGCTATATATAGGCACAGGACTTTAGTCCCGGTTTGGGACACGAGCCGGGACTAAAGGTGGCGCACATGCGGGCTGCCCACCGCTAGCCCTTTAGTCCCGGTTTGGGACACGAACCGGGACTAAAGGCTCCTTACGGGCCGAGACTAAAGCCTCGAGGGAGGCATTGAGAATTGGGGCGACGTGGGCCCGGCCCAGAGGCAGGCCGGGACTAAAGGGTCCCGGCCAAAGGCCCGTTTTCCACTAGTGACTGGACACTTGTCCCCCTTCGAATTGCTGCCCTATGGTTGCTCTTTTCGTGCCAACAATTTGGGAAGAGAGGCCCATGGCAAGGATAAGAGGGACAAGTCACGAGGGTATAGATGGGTCGAATAATTGAGCTCCCATTCCCCACGGGAGATTCTTCTTCTTCTTCACAACTTGTAACACACGTGTACCCAAGAGAGAAATCAATCTACAAAGAAGAAGTAGTAAACTGCAATGTGGCCTAAACATGGGGAAACTCCGATGTTCTTCTCATGCCATACGTGCGTTGCTTTATCTTCCCCGAGAAGTAGATTGTGCTCAGATCCCAAGTGTTCGAACCGTGTTTTTGAGAGGTTTTGCCGTAGACCCAAAACCAACCTCTCACAAACATATATATACTAGAGGACTTTGGACCTTTGGATACACAAGTTTTGGAGCCTCCTATAGTTCTTTATTTCCGGTTGTAGTTGGTCCTAGTTGATCAACTAGAGCTAGACATAGCTTCTCTAGTCCTCGTAATTAGAAGTCGAGTGTGGTTCTAATATCCTTTCGCTAATTCTACGATGAAGCTTAGCTCTCGATGGTGAAGCGCTCCCGGATCGTGAAGACTGTATGCTTGCAATGTGATAAGAGATTGAGCTTTCCGTTTTACTTCAAGGTATCGTTTATCAACGGTTCGAGGAACTCCAAGAATGATATACACCAAGTCGTCTTGTTTCGTGCATCTCAGAGTTGGTAACGATCCGATCGAAGCCGTTACTGCATCTTCATAGTGTTCCTGGTTGATCGTAGGGAATTTTTTTGTTTTCTACTACGTTTTCGAACATTGTGGTGGCAATAGAATTAGACTAGTCGATTCCTTCCTCATTTTGCGTCATCGAGGGACATGCACGCCCTTGTTGTAGAGCAGCGGTGGCCACACTGGTTTCAGAGATCCTCTTCTCGAGGTATGCCGCCAAACGACTAGAGCATCCGGTTTGGCGATATAGGACTTGACGGCGTTGGTTTTGGCGTCGAGCCGCTTGAAATTGTCCTTGATCGATGGATCCATAGCCCTTCAATGATTCCCTCTGATGATGGTGGTGAAAATAATTCAGGGAATAATTTGGGTGTGGAAGGGTGATGCCTGGCTCTGAATCCAGGTAGTTAGGTACCTAACGGTCGCTTCATTGCAAGGCATTCTTTCCTCTCGGGCGGGCGACTAGAAACCCTAGCCGCCGCCAGAAGAGCCCCTTCGCCTCGTTCCTTCGGCGACTCCCCTCCGCCGACGACCTCGGTCGTTGGTGGTGAGGAGGGTCACCGGATCTACGTGTGTGGATCTTGTAGCTTTAGGTTAGGTCCTAGTAGCTTTGATTTTTTCAGTTGTTTATCGTCTTCGCTTCGGAGGCGGCGATGGCGGTGACGAATAAAGAAGGTTCAGATCTGTTCCTAATGAGACAATCAGTCCTATGGTTGGGGATGAATTTTGAAATTAGTCTGTTCAAGCAAGGATGGTGTGGCGGCGGCGTCATCCTCGTGGTGGACCTGTGTCCTCGCGCTTCATCGTTGCGATGCTGTTTGCTCCAACACTGTTGTGGAGCTTGGGAGGTAGTCCAGGAGCGGATGTGGATTGTGGTCTGCACCGACGACATCTGGAAGGCGGAACTTGTGCTGGGTTTGTGGTTGATGGATGACACGTATGGTTTCCTCCTCTAACGTCTTTGCCATGGTGAGTGTCAGATCTGGAGATCGATGGCGTGTCCGGGGTATTGCCCCGGTCTGATTCGTTCAACGACAGTGACTTCACTTTTGGTGAGCCACCTTGGAGGTCCGATAAGCTGCATATCAGCGATGTAGCCGCGTCGAGCTCGGATGAGGAGGTGATCCGTAATTTTTCCTTTAATGGTGCCGGTGACAGGGGACGGGCGTTGGTGTGAATCTTAGCGATGTTCTGGTATCTTTTCATTTTTGTCATGCCGGTCTTTACATGACTTGTATTTTGTATTTTATGATATGAATAAGACAACTTACATGAAATGGGAAAAGAGAGGAAAAAGAAAGAAGAGAGTCGTGTCGAGCCATCCATGAGCTTGCCCCTTAGGCAAACCCATGTACGTGGACATGCTAGAAGGTGTTCGTAAGTCCTAACAAGCGTGATTAGCTAGAAAAAGCAAGCGCAAAGAATCTCCTAAAAACACAAACACGAAAGGAGCAACACTACAGACCGTCGTGCTTCTGTTCGAGGAAGGATGGGAACACGACAACTATATCTTGCTTACAGCGAGACTACATCGGTCTCACGTGAAGACTTTCATGGTGTCGTACTGTACTGGGTCTGTCCATTTTATTACCATGCCTTCGTTGGCTGTAAGGTTATTTTTGCGTCCAGTTTTCCCTTCCTTTTTTGTTCTTCTCCGATTTTTTCTGTTTCCTTCCTGTTTTTTTTTTCTCTTTTTCTTTGTTTTTTCATCGGTTTTGTTCGTTTTCTCATGGTCTTCACTCATTTTTTATTTTCTTTTATTTTCTTCGGTTTTTATTGTTTCTTCTTGGTTTCTCACTTTTTTTCCTTTTTTTTTTCTTTCTCCCTTCATTTTTCTTTGTTTCTCTCTTGGGTTTATTTGTTTTTCTTCAGTTTACACAGTCTTCCTTTGTTTTTTTTCTTTTATTCTTCCGCACATGTCTATATTTTTTAAACTTATTTTTACAGTTTACATATACATCAAGAACACTAATTTATACATGTTGAATTAATTTTATACTTGTTTAACATTACGTTTGATGACTATATTTTTCATACACATTGTACGTTTTGTATTTATCAGGAACATTTTTTAATACATGTTTAACATATTTAGCTATATGATTAACATTAATTTATACACAATTACTATTTTTTACAATTTTGTGTTTTTATGTTTGAATTTTTAATACAGGTTACGCATTTTTTGCATATATCTGAAACATTTTATTGTACACCTTTAACATATTTAATTTATACTATTAATATTTTTTAAAATTTTGCGCTTGATGAGTGTTTTTTACGTACATATTTTACATTTTCCACATATAAATATTAGTAAGTTTTTTTACATGTTTAACACTATTTTAAATATATGATTGACATTTTCTTTGTTAAAAGATCAACCTTTTCATTCTTTTAAATAGGAGAGTGAAGCACTAGCCTGGCCTGGAGGTTCGGCTATTGTCATTAGCCTGACTAAAACACAAGGCAGGTTCCTTAGCCTGCACCAGGATTTCTGCATGGGGTTCTAATCCTGCTTTTTTTTGTGGGCCAGCAGCTATTTATAGTCTGATACAGAATTTTTTTTTGAGACAATGATACAGAAATAATTGATACAATGATACAGGCCCACATAACGCTCAGGCTGGCGTGGCCAGGCAATTATTTTTGGGAGCTCTAATGCAACGCTGCAGGCTCCTGTTAACAATCCAGCGCCTGCAGCGCTGCTAGCATGGACCGGCCCATTTCAGTGCTGCCCATTTTTATTTGATTTTTTGTTACTAAATTAAAAATATGAAATCAAAAATGGTTTAGAAATTTAAAGAAAAAAGGTTCATCATTTTTAAAAAAGTTCATAAATTTAAAAGTAAGTTCATTGAAAATACAAAAGAGTCCATCCAATTTAAGAAAAGTTCATTAAATCTTTTAAAAGTTCAACAAATATTTAAAGTTTTTAGAAAAATCAATTAAAGTTCGTTTATTTTCAAGAAAAAATCATGGAAATTATAAAAATGTCATAAATATTTAAAAAGTTCATCCATTTTCGAAAAAGTTTTCATCAAATTAAGAAAAGTTATCGATATTCAAAAAAGTTCATCAATCTTAGAAAATATTTTCTAAATTGAGAAACTATTAATAAATATTAAAAGAAGTACATATAACTTTAAGAAACATCAAACGTCTTCTAAATGGGCCTGCCCATTGACTAACACCACAGGCGCCAGTTAGCAAAAATGCACGTTAACTGACGCCTGTCGCGGCAAATAGAAAATGCCATTATTTTCATGTCTCCAGACTATACTCAGGCTCCATTTTCTCCTAGGCATATCCAGTCCTTAAACCAAACTAGCTTGAAATCTGTGCTGGTCTGTGATGGAGGAATACAGAGAGGCCGTAGGCGGCGTTCGAGAGTGTGGGCCGGTCCGAGGATACGGCCCGCAGGTCCGAGATGATGGTGTCCGGTTCCTTGAAATACCCCCGGCGTCGCGTTTGGCGCCCGACGTAACCGCCTCAACCAACAGATCAGCTCGCCTCTCCTCGCCGGAGCGCCAAGAAACCCCTCGCCTCGCCACCGCGCAGCGCCCACCGCAGCGGCGAGCCGATGGACCGGTTCCAGGACGGGCACCACGTGTGGCTGCGGAGCCGCGTGCACGGCACGTACCTCAACGCCAACAGCGACGGGAAGAGCGTCTCCCTCCGCGGCCGCCGCGCCTCGCTGAAGGCCGCGTGGACGGTGCACATCTACCACGGCGAGGGCGACGCCGTGTACCTGCTCCTCCACAGCGCCGCCTACGGCCGCTACCTCGCCGCCACGGCCAGGCGGGCGCCTCTCGGGCTCGGCCACAACGGCTTCCGCGCCGAGCAGCGCGACTACGATGAGCCGGAGGTGCAGGCCATCATGTGGCAGGCCGTCGGGGCGGGCGGCTCCGGCGACGACGTCATGCTCCGCAACGTTGACGGCCGCTACCTCCGCGCCAACGGCAGGTACCTCCGCTGGAACGCCGGCGTCAGCGTCGAGGACATGGACCGCGTCAGCACCATGATGTACTGGACCGTCGAGCCCATCCCCGCCAGAGAGTCGGGCATGCATGACCTTCCTGTCATGCCGGTGAGTTCGCCATGACCAGCTTCTCGAATTGCCAAATCCATTCGCTCTAGACCAATTCCTGATCTCTTCTTGCCAAATTTGCGCTTCTCCTGACGGTTCTTGAACATAACCTGCGATCGATGCAACTCAACTGCAGAACCCCTTCCTCTACGTCCTCCTCAGCCAGGGGATCTCCAGGCGGCAGATCGTGTTCGTGCGAGCGGACGCCGAGGGGTTGTACGACGAGCACGGCTGGCACATGTTCCGTTTCTTGGGGAGGTCCGTGAACTACCTGAGGAGCGAGCTGGTTGGCCGCATCGCCTTCATCGACGGCCAGGACCCCGGCGGCATCGCCATGTGCGTCCGGGCGGGCCGCTACGGGCGGCTGACTCCACTCGTCGTCGACCTGCCCCGCTATGCTGGCCACGACGAGGCCCACCGGATTGTCGTGATGATGGCCGGAACCCCTGGTGAGAGCCTCCCTCCAATCTCCATGTCACAACTTCCTAAAGATTTGCTGATGGTAGTCTTGAATCTTGATTGATTTTGTTATGCACAATGTACAGATGTTGGTGCAGTCACTATTTGCTGCATGGCTAATCTGCTTGTGTTTGAAAAAAAGTTTACTGAAAGTACTGTTATAGTCTGAGAAACAGTTTACTGAAATTGTTGTAGTCTGAAATAAAGTTAACTGAAACTGTTGCAGTCTGAAACTTGTTAGGTGTTGGGAATTGTCTGCATCTGTTGTATCTTGTCGATAAATGAAAGATGATCTGTGGATAGTTGGTTAAAGTTATTGCTGGGATAAATCATTATGGAACTTAAAAATCCAAATCAGTTGATTCATCTCTTTTCAGCCTTAACAGAGAAGATGGTGATTGGTGATATTCGTTTGATTTGGCCCATTTTACTTGCATTGAATAACCTGTGAATAAAATGTAGGTTCCAACAACACTAAACTAAATCTTATTTCTGCACATGAGTTGTATCCAGGGGCTGTATTCTGGGTCTTTTTTTTTGTTGCACTAATCTGAGATTTAGATTGTTCATCTGCTTCCCACTGATCTTATTTAGCGAGAAATGTAATGTTGGTCTTGAATCTGCTACGCACAATGCACAGGTGTTGGTGTAAATTCTATTTTGCTGCATGAACAGGATATTTGGAAGCTTACTTTATTGGAGTGCTACTGCTAGTGCTAATTTGATCATATCGTGCTTGGAACTTATCTGAAATTGTTGTAGTCTTGTAGTATAAGGTAAAAGTAGTTGGATGAAAATAGTAGGTTCCACTTGGATTATTAGTCTGTGACTCTGCACACATGGTAAAAGATGGTCTGAACACTTCTGTCTTTGATTCAGATAATTCAGTTCGTCAGTTTCATAACATTCGCCACTATTGGAACTATGGACCCTAAAAAGCCTAATCAAGTTCAGTCATCCCATTTCACCTTTGCAGAGAAGATGCTAATTTTTTAACCTGTGAATAAAATTCAGGTAGTATCTTACCATAGGGAATAAAAAGCTTTGTCCCTTGCACATAATATTGTTTCTGGTTTTGTCTTGTTTATATCATTATTAGTTATTGGTCTGACGCCTAACTGGTTCATACTTTCTGTTGATTCAGCGTATGATGAGCTGCGATACCCTGATGTGAACGCAATATAGAGAGAGCTCAGAGCGGGAGGACCGACAGTTCAACTTTTCATAAGTTGCGCCACCTCGGATACGATGACAGCAGAACTGGACACCTGTTTTTGCCTATAGACACATAGATATAGGTTCAGAAAACTCAGTAGCTCTCATGTTTCTTCGGCTACCTAAACTTGGTGAAAATGTTGCGTCCAATGGCTGAAAAACACTGTAGTGATGCTGGTTGTAGTAGTCGTTTTAGCGCCGCTCTTCTGACATTCATCTCTCTGACGTGATTGCCCCAACTTCAGAGCATTTCACTGTAGTTTTTTTTCAATGAGTTCATGATCCTGCAGTTTTTTTTCAATGAGTTCATGATCCTGCAGTTTTTTCAGATCATGCATTCCGCATATATAACTGGAAAATTCAGTGGTTTTTGCAGTGAGTTGATGGTCCGGCATTCCTTTTGTACTATGCATTTCTATTAGATGAACCATCTGATATCAACAACGATTTGGTTGTTCTTGCTGTTAGTTGGGTGCCTGAGTTTAGATGTCGTTACTTGCTGTGATTCGGAGGTTTTTGCTGAGTGCTCATTAGCAATTTACTCTTCCGCATATGATCCATCATACTTCAGAGATGTTTCCTGAAAAAATAAACATTCACAATTGTTTTAAATAAAATTCGGCAAAATGAATTTGCCCCTCTCTTCCCAATACTGAGACAATTCCCATTTTTGTTTCAGTTTAGACAGAGCACATGGGTGTGGTGTTGATTCTTTCGCCTATTTTGTAATCCATTTCCTTCTAGAAAAATAGGGCTCTACCCTGGAGTAGAACGAAGGATATACACAAACGCAGGACAATGATCAGGATGTGGTTTTGTCATAAACAATGTATTTAACTGTATTTTACGAGAGTATGAGTTCCAAGACTGGGGTTGGAGCGAATTCATCAGGCAATTGCCTGAATCTAGTACACCGACACACAAGGACACAAAGTTGTTATACCGGAACCCTAGGGTAGCAGAGGGGAATTGGGGATCAGAAAGGAGAAGAGCAACTTGGGGAAGAAGAAGGAAGGTAGGAGAAGCAATTGTTTCATTACTTGATCTATAGCTGTAACAGACTGGACTTGCGCTTATATCCTCGCTCGTACATGAGCCTGGGCCATAACGTTTGGCCGCATACTGCTCACACACTCAGCCCACACACGCACATTGTAGTGATCCTATCAGACGCTTGTCGCCACTGAACATAATCTCGCACGCTTCAGTTAGTCTCCTGGCAGCTTACTTGCGCTGACAGTACCCCTGCCTGAAGAAGCAGCTTGTCCCCAAGCTGGTGTCATGGGAAAGCGTTGCCGCACGATGTCGTAGTCTTCCCACTTAGCTGAAGAAGCTGGCAAATCAGTCCATCGAATCAGAACTTGAGCCACAGAAGCGTTGCCTTTCTTCACCAGGCACCGGTCTAGGAATTCTTCAGGCACTGGCGGTTCTGGAAGAGTGTTGAACACTGGTGTATGATCAGGTACATGAGGTTTTAGTTGAGATGTGTGGAACACGGGGTTAACTAGACTACCGGCTGGAAGCAAGAGTTTGTAAGCAGAAGGTCCAATCTTCTCCTGAACTTCAAACGGCCCAAAGGATTTCATGGCTAGTTTGTGATAAGGTATGTTAACCACTGATGTTTGAACATACGGCTGCAGCTTAAGAAACACCTTGTCTCCCACAGAAAATTATCTGAATGAGCATTTCTTATCATCCTCCTCTTTCATCTTGGTTTGAGCTCTGTTCAGATGCTGATGGAGAAATTAAGAGTACCATTGCCTTTCCTGTAGCGAGGTCTACAAATAAGGATGTGTTTCTTATAAAGGGCGAGGAAGTTACCCTCTGAAAAGGAGTGCACCCAAAGGAGCCAGTGTGACCATTGTTTAGGATTTTCAGACACTACACATCGGAGGTACATTTAAACCTAAGAATGGTTTCATACTTTTTTTTTTTGTGTGTGTGCAGAAGAATGGTTTCATACTTAACTATACTTGAACTATACCCGTAAATTTATCTCTCAAAACCATAGTTGAACCATACCCATTTAATGTCATTTTTAGCCAACCCACTATTTTTTTCACCAAAACCAATTTAAACCCAATACACAACCGTGGTTTAAACCTAGTACATAACTATGAGTTTGCTTCAATGTATATATGATTGCACAAATTGACTTGTTAAGAAGCAAATGAGATCGAAAAGGCATAAGTGCATCTACAACAGTTTGGGAACAAAGTTATCCTTGAGATACAGTCAACACACAGCAAGAGGCAAAAAGAAAATGCCTACGGCTGAAAAGCTCACTGACAAGTGTATTAAAACCAAATTGCTTAGCCAAAGAACAAGCAAACACTTCCGATTTTCATGTGGTGTTTCCCCATAATACATAATTACATAGTGCATTACAGCATGCACGCAGATCAAACATACTCGTTCTCGGTCGTCTTTGGTTATCGTACCGCACATTTCTAGACACTAATTGACCCTTGATACGTCTTTAATGTATCTATAATTTTTGATGGTTCCATGCTATTATCTTGTCAAACGTTGGATGTTTTGTATGCCTTTTATATCTTTTTTGGGACTAACTTATTAACTCAGTGCCAAGTGCCAGTTTCTGTTTTTTCCGTGTTTTTGACCCTTTTCAGAGGAGAATATTAGACGGAGTCCAAACGGAATAAAACCTTTGAAAAGATTTTTTTCCGGAACAGAAGATACGCAGGGAGCTTGAGAACCAAGGCAGAGGGCGCCAGGGGAGGCCACAAGCCCCCTAGTCGCGGCCTGGGGGGCTCGCGCCTAGCAGGCTTGTGGGCCCCCTGTGGCTCCTCTGTCCTACTTCTTCCGCCTATAAATCCCCAAAAAATCCAAAACCACGGGAGAGATCCACGAAAATACTTTTCCGCCGCCGCAAGCTTCTGTCTCCGCAAGATCTCATGTGGGGCACGTTCTAGTGCCCTGCCGGAGGGGTGATTCGGATACGGAGGGCTTCTTCATCAACACCATTGCCTCTCCGATGATGCGTGAGTAGTTCATCATAGACCTTCGGGTCCATAGCTAGTAGCTAGATGACTTCTTCTCTCTCTTGGCTCTTCAATACAAAGTTCTCCATGATCTTCATGGAGATCTATCCGATGTATTCTTCTTTTGCGGTGTGTTTGTCGAGATCCGATGAATTGTGGATTTATGATCAGATTATCTATGAATCTTATTTGAGTTTCTTCTGATCTCTTATATGCATGATTTCATATCCTTGTAATTCTCTTCGAGTTGTGGGTTTTGTTTGGCCAACTTGATCTATGATTCTTGCAATGGGAGAAGTGCTTGGTTTTGGGTTCATACCGTGCGGTGACCTCACCCAGTGATAGAAGGGGTAGCGAGGCACGCATCGTGTTGTTGCCATCAAGGGTAAAAGGATGGGGTTTATATCTATTGCATGAATTTATCCCTCTACATCATGTCATCTTGCTTAAGGCGTTACTCTGTTTGTCATGAACTCAATACACTAGATGCATGCTGGATAGCGGTCGATGTGTGGAGTAATAGTAGTATATGCAGAAAGTATCGGTCTACTTGTCTCGGACGTGATGCCTATATGTATGATCATTGTCTTAGATATCGTCATGACTTTGCGCGGTTCTATCAATTGCTCGACGGTAATTCGTTCACCCACCGTAATATTTGCTATCTTGAGAGAAGCCTCTAGTGAACACTATGGCCCCCGGGTCTACTTCATATCATATTTTCAGCCCTACACTTTTACTTCGTTGCACTTTCCGCCTTCAGATCTCACCTGGCAATCAATCGTGAAGGGATTGACAACCCCTTTGTAGCATTGGGTGCAAGTTTGCTGTTTTTGCGCAGGTACATTGGTGTCTTGATACTCCTACTGGATTGATACCTTGGTTCTCAAACTAAGGAAAATACTTACTGCTACTGTGCTGCATCACCCTTTCCTCTTCAAGGGAAAAAACCAACGCAAGCTCAAGAGGTAGCAAGAAGAATTTCTGGCGCCGTTGCCGGGGAGCATCAAGTGAAGCTTATCCAAGTAAGTGTCGCAAACTCATCTCTTGCATTTACTTTTTTGCCTCTCGTTTTCCTCTCCCCCACTTCTAAAAAAAAAGTACAAAAATATTTGCCTTTTTTCGTTTGCCCTTTTCTTTCGCTTGCTTTCTGTTCGCTTGTGTGCTTGTCTCCTTGCTGAAGTCACCATGACTGAAAACACAAAACTTTGTGACTTCTCGAATACTAATAATAATGATTTTATTAGCAATCCAATTGCTCCCGCCACTAGTGCGGAATCATTTGAAAGCAATGCTGCTTTGCTGAATCTTGTTATGAAAGAGCAATTCTCTATCCTTCCTAGTGAAGATGCCGCATCCCATCTTAATACCTTCATTGAGTTATGCGATATGCGAAAGAAGAAAGATGTGGATAATGATGTGATTAAATTGAAGCTATTTCCATTCTCATTGCGAGATCGAGAAAAACTTGGTTTTCATCTTTGACCAAAAATAGTATTGATTCTTGGAACAAGTGCAAAGATGCTTATATATCCAAGTATTTTCCGCCGGCTAAGATTATCTCTCTCCGTAATGATATCATGAATTTTAAGCAACTTGATCATGAACATGTTGCACAATCTTGGGAGAGAATGAAATTGATGATTAGAAATTGTCCCGCTCATGGCTTGAGTCTTTGGATGATTATACAAATCTTCTACGCTGGTTTGAATTTTGCTTCTAGAAATATCTTGGACTCCGCCTCCGGTGGAACTTTCATGGAAATCACATTAGGAGAAGCCACAAAACTCCTAGAAAATATCATGACAAACTTTCTCAGTGGCACACTGAAAGGTCACCTACTAGTAAAAAAGTACACGCTATAGAAGAAATTAACTCGTTGAGTGCTAAGATGGATGAGTTAATGAAATTATTTGCTAGTAAAGGTGCTCCTTTAGATCCAAATGATATACCCTTGTCTTCCTTGATTGAGAGTAGCAATGAGAGCTTGGACGTTAATTTTGTTGGTAGGAACAATTTTGGCCACAACAATGCTTTTAGAGGAAACTATATTCCTAGGCCTTTTCCTAGTAATCCCTCTAATAACGTTGGCAACTCCTACAACAATGCTCATGGAAACTACAATAAATTACCCTCCGATCTAGAGAGTAATATTAAAGAGTTTATCAACTCGCAAAAGATTTTCAATGCGTCCATAGAAGAAAAACTACTCAAAATTGATGATTTGGCTAGGAGCGTTGATAGAATGTCTCTTGATATTGATGCTTTTAAAGTTAGATGTGCTCCTCCCAAGATCAATATGGATGAAACTTTGAAAGCTATGCGTGTTTCCATGAATGAGAGTAAAGAAAGAACCGCCCAAATTCGTGCTAGACATGAATGGCTTAAAAAGGCGTGTTCTCGTGATGAGAATCACGAAGATCTTAAAGTGATTGGTGTGACTCCCATTGAATCCTTGTTTTATAGTGTCAAACCTAATGATGATGGGTTTGGATATGAATCCACCTTGGTTAAAAAACACCCCAGTGATTCGGAGTCTACCTATCTTGATGCTAAAAGCATTGAAAGTGGAGTAGAGGATATCAAAACTTTGAGTAGTAATGAAACTACTACTTTGGATTTCAAGGAATTCAATTATGATAGTTGCTCTTTGGTTGAATGTATTTCCTTGATGCAATCCATGCTCAACTCTCCACACGCTTATAGCCAAAACAAGGCCTTTACCGATCATATGGTCGATGTTATGATGAAATCTCTTGAAGATAAACTTGAATTGGAAGTCTCTATTCCTAGAAAACTTCATGATGAGTGGGAACCTACTATCAAAATCAAGATCAAAAACTATGAATGCAATGCTTTGTCTGATTTTGGTGCTAGTGTTTCCGCGATTCCAAAGTGTTTATGTGATGTTCTAGGCTTTAATGAGATTGATGAGTGCTCTCTTAATTTGCATCTTGCGGGTTCTACTTTTAAGAAACCTATGGGAAGGATCAATGATGTTCTTATTATTGCAAATAGGAACTATGTACCCGTAGATTTCATTGTGCTTGATATTGATTGCAATCCTACATGTCCTATCATTCTTGTTAGACCTTTCCCAAGGACTATTGGTGCTGTCATCGATATGAAGGAAGGGAATATTATATTTCAATTTCCTTTAAAGAAGGGCATGGAACATTTTCCTAGAAAGAAAATAAGATTGACTTATGAATCCATGATGAGGGCTACTTATGGTTTGAGTACCAAAGACGACGATACGTGATTCTATCGCCTTATGCCTAGCTAAGGGCGTTAAACAATAGCGCTTGTTGGGAGGCAACCCAATGAATTTATCTTTGCTTTTTTCCTTTCTGTTTTGTTGCGTCCACACCATCATAATTCTGTTATGATTGTGTCTTTCGTGTTTCTTTTTGTGTTTGAGCCAAGTAAAACCTTTATGACTAGTTTGGTGATGGTTGTTTGATCATGCTGGAAAAAGACAGAAACTTTTCGCTCACGAAATTATTTTTCATTTTTATCCAGAAAGAGCTTTTGAGTTGATTCTTTTTGCTGCTGGTTGATATGCCAATTTCCCAAACTGTCGTAATTGTTCAGAATTTTTGAGATACCAGAAGTATACAAAGTATACAGATTGCTACAGACTGGTCTGTTTTTGACAGATTCTGTTTTTGTTGTGTTGATTGCTTATTTTGATGAAACTATGGATAGTATCGGGGGTACTAGCCATGGGAAAGTGAGAATACAGTAATCTAACAGCAATATAAATAGAAATCAAGTTTGCTACAGTACCTCAAGAGGTGGTAGTTTGTTTTCTTGTGCTAATGATATCACGAGTTTCTGTTTAAGTTTTCTGTTGTGAAGTTTTCAAGTTTTGGGTGATGTTCTCATGGACAAAGCAATAGAGTGGAAAGAGCTCAAGCTTGGGGATGCCCAAGGCATCCCAAGCCAAATTCAAGGACACCAAAAAGCCTAAGCTTGGGGATGCCTCGGGAAGGCATCCCCTCTTTTGTCTTCAATCCATCGGTAACATTACTTGGAGCTATATTTTTATTCACCACATGATATGTGTTTTATTTGGAGGGTTGTGTATTATAGGAGTCTTTTCTTTTTGTTGTGTCACAATCATCCTTGCTGCACACCTTTTGAGAGAGACATGCACTCATCGTGAATTTGCTAAGATACTCATTGAGCTTCGCTTATATCTTTTGAGTTAGGCAATTTAGCTCACATGTGCTTCACTTATATCTTTTGAGCTAGATAACTTTGATCTAAGTGCTTCACTTAGATCTTTTAGAGCACGGCGGTGTCATATTTTGGAGAAATAAGAACTCTCGATCTTCACTTATATATTTTTGAGGGTGCTCTCTCTGAGTAACTTGGTAGTTGGCTTATGCTATGAAAGTAGTCCCAAAGGTGATAGGCACCCAAAGAGGATACAATAAAACTTCCATATTCATGTGCATTGATTAGAAAGAGAAGTTTGATTCCTCTCAATTAGTTTTGAGACATGGATTTGGTAATATTAAGAGTTATGTTAGTAGAATGTTATGAATCTAGATATACTTGTGTTGAAGTTAGTGATTCCCGTAACATGCACGTATGGTGAACCACTATGTTAGGAAGTCAGAGCATAATTGATTTATTGATTGTCATCCTTTGTGTTGCGATCGGGATCGCGCGATGGTTAACACCTACCAACCCTTCCCCTAGGAGTATGCGTTTAGCACTTTGTTTCGATTACTAATAAAAACTTTCCCAATAAGTATGTGAGTTCTTCATGACTAATGTGAGTCCATGGTATAGATGCACTTTCACTTTCCACCATTGCTAGCCTCTCTAGTGCCGCGCAACTTTCGCCGGTGCACAAACCCACCATATACCTTCCTCAAAACAGACACCATACCTAACTATTATGACATTTTCATAGCCATTCCGAGATATATTGCCATGCAACTCCCACCATTCCGTCTCATGACATGTGCCGTCACTTTCATATTGCCATTGCATGATCGTAAGATAGCTAGCGAGATGTTTCAATGTCATACGCCAAGCTAGATCGTTGCACATCCCGGTACACTGCCCGAGGCATTTCCTACAGAGTCCTCATCGTTCTAAGCATTGAGCTGTGAGTAAATTAAAGTGTGATGATCATCATTATTAGAGCATTGTCCCATGTGAGGAAATAAAAAAAAAGGCCAAAGTTGCCCACAAAAAAAGAGAAAGAGATATGGAAAGAGGCCAAAGAGCCCAAAGAGCCCAGACAAAAAAATAAAATAAAAAAAAGAGAGAAGGGACAAAGCTACTATCTTTTCCACACTTGTGCTTCATAATAGCACCATGTTCTTCATGATTGAGAGTCTCTTGTTTTGTCACCACCATATGCTAGTGGGAATCTTCATGATATAACTTGGCTTGTATATTCCAATGATGGGCTTCCTCAAAATTGCCCTAGGTCTTCGTGAGCAAGAAAGTTGGATGCACACCCACTAGTTCTCCTTTTGAGCTTTCACATACTTGTAGCTCTAAGTGCATCCATTGCATGGTAATCCCTACTCTTTCACATTGATATCTATTGATGGGCATATTCATAGCCCTTTGATACGCTGAGTCGATGTGACCATCTCCTCCTTTTTGTCTCACAACCTCCACCACACTCTATTCCACCTATAGTGCTATATCCACGGCTCACGCTCATGTATTGCGTGAGAGTTGAAAAAGGTTTGAGAAAGTAAGAGTGCGAAAACAATTACTTGGCCAATACCCGGGTTGTGCATGATTTAAATTAGTTGTGTGGGGATGATGGAGCATAGCCACACTATATGATTTTGTAGGGATAATTTTCTTTGGCCTTGTTATTTCGAAAGTTCATGATTACCTTGCTAGTTTGCTTGAAGTATTATTGTTTTCATGTCAATAGCAAACTATTGTTTTGAATCTTACAGATCTGAACATTCATGTCACATGAAATAAGTTACAAAGGACAAATATGCTATGTAGCATTCCACATCAAAAATTCAGTATTTATCACTTCCCTACTCGAGGACGAGCAGGAGTTAAGCTTGGGGATGCTTGATACGTCTCCAACGTATCTATAATTTTTTATGGTTCCATGCGATTATCTTGTCAAACTTTGGATGTTTTGTATGACATTTATATCTTTTTTGGGACTAAATTATTAACTCAGTGCCAAGTGCCAGTTCCTGTTTTTCCGAGTTTTTGACCCTTTTCAGAGGAGAATATTAATCGGAGTCCAAACGGAATAAAACCTCCAAAAATACGCAGGGAGCTTGAGAACCAAGGCAGAGGGCGCCAGGGGAGGCCACAAGCCCCCTAGCCGCGGCCTGAGGGGCCCGTGTCTAGCAGGCTTGTGGGCCCCCTGTGGCTCCTCTGCCCTACTTCTTCCGCCTATAAATCCCCGAAAAATCCAAAACCACGGGAGAGATCCACGAAAATACTTTTCCGCCGCCGCAAGCTTCTGTCTCCACAAGATTCCATCTGGGGCACGTTCTGGTGCCGTGCCGGAGGGGGGATTCGGATACGGAGGGCTTCTTCATCAACACCATTGCCTCTCCGATGATGCGTGAGTAGTTCACCATAGACCTTCGGGTCCATAGCTAGTAGCTAGATGACTTCTTCTCTCTCTTGGATCTTCAATACAAAGTTCTCCATGATCTTCATGGAGATCTATCTGATGCAATCTTATTTTGCGGTGTGTTTGTCGAGATCTGATGAATTGTGGATTTATGATCAGATTATCTATGAATCTTATTTGAGTTTCTTCTGATCTCTTATATGCATGATTTCATATCCTTGTAATTCTCTTTGAGTTGTGGGTTTTGTTTAGCCAACTTGATCTATGATTCTTGCAATGGGAGAAGTGCTTGGTTTTGGGTTCATACCATGCGGTGACCTCACCCAGTGACAGAAGGGGTAGCGAGGCACGCATCGTGTTGTTGCCATCAAGGGTAAAAAGATGGGATTTATATCTATTGCATGAATTTATCCCTCTACATCATGTCATCTTGCTTAAGGCGTTACTCTGTTTGTCATGAACTCAATACACTAGATGCATGCTGGATAGCGGTCGATGTGTGGAGTAATAGTAGTAGATGCAGAAAGTATCGGTCTACTTGTCTCGGACGTGAGGCCTATATGTATGATCATTGCCTTAGATATCGTCATGACTTTGCGTGGTTCTATCAGTTGCTCGACGGTAATTCGTTCACCCACTGTAATATTTGCTATCTTGAGAGAAGCCTCTAATGAACACTATGGCCCCCGTGTCTACTTCACATCATATTTTCAGCCCTACACTTTTACTTCGTTGCACTTTCCGCCTTCAGATCTCACCTTGCAATCAATCAGGAAGGGATTGACAACCCCTTTGTAGCGTTGGGTGCAAGTTTGTTGTTTTTGTGCAGGTACATTGGTGCCTAATCTTGATACTCCTACTTGATTGATACCTTGGTTCTCAAACTGAGGGAAATACTTACTGCTACTGTGCTGCATCACCCTTTCCTCTTCAAGGGAAAAAACAACGCAAGCTCAGTAGGTAGCAACCCTCTCTGTTTGTCCATCTGTTTGTGGGTGATAGGCAGTAGATAGCTGTAGCTTGGTGCCCCACATCTTGAATGGTTCTTTCCAGAAGTAGTTGGTGAAGATTTTTTTCCCGTGAGAGGTGATGGTATATGGCATTGCCATTTAACTTCACAATGTTGACTTGGTCAAGAAAAAACTTCACAATGTTGAGCAGGAAAGTCTAAGCTATGTTAGCAGCAGTGCAAGGGTGTTTGAGAGCTATGAAGTTGTTGTATTTAGTGTATCTGTCCATCACAACTAATATCACCGAATAGCCATCAGATTTGGGCAGATCTTCGATTAAATCCATAGAGATATCTTCCCAAGGTCCTTTGGAAATTGGCAGTGAGCAAAGTAGCCCAGGGTATCTGCAGTATTCATGTTTGGCTTGTTGACAGACTTGACATTGGAACAAAATTTGCTACCGCTTCCTTGAGACCATACCAACGAAACTGTTTCTTCACTCTTTCATAAGTGGCTTGAGTGCCTGAATGATGTGCCATAGGGGAAGAGTGCTGTGCTTCAATGGTTTTTGCTGACAATCCAAAATTAGCTCCTACCCAAATCATGCCCTAGTGTTTATGCAAACCATTTTCTAGAGAAAATTCAGCTTCCTCGTCAAGGTTGACCACTAGTTTTTGTAAGGGGTGCTGAGCTTTGTAGTCAATCTCATATGAGTCGAGAATTTCCTCAATCCAGATAGGCTTTCCTGAAGAAACTATAGGCAAGGCAAACACATGCCCTACTCTCGATAGGGCATCAGCTTCTTTGTTATCCCCCTTTCTTGTATTGGAACTGGAACTGAAGGTCAATAAACTTAGTCATGTTTTTTCTCTGGAGATCTGGAGTAAGAGCTTGAGTTCCCAAGTGGCACAAACTCTTGTGGTCTGTTTTGATCACAAAAGGGCCGCTGCATACATATGGACTCCATCCCTCAATGGACATAATGATCATGATAAACTATTTTCCATAGATACTGGAACTGGAACGGAAGGCCAATAAACCCAGTCATGGTTTTTCTGTGGAGATCTGGAGTAAGAACTTGAGTTTTTAAGTGGCACAAAATCTTGTGGTATGTTTTGGTCACAAAAGGGCCGCTGCATACATATGGACTCCATCCCTCAATGGCCATAATGATCATGATAAACTCTTTTCCATAGTAGGCTACATGATGGCCCTCCCGAGTGAGCACAACTCCAAAGCTAGAGTCACAAACATCTGTCTCTACAACAACAACAACAACAACAACAACAACAACAACAGTAACAACAGTAACAACAGTAACAACAGTAACAAAAACAATAAAAACAAAAACAAAAACAAAAACAACAACAACAATAAAGCCTTTAGTCCCAAACAAGTTGGGGTAGGCTAGAGGTAAAACCCATCAGATCTCGTGACAAACTCATGATTTTGGCACATGGATAGCAAGCTTCCATGCACCCGTGTCCATGGCTAGTTCTTTAGTGATACTCCAGTCCTTCAGATATCTCTTTACAGACTCCTTCCATGTCAAGTTTGGTCTGCCCCACCTCTTTTGTCATTATTAGCACGCTTTAGCCGTCCGTTATGCACTAGAGCTTCTGGAGGCGTGCGCTGAATATGCCCAAACCATCTTAGATGATGTTGGACAAGCTTCTCTTAAATCAGTGCTACCCCAACTCTATCTCGTATATCATCATTCCAGACTCGGTCCTTCCTTGTGTGGCCACACATCCATCTCAACATGCGCATCTCCGCCACACCTAACTGTTGCACATGTCGGATTTTAGTCGGCCGACACTCAGCTTCATACAAGATTGCGGGTCGAACCGCCGTCCTATAGAACTAGGCCTTAAGCTTTTGTGGCACTCTCTTATCACAGATAATGTGAGAAGGTTGATGTCACTTCAACCATCCAACTTGGATTCAATGGTTCGCATGTTCATCGATATCCCCATTCTTCTGTAGCATTGACCCCAAAATATCGAAATGTGTCCTTCTCAGGCACCACTCGCCCATCAAGACTAACCTCATCCTCCTCGTACCTAGTAGTATCGAAACCACACCTCATGTACTTGGTTTTAGTTCTACTAAGTCTAAAACCTTTCGATTCCAAGGTTTTTCTCCATAGATATAACTTCCTATTGACCACCGTTCAACTATTATCAACTAGCACCACACCGTCCGCAACGAGCATACACCATAGGATATCTCCATGTATATCGCTTGTGACCTCATCCATCACCAAGGCAAAAATATAAGGGCTCAAGGTTGACCACTTGTGCAATCCTATTTTCGGGAAGTCATCACTGTCGCCATCACTTGTTCGAACACTTGTCACACCATTATCGTACATGTCCTTTATGAGGGTAGTGTACTTTCTTGGGACTTTGTGCTTGTTCAAGGCCCACAAGATGACATTCCATGGTATCTTATCATAGTCCTTCTCCAAGTCAATGGAGACCATATGCATGTCCTTGTGCTTCCTATATCTCTCCATAAGTTATCGTACCAAGAGAATGGCTTCCATGGTTGACCTCCCGGGCATGAAACCAAACTCATTTTTGTTCACGCTTGTCATCTTAAGCGGTGCTCAATGACTCTCTCCCATAGATTCATTGTATGTCTCATGAGCTTAATTCCATGTTAATTAGTACAACTCTGAACAACCCCCTTGTTCTTGAAGATTAGTACTAATATACATCGTCTCCATTCTTCTGGAATCTTGTTTGCCCAAAAAATGAGGTTGAAAAGATTGGTCATCCATACTATTCCTATGTCCCCGAGGCCTCACCACACCTCAATAGGGATACAATCAGGGCCCATCGCCTTGCCTCATTTCATCCTTTTGAAATCTTCTTTGACTTCTGACTCCTGGATGCACCGCACAAAACGCCTGCTAGTATCAATAAAGGAGTCGTCGAGTTCAATGATAGGGCTCTCATTATCCCCATTGAACAACTTGTCATAGTATTCCCTCCATCTATGATTTATCTCCTCGTCCTTCACCATGAGCTGGTCTTCTTTGTCCTTAATGCATTTTACTTGGTTAACATCCCTTGTCTTCTTCTCTCGGATATTGGCCATCTTATAGATGCCCCTTTCTCCTTCCTTCGTGTCTACACTACTCGGAAAGGTCTTATAGGTGAACCCCAAATTTTGGCGGGCGTTGTGTGTTACACGCCACAGGTATTTTTGAAAACTAGCTGTGGCGAGTAACAAAACCCACTCTCCAGAGATAAGGGCATAATTGGGGTGGGCGGTTTCTATTGCTCGCATAGATAGAATCTCCCGGACGGGACTTGGATGACTAATCCATCAGTGACGGGCATGGCGAACAGCCTGCCACACTTAGTTGGCCGAGAAGTGGCGAGCACTGATGGGCAACCGCCAATGGTTATCCTTGTCGGGCCCCCAGTTTTGGTAGAATATAGATGTGGTCGGTGATGCATAGTGCTTGGCACTATTGTTTCAAACACTTGTGGCGGGCCCTTGGCAGTACCCGCACTACAAAAAAATTAAACTTGCGGGCGGTGTAGCCAAAAATTACGTCTGCATCTAATCCTCGCCCACCCAATTCATGATACTAACCTCCCCCACATCCACCCCCTCACACGAACGTCGCCATGAATTGCGGGCCCCCGCATGGCGCTTCCACGTGCCGCCGTGTGCCCCCCGCATGCTCCACCACTACCTCCATCTGTCTCCCACCTCCACCCAACGGCGGTCCGCGTGCCCTCGACCGCCCCTGCTCCCCGGCCCTCTCCGTCGACCCCTCTCCACCAATGCGCCCACCCACACCAACAGATCGATGACCTTCAGCCATCTCCACCATTCGCATCCGGTGTGCCTTTGCTTGAGCCAGCGGCTCCTCGGGCATCTACACACCGCTGCCCTCGGTTGTTTGAATTCACTACTTCTGTAATATATGTTCATTGATTTTATATTATTTCATTTTTTGTGTGTAGTATGTTCGTGATCACGTGCTGTTTTACTATGATGGATGAATAGGATACAATTGCTTGTTCTATATGTCGATGCTCATAGTTTAATTTAAAGGTACTAGAAAAGAGTGCCAAAGTTTTGATGAAATGTTGATTCACTTCCATTTCATCGAATTTCTTGCATTCAATACATCGATTTTTTATCAAAGGATATGCCATTTATTTACAAAGTGGTGATGTCCGGTGGTGAATTTCATTGGGCTTCATTGTCTTCTTTTAACATGGAATAGAAAAGAGTGCCAAAGCTTTGACAAAATGTTGATTCACTTCCATTTTGCCAAATTTATGTCATTCATTACATCCAAATATTACATAGGTTATGCCATTTTTTTCTAAAATGTCGATGCTCGGTGGTGAATTTTATTGCGGTTCGTTCTCTTCTTTTAAAGGGAATAGAAAAGAGTGCCAACGTTTTAACTAAATGTTGATTCATTTACATTCTGTTAAGTTTCTCGCACTTAATATGTCTCTTTTTTAGCACTCATCTTGCCAATATTTTTATTATGTTTAAATTCTTTTTTTTACTCATTAGTGATGCAATCTTCATTTTGCAGATAAAAGATGGCAAGACATACACGGTCTCAGAGTGAGGGTTTGACTTACATACATGATGAGTCAAACTATGCTTATGAGTTTCACGAGGATACCGATCATGGTGGAGATGGAGAGATAGATGGGGAAGAAGATTCACATGCTGCTGAAGAGGAAGTGCAAGGTGGTGGCATGGATATTCCGATGATGGTGTGATACCCTCATTTTGCATCATGAATTACATCTCATATTTGTGTTGATATTGTCCATTACCATTATTATCATACAGTTCTTATGTTCTTTCTCTTTGAATATGCAAGGTACATCACTGAGAGGGAAGTATGTGAAAACTGGAATTCTAAACAGGGAAACCGAGAAAAACGCAGAAAAATCAACTTGCTCCAAATGACCTGAAAATTTATGGAGATTTTATATGGAATATTTGAGACTGGGCCAAAATATACTGGAGAGGGGCCACCAGCTAAGCACAAGCCACTACCTCCAATAAACATGTTGCCTCCAATTTCGCCGCCCTTGCGCGCGCCTTCAATTCAAAATCCGCGGAGGAAACCGCTCCCCCTCGCAACCCGAATGGACTCCGCGTACACGGCGTGTGACGAGAATGGCCGAGTGCTCTGCCCGCCTGTCCCTCCGCGGGACCCTGATCATTCGAGCAACACAAAAAGGCGACCATGTCGCCCCTGCCCCAGTACGAGTGGATCCGTTCCGGCTCACCGACTGGATACATGGAGCTCTGGGCCCATGATCGTCCGAATCATTGAACAAATCTCCCTGGAAGGTGTTCGATCTCACCGAATGTGAACTTACCGGAACGCCCGGACATTCGGGATTTCTTACTCTTGAATCCGTAGTGGCTATCTAAGAGTCTGAATGACACTGCCTCTGACGGCAACCCATGTGTCTCCGAAACACCAAGGGAGTCATTCACTTGGCCAGAAAACCTCTACTGATTCGGGGGCTACTAACGGGGTTATACTTAAGGGGTAGGCTTACGGACCCGTTTCCATAGGGCCCACCTAAGTACCCGTAAGGACATCATTGTCCTACAAGTCATCGTGATAGTCTCAACCTCACTCGGTCATTGTGCTCTCACTCGGTAACATGAGGTTACTCGGTCTGCTTTGGAGCAATCAGACGCTCCCGAGTACTTGGTTCACTACAACGGCCAAGGACTTAAACACCTGCATGAAGGGACATGAAGACCCGCGCTACGTGTAATGTTGTAATTAAAGCGACCGTTTCTAGTAACCCCCGTAGTTATTAGCATTAAATGGCCTAGTGATGGTGCTCGGCCGGTCGTGGCGCACTCTAAATAAGCCACTCCGAGTCTCCCGCTCAGGGGTTCAACACTTGTTATCTTTTACACTCGCATAAAAAACACCAACCTCAGGGAACGAGACGTAGGGCTATTACCACTTCCGAGTGGGGCCTGAACTCATAAATCCGAGAGCATCCACTGTGCCTAGCTAGACTTCAACCCTTAGTTCGTACCCCTGGTACTATTGTCAGGATCATTCCCACGATAGATGCATTTTGAGACAACTTTCAAGGCACTTACGTCCGACCACCTGGGTCCGATGACTTGATCCACATCATTCAACAAGTCGACGAGTTACCCCGACAATACTAGAATCGATTCCTCACTAAGAAAACCCAAATTGTTGATTTTTCGGATGCTAAGGCATTGACTTCTTTCCGAAACAATATACGAGATGAATGGTTAGCCCAGACGCTCAGATAGGAGAGGCCGAGGACTATGGCCGCCCTTACCTCACTCATGACCCGCCATTGTGCGGGTGAGGATACTTGGCTAGCCCATCGGAACTGTTGGGTAACGTAGCATAAATTCAAAATTTTCCTACGCATGTTCAGATCTTCCTATGGAGAGACCAGCAACGAGAGAGGGGTAAGAGCATCTTCGTACCTTTGAAGATCGTTAAGCGGAAGCGTTGCTAGAACGCGGTTGATGGAGTCGTACTCGCAGCGATTCCGATCTAGTGCCGAACAACGGCACCTCCGCGTTCAACACACGTGCAGCCCGGTGACGTCTCCCGCACCTTGATCCAGCAAGGAGGAGGGAGAGGTTGGGGAAGAAGTCCAGAAACACGACGGCATGGTGTCGGTGGAGAGACGAGGTCTCCCGGCAGGGCTTCGCCAAGCGTCGGCAGAGAGGAGGAGGGAGAGGAGCAGGGCTGCGCCGAGAGAGAGAGATTAAACCGTGTCTCAAACAGCCCCGAACCTCATCTATATATAGGGGGAGAGGGAGGGGGCGCAGCCCTTAGGGTTCCCACCCCTAAGGGGTGCGGCAGCCCTTAGATGGGAGAGGGGTGGCGGCCAGGGCAAGGAGGAGGGGTGGCGCACCCGTCTGGTGGGCCTAAGGCCCACCTAAGCTAGGGTTCCCCCCTTTCCCCTTTTTTCTGGTGCGCATGGGCTGGGTGGGGGACGCACCAGCCCACTTAGGGGCTGGTTCCCTTCCCCACTTAGCCCATCTAGCCTCCCGGGGTCGTTGCCCCCTTCGGTGGTCCCCCGGGACCACCTCCGGTGGTCCCGGTGGTCCCGGTACGTTACCGGTGATGCCCGAAACACTTCCGGTGTCCGAAACCATCCGTCCTATATATCAATCTTTACCTCCGGACCATTCCGGAGCTCCTCGTGACGTCCGGGATCTCATCCGGGACTCCGAACAACTTTCGGTAACCTCGTACAACAATTCCCTATAACCCTAGCGTCATCGAACCTTAAGTGTGTAGACCCTACGGGTTCGGGAGACAAGCAGACATGACCGAGACACCTCTCTGGCCAATAACCATCAGCGGGGTCTGGATACCCATGGTGGCTCCCACTAGCTCCACGATGATCTCATCGGATGAACCACGATGTCAAGGATTCAATCAATCCCGTATACGATTCCCTTTGTCTGTCGGTATAGAACTTGCCCGAGATTCGATCGTCGGTATACCTATACCTTGTTCAATCTCGTTACCGGTAAGTCTCTTTACTCGTTCTGTAGCACGTCATCGTGTGACTAACTCCTTAGTCACATTGAGCTCATGATGATGTTCTACCGAGTGGGCCCAGAGATACCTCTCCGTCACACGGAGTGACAAATTCCGATCTCGATTCGTGCCAACCCAACAGACACTTTCAGAGGTACCCGTAGTGCACCTTTATAGTCACCCAGTTACGTTGTGACGTTTGATACACCCAAAGCACTCCTACGGTATCTGGGAGTTGCACAATCTCACGGTCGAAGGAAAAGATACTCGACATTAGAAAAGCATTAGCATACGAACAATACGATCTAGTGCTAGGCTTAGGATTGGGTCTTGTCCATCACATCATTCTCCCAATGATGTGATCCCGTTATCAATGACATTTAATGCCCATGATCAGGAAACCATGATCATCTATTGACTAACGAGCTAGCCAACTAGAGGCTTGCTAGGGACACATTGTGATCTATTCATTCACACATGTATCACTGTTTCCTGTTAATACAATTATAGCATGAACGATAGACGATTATCATAAACAAGGAAATATGATAATAACCATTTTATTATTGCCTCTAGGGCATATTTCCAACAGTCTCCCACTTGCACTAGAGTCAATAATCTAGTTACATTGTGATGTATCGAACACCCATAGCATCATGGTGTTGATCATGTTTTGCTCGTGGAAGAGGTTTAGTCAACGGGTTTGCAATATTCAGATCCGTGTGTACTTTACAAATATCTATCACTCCACTCTGGACATGGTCCTGGATGGAGTTGTAGCGGCGCTTGATGTGCTTCGTCTTTCGGTGAAACCTGGGCTCCTTGGCTATGGCAATGGCTCCAGTGTTATCACAGAAGAGTGTCATAGGACCCGACGCGCTTGGAACCACTCCAAGGTCGGTGATGAGCTCCTTCATCCAAATTCCTTCATGAGCCGCTTCTGAAGCAGCTATATACTCCGCTTCACATGTAGATGCTGCCACGACTTCTTGCTTGCTGCTGCACCAGCTCACTGCCCCACCATTCAACACATATACGTATCCGGTTTGTGACTTAGAGTCATCCGGATCTGTGTCGAAGCTAGCGTCGACGTAACCCTTTACGACGAGCTCTTCGTCACCTCCATAAACGAGAAACATTTCCTTAGTCCTTTTCAGGTACTTAAGGATATTCTTGACCGCTGTCCAGTGTTCTGCACCGGGATTACTTTGGTACCTCCCTACCAAGCTTATGGCAAGGTTTATATCAGGTCTGGTACACAGCATGGCATACATTAGAGAGCCCATGGCTGAAGCGTAGGGGACAGAACTCATCCTCTCTCTATCTGCTGCCGTGGTCGGCGACTGAGTCTTACTCAATCTCATACCTTGCAAAACTGGCAAGAACCCTTTCTTTGAGTTTTCCATATTGAACTTCTTCAATATCTTGTCAAGGTATGTACTTTGCGAAAGACCTATGAGGCGTCTCGATCTATCTCTATAGATCTTGATGCCTAGTATGTATGCAGCTTCTCCAAGGTCCTTCATTGAAAAACTCTTGTTCAAATAGGCCTTTATGCTCTCCAACATCTCTATATCATTCCCCATCAATGATATGTCATCTACATATAGTACGAGGAAAGCTACAGAGCTCCCACTCACTTTCTTGTACAGACAGGCTTCTCCGTAAACCTGTATGAACCCAAACGCTTTAATCACTTCATTAAAGCGAATGTTCCAACTCCGAGATGCTTGCACCAGCCCATAGATGGAGCGCTGGAGCTTGCATACTTTGTTAGCACCCTTAGGATCGACAAAACCTTCTGGTTGCATCATATACAAGTCTTCCTTAAGGTTCCCGTTAAGGAACGCTGTTTTGACGTCCATTTCCCAAATTTCATAATCATAAAAGGCGGCAATTGCTAACATGATTCGGACTGATTTCAGCTTCGCTACGGGAGAGAAAGTCTCTTCGTAGTCAACTCCTTGAATTTGTCGAAAACCCTTTGCGACAAGTCGAGCTTTGTAAACGGTTACATTACCATTTGCATCAGTCTTCTTCTTGAAGATCCATTTATTTTCTATGGCTCGCCGGTCATCGGGCAAGTCCACCAAAGTCCATACTTTGTTCTCATACATGGATCCTATCTCGGATTTCATGGCCTCAAGCCATTTGTTGGAATCCGGGCCCGCCATTGCTTCTTCATAGTTCGAAGGTTCACCGTTGTCTAACAACATGATTTCCATCACAGGGTTGCTGTACCACTCTGGTGCGGAGCATACCCTTGTGGACCTTCGCGGTTCAGTAGTAACTTGATCCGGAGCTTCATGATCATCATCATTAACTTCCTCTTCAGTCGGCGTAGGCGCCACAGGAACAACTTCCCGCGCTGCGCTACTTTCCTGTTCGAGAGGGGGTGTAATTACCTCATCAAGTTCTACCTTCCTCCCACTTACTTCTTTCGAGAGAAACTCTTTCTCTAGAAAGGATCCGTTCTTGGCAACAAAGGTTTTACCTTCGGATCTAAGATAGAAGGTATACCCAATAGTTTCCTTAGGGTATCCTATGAATACACATTTCTCCGCTTTGGGTTCGAGCTTTTCTGGTTGAAGTTTCTTCACATAAGCATCGCAGCCCCAAACTTTAAGAAACGACAACTTAGGTTTCTTGCCAAACCATAGTTCATACGGTGTCGTCTCAACGGATTTAGACGGTGCCCTATTTAAAGTGAATGCTGCAGTTTCTAATGCGTATCCCCAAAATGATAGCGGTAAGTCGGTGAGAGACATCATAGATCGTACCATATCTAATAAAGTACGATTACGACGTTCAGACACTCCGTTGCGCTGCGGTGTGCCAGGCGGCGTCAGTTGTGAAACGATTCCACACTTCCTTAGGTGTGTGCCAAACTCGTGACTCAAATATTCTCCTCCACGATCAGATCGTAGACATTTAATTTTTCTGTCACGTTGATTCTCAACCTCACTCTGAAATTCCTTGAACTTTTCAAACGTCTCAGATTTGTGCTTCATCAAGTAGATATACCCATACCTACTCAAATCATCGGTGAGAGTGAGAACATAACGATAACCACCGCGAGCTTCAACGTTCATTGGACCACACACATCAGTATGTATTATTTCCAACAAGTCGGTTGCTCTCTCCATTATTCCTGAGAATGGAGTCTTAGTCATCTTGCCCATGAGGCACGGTTCGCATGTGTCAAATGATTCAAAGTCAAGAGACTCTAGCAGTCCATCAGTATGGAGCTTCTTCATGCGCTTAACGCCGATATGACCAAGGCGGCAGTGCCACAAGTATGTGGGACTATCATTATCAACTTTGCATATTTTGGTACTCACACTATGAATATGTGTAACATCACGATCGAGATTCATCAAGAATAAACCATTCATCAGCGGAGCATGACCATAAAACATATCACTCATATAAATAGAACAACCATTATTCTCTGACTTAAATGAGTAGCCATCTCGCATTAAGCAAGACCTTGATACAATGTTCATGCTTAAAGCTAGTACTAAATAACAATTATTAAGGTTTAAAACTAATCCCGGCGGTAGATGTAGAGGTAGCGTGCCGACGGCGATCACATCGACCTTTGAACCATTCCCGACGCGCATCGTCACCTCGTCCTTGGCCAGTCTCCGCTTATTCCGCAGTTCCTGCTTTGAGTTGCAAATGTGAGCAACAGCACCGGTATCAAATACCCAGGAGCTACTACGAGCGCTGGTAAGGTACACATCAATAACATGTATATCACATATACCTTTAACGTTGCCGGCCTTCTTGTCCGCTAAGTATTTGGGGCAGTTCCGCTTCCAGTGACCTTTTCCCTTGCAGTAGAAGCACTCAGTCTCAGGCTTGGGTCCGTTCTTTTTCTTCTTCCCGGCATCTGGCTTACCGGGTGCGGCAACAACTTTGCCGTCTTTCTTGAAGTTCTTCTTACCCCTGCCTTTCTTGAAACTAGTGGTCTTGTTGACCATCAACACTTGATGCTCCTTCTTGATTTCTACTTCTGCAGACTTGAGCATCGAGTACAACTCGGGAATGGTTTTCTCCATCCCTTGCATGTTGTAGTTAAGCACAAAGCCTTTGTAGCTTGTTGGGAGAGACTGGAGGATTCTGTCAATGATAGCATCATCCGGAAGTTCGACTCCAAGTGAAGTCAGACGACCATGTAACCCAGACATTTTGAGTATGTGCTCACTGACAGAACTTTTCTCCTCCATCTTACAGCTGAAGAACTTGTCGGAGACTTCATATCTCTCGACACGGGCATGAGCTTGAAAAACTAGCTTCAGCTCTTGGAACATCTCATATGCCCCGTGTTTCTCAAAACGTCTTTGGAGCCCCGTTTCTAAACTGTATAACATGCCAAACCTGACCAGAGAGTAGTCATCACTCCGCGCTTGCCAGACGTTTAGAATGTCCTGGGCTGCTGCGGGAGCGGGAGGGTCACCTAGCGGCGCATTAAGGACATAAGCCTTTTTAGCTGCTTCAAGGATGAGCTTCAGGTTGCGAACCCAGTCCGCATAGTTGCTACCATCATCTTTCAGCTTGTTTTTCTCTAGGAATGCGTTGAAGTTGAGGTTGACGTTGGACATCTACAATATTTGTAAAGACAACTTTTAGACTAAGTTCATGACAATTAAGTTCATTTAATCAAATTAAGTATGAACTCCCACTCAAATCGACATCCCTCTAGTCATCTAAGTGATACATGATCCATGTTGACTAACCCGTGTCCGATCATCACGTGAGACGGACTAGTCACCATGGTGAGCAACTTCATGCTGATCGTATTCAACCATACGACTCATG
The DNA here is from genome assembly GCF_904849725.1 of Hordeum vulgare subsp. vulgare. NCBI lineage: Eukaryota > Viridiplantae > Streptophyta > Magnoliopsida > Poales > Poaceae > Hordeum > Hordeum vulgare. The sequence goes on from NC_058524.1 coordinate 44,173,370, forward strand.
TTCGACCTTTTGGTCTCTTGTATTCGAGGTCATGTCTGTACATGCTAAGCTCGTCGAGTCAACCTAAGTGTTTCGCGTGTGTAAATCTGGCTTACACCCGTTGTATGCGAACGTTAGAATCTATCACACCCGATCATCACGTGGTGCTTCGAGACAACGAACCTTCGCAATAGTGCACACTTAGGGGAATACGTTCTCGAAATTTTAAGAGGGATCATCTTATTATGCTACCGTCGTTTTAAGCAATAAGATGTAAAACATGATAAACATCACAATGCAATCATATAGTGACATGATATGGCCATTATCATCTTTGCTCTTTCGATCTCCATCTTCAGGCATTGCATGATCATCATCGTCACCGGCGTGACACCATGATCTCCATCATCATGATCTCCATCATCGTGTCTCCGTGAAGTCGTCACGCCAACTACTACTATCACTACTACTATAGCTAACCGTTAGCAATGAAGTAAAAGTAGTAAGCACATGGCGTTGCATCTCATACAATAAATTAAGACAACTCCTATGGCTCCTGCCGGTTGTCATACTCATCGACATGCAAGTCGTGAAACCTATTACAATAACATGATCATCTCATACATCATACATGCAACATCACAACTTTGGCCATATCACATCACATGTCAAACCCTGCAAAAACAAGTTAGACGTCCTCTAATTGTTGTTGCAAGTTTTACGTGGCTGATTTGGGTTTCTAGCAAGAACGCCTTCTTACCTACGTGACAACAACAACGATGATATGCCAAAGCTATTTACCCTTCATAAGGACCCTTTTCATCAAATCCAATCCGACTAGAGTAGGAGAGACAAACACCCGCTAGCCACCTTTATGCACGATGTGCATGTCTGTCGGTGGAACCAGTCTCACGTAAGCGTACGTGTAAGGTCGGTCCGGGCCGCTTCATCCCACAATACCGCCGGAAAAGAATAAGACTAGTAACGGCAAGCAAATTGACAAACCATCGCCCACAACTTTTGTGTTCTACTCGTGCATAGAATCTACGCATAGAAAACCTGGCTCAGATGCCACTGTTGGGTAACGTAGCATAAATTCAAAATTTTCCTACGCATGTTCAGATCTTCCTATGGAGAGACCAGCAACGAGAGAGGGGTAAGAGCATCTTCGTACATTTGAAGATCGTTAAGCGGAAGCGTTGCTAGAACGCGGTTGATGGAGTCGTACTCGCAGCGATTCCGATCTAGTGCCGAACAACGACACCTCCGCGTTCAACACACGTGCAGCCCAGTGACGTCTCCCGCACCTTGATCCAGCAAGGAGGAGGGAGAGGTTGGGGAAGAAGTCCAGCAACACGACGGCATGGTGTCGGTGGAGAGACGAGGTCTCCCGGCAGGGCTTCGCCAAGCGCCGACAGAGAGGAGGAGGGAGAGGAGCAGGGCTGCGCCGAGAGAGAGAGAGATTAAACTGTGTCTCAAACAGCCCCGAACCTCATCTATATATAGGGGGAGAGGGAGGGGGCGCAGCCCTTAGGGTTCCCACCCCTAAGGGGTGCGGCAGCCCTTAGATGGGAGAGGGGTGGCGGCCAGGGCAAGGAGGAGGGGTGGCGCACCCCTCTGGTGGGCCTAAGGCCCACCTAAGCTAGGGTTCCCCCTTTCCCCTTTTTTCTGGTGCGCATGGGCTGGGTGGGGGGCGCACCAGCCCACTTAGGGGCTGGTTCCCTTCCCCACTTAGCCCATCTAGCCTCCCGGGGTCGTTGCCCCCTTCGGTGGTCCCCCGGGACCACCTCCAGTGGTCCCGGTGGTCCCGGTACGTTACCGGTGATGCCCGAAACACTTCCGGTGTCCGAAACCATCCGTCCTATATATCAATCTTTACCTCCGGACCATTCCGGAGCTCCTCGTGACGTCCGGGATCTCATCTGGGACTCCGAACAAATTTCGGTAACCTCGTACAACAATTCCCTATAACCCTAGCGTCATCGAACCTTAAGTGTGTAGACCCTACGGGTTCGGGAGACAAGCAGACATGACCGGGACACCTCTCTGGCCAATAACCATCAGCGGGGTCTGGATACCCATGGTGGCTCCCACTAGCTCCACGATGATCTCATCGGATGAACCACGATGTCAAGGATTCAATCAATCCCGTATACGATTCCCTTTGTCTGTCGGTATAGAACTTGCCCGAGATTCGATCGTCGGTATACCTATACCTTGTTCAATCTCGTTACCGGTAAGTCTCTTTACTCGTTCCGTAGCACGTCATCGTGTGACTAACTCCTTAGTCACATTGAGCTCATGATGATGTTCTACCGAGTGGGCCCAGAGATACCTCTCCGTCACACGGAGTGACAAATTCTGATCTCGATTCGTGCCAACCCAACAGACACTTTCGGAGGTACCCGTAGTGCACCTTTATAGTCACCCAGTTACGTTGTGACGTTTGATACACCCAGAGCACTCCTACAGTATCCGGGAGTTGCACAATCTCACGGTCGAAGGAAAAGATACTCGACATTAGAAAAGCATTAGCATACGAACAATACGATCTAGTGCTAGGCTTAGGATTGGGTCTTGTTCATCACATCATTCTCCCAATGATGTGATCCCGTTATCAATGACATTTAATGCCCATGATCAGGAAACCATGATCATCTATTGACTAACGAGCTAGCCAACTAGAGGCTTGCTAGGGACACATTGTGATCTATTCATTCACACATGTATCACTGTTTCCTGTTAATACAATTATAGCATGAACGATAGACGATTATCATGAACAAGGAAATATGATAATAACCATTTTATTATTGCCTCTAGGGCATATTTCCAACAGGAACAACTCTCCCTGAAACCCTGTCACTTCTATAGTCCATAATGGGAATGGAAAGCCACGATGCAACAAGAACAATCATCGACACAACGGCGGTGACGCCAATGACACGGTAGTTAATGCCGGATTCAGCAACTCCAAGCATGGACGTAAGAAGAAACCCTCTAAAGGAAATTGGGATGACCCGACCACGTTGGACAAAATACTCGACATGCCCTGTCAGATACAAGACACCCAAAACAAGCCTGCTACTCACACCAAACGTAATTGTTGAGTGATAAAGTTGGCTAGAAAAAACATGGCCGAGGACCAGGGTAAGAGCCCCCGTAGCAAGGACGATGAGAAACCTTGTCGACCGAATAACAGGGGGCCACAAGCAGTTTCCCCCTAAAGTAAAGACCGTGCACATGATCTATGCCACGCACACACCAAAAAAAGAGGAAGCGAACACCTTGGGACATATACGCCATAGAGCTAGTAGACCCAAAGTACAACCCATGGTCGGCATATTCGATCACTTACGATCGCACGGACCACCCAATCAGTATTCGGCACGGGGGTTCAGCGGCCTTGGTACTCGACCACATCGTTGATGGGTATGACCTCATGCAAGTCCTCATGGATGGAGGAAACAACCTCAATCTAATTTGTGAAGACACAGCGAGAACAATGGGTATTGGTCTGTCAAAAATCAAACCCAGCAACATCACCTTCAAAGGAGTAATTCCTGGCGTCAAGGCCCACTGTTCAGGCACCATAACTCTGGACGTAGTGTTCGTTTCACCCGAGAACTTTCGCGGCGAAGACTTGATCTTCAACATTGTCCCCTTCCACAACGGGTACCATGCACTCCTCGGTCGTACACCGTACGGTTGTTTTAATGTTGTTCCCTGCTACTTCTTTGTTGGGGAACGTCGCATGGGAAACAAAAATTTTCCTACGCGCACGAAGACCTATCATGGTGATGTCCATCTACGAGAGGGGATGAGTGATCTACGTACCCTTGTAGACCGTACAGCAGAAGCGTTAGTGAACGCGGTTGATGTAGTGGAACGTCCTCACGTCCCTCGATCCGCCCCGCGAACAATCCCACGATCAGTCCCACGATCTAGTACCGAACGGACGGCACCTCCGTGTTCAGCACACGTACAGCTCGACGATGATCTCGGCCTTCTTGATCCAGCAAGAGAGACGGAGAGGTAGAAGAGTTCTCCGGCAGCGTGATGGCGCTCCAGAGGTTGGTGATGACCTTGTCTCAGCAGGGCTCCGCCCGAGCTCCGCAGAAACGCGATCTAGAGGAAAAACCGTGGAGGTATGTGGTCGGGCTGCCGTGGAAAAGTCGTCTCAAATCAGCCGTAAAACCTCCGTATATATAGGTGGGAGGGAGGGGACCTTGCCTTGGGGCTCAAGGAGCCCCACGGGGGGTCGGCCGAGCCAAGGGGGGAAGGTCTCCCCCCCCAAACCGAGTTGGACTTGGTTTGGTGGGTGGGAGTCCTTCCTTCCCTTCCCACCTCCTCTTTTTTTTCTCTTTGATTTTTCTTCCAATGCGCATAGGGCCCCTTTTGGGCTGTCCCACCAGCCCACTAAGGGCTGGTGCGCCACCCTCAAGGCCTATGGGCTTCCCCGGGGTGGGTTGCCCCCCCCGGTGAACTCCCGGAACCCATTCGTCATTCCCGGTACATTCCCGGTAACTCCGAAAACCTTCCGGTAATCAAATGAGGTCATCCTATATATCAATCTTCGTTTCCGGACCATTCCGGAAACCCTCGTGATGTCCGTGATCTCATCCGGGACTCCGAACAACATTCGGTAACCAACCATATAACTCAAATACGCATAAAACAACGTCGAACCTTAAGTGTGCAGACCCTGCGGGTTCGAGAACTATGTAGACATGACCCGAGAGACTCCTCGGTCAATATCCAATAGCGGGACCTAGATGCCCATATTGGATCCTACATATTCTACGAAGATCTTATCGTTTGAACCTCAGTGCCAAGGATTCATATAATCCCGTATGTCATTCCCTTTGTCCTTCGGTATGTTACTTGCCCGAGATTTGATCGTCAGTATGTGCATACCTATTTCAATCTCGTTTACCGGCAAGTCTCTTTACTCGTTCCGTAATACAAGATCCCGCAACTTACACTAAGTTACATTGCTTGCAAGGCTTGTGTGTGATTTTGTATTACCGAGTGGGCCCCGAGATACCTCTCCGTCACACGGAGTGACAAATCCCAGTCTTGATCCATACTAACTCAACTAACACCTTCGGAGATACCTGTAGAGCATCTTTATAGTCACCCAGTTACGTTGCGACGTTTGATACACACAAAGTATTCCTCCGGTGTCAGTGAGTTATATGATCTCATGGTCATAGGAACAAATACTTGACACGCAGAAAACAGTAGCAACAAAATGACACGATCAACATGCTACGTCTATTAGTTTGGGTCTAGTCCATCACGTGATTCTCCTAATGACGTGATCCAGTTATCAAGCTATAACACTTTGTTCATAATCAGAAGACACTGACTATCTTTGATCAACTGGCTAGCCAACTAGAGGCTTGCTAGGGACAGTGTTTTGTCTATGTATCCACACATGTAAATGAGTCTTCATTCAATACAATTATAGCATGGATAATAAACGATTATCTTGATACATGAATTATAATAATAACTATATTTATTATTGCCTCTAGGGCATAATTCCAACAGTCTCCCACTTGCACTAGAGTCAATAATCTAGTCCTCACATCATCATGCGAATTACATTGTAATAAATCTAACAACCATACAGTTCTGGTGTTGATCATGCTTCGCCCGTGGAAGAGGTTTAGTCAGCGGGTCTGCTACATTTAGATCCGTGTGCACTTTGCATATATTTACGTCCTCCCCTTCGACGTAGTCGCGGATGAGGTTGAAGCGTCATTTGATGTGTCTGGACTTCTTGTGAAACCGTGGTTCCTTTGCTAAGGCAATGTCACCCGTGTTATCACAGAACAAGGTTATTGGATTCAGTGCGCTTGGCACCACTCCAAGATCCGTCATGAACTGCTTCATCCAGACACCCTCCTTAGCCGCCTCCGAGGCAGCCATGTACTCCGCTTCACATGTAGAATCTGCTACGACGCTTTGCTTGGAACTGCACCACCTTACCGCACCCCCATTAAGAATAAATACGTATCCGGTTTGCGACTTAGAGTCGTCCGGATCTGTGTCAAAGCTTGCATCGACGTAACCTTTTACGGCGAGCTCTTCGTCACCTCCATACACGAGAAACATCTCCTTAGTCCTTTTCTGGTACTTCAGGATATTCTTGACCGCTGTCCAGTGATCCACTCCTGGATTACTCTGGAACCTACCTGCCATACTTATGGCCAGGCTAACGTCCGGTCTAGTGCACAGCATTGCATAGATGATAGAATCTATGGCTCAAGCATAGGGGACGGAGCGCATATGCTCTCTATCTTCATCAGTTGCTGGGCACTGAGTCTTACTCAATCTCGTACCTTGTAAAACTGGCAAGAACCCCTTCTTGGACTGTTCCATTTTGAACCTCTTCAAAACTTTGTCAAGGTATGTGCTTTGTGAAAGTCCTATCAGGCGTTTTGATCTATCCCTATAGATGTTAATGCCTAGAATGTAAGCAGCTTCTCCTAGGTCCTTCATAGAGAAACTTTTATTCAAGTAATCCTTTATGCTCTCCAAAAACTCCACGTTGTTTCCAATCAGCAATATGTCATCCACATATAATATTAGAAATGCCACACAGCTCCCACTCACTTTCTTGTAAATACAAGATTCTCCAACCACTTGTATAAACCCAAATGCTTTGATCACCTCATCAAAGCGTTTGTTCCAACTCCGAGATGCTTGCACCAGTCCATAAATGGATCGCTGGAGCTTGCACACCTTGTTAGGATTCTTAGGATCGACAAAACCTTCGGGTTGTATCATATACAATTCTTCCTTAAGGAAACCGTTAAGGAACGCCGTTTTAACATCCATCTGCCAGATTTCATAATCGAAAAATGCAGCTATTGCTAACATGATTCTGACGGACTTAAGCATCGCTACGGGTGAGAATGTCTCATCGTAGTCAACTCCTTGAACTTGTGAAAAACCCTTTGCCACAAGTCGAGCTTTATAAACGGTCACATTGCCGTCAGCGTCCGTCTTCCTCTTAAAGATCCATTTGTTCTGAATAGCCTTGCGGCCCTCAGGTAGTACCTCCAAAGTCCACACTTTGTTCTCATACATGGATCCTATCTCGGACTTCATGGCTTTTAGCCATTTGTTGGAATCCGGGCCCACCATTGCTTCTTCATAATTCACAGGTTCATTGTTGTCCAACAACATGATTGATAAGACGGGATTACCGTACCACTCTGGAGCAGCACGTGGTCTCGTCGACCTGCGTGGTTCGACAGGAACTTGAACCGGAGTTTCATGATCATCATCATTAACTTCCTCCTCAACCGGCGTCGCAATGACAGAGGTTTCTCCTTGCCCTGCGCCACCATCCAGAGGGATGAGAGGTTCGACAACCTCGTCAAGTTCTATCTTCCTCCCACTCAATTCTCTCGAGAGAAACTCCTTCTCGAGAAAAGCTCCGTTTTTAGCAACAAACACCTTGCCCTCGGATTTGAGATAGAAGGTGTACCCAATTGTCTCTTTTGGGTAACCTATGAAGACGCACTTTTCCGCTTTGGGTTCCAGCTTTTCAGGCTGAAGCTTTTTGACATAAGCATCACATCCCCAAACTTTAAGAAACGACAACTTTGGCCTTTTAACATACCACAGTTCGTATGGTGTCATCTCAACGGATTTTGATGGTGCCCTATTTAAAGTGAATGCAGCTGTTTCTAATGCATAACCCCAAAATGATAACGGCAAATCGGTAAGAGACATCATAGATCGCACCATCTCTAATAAAGTACGATTACGACGTTCGGACACACCATTACGCTGTGGTGTTCCAGGCAGTGTCAACTGTGAAACAATTCCACATTGTCTTAAGTGAGCAACAAACTCGAAACTCAGATATTCACCCCCACGATCAGACCGTAGGAACTTGATCTTCTTGTTACGATGATTTTCAACTTCACTCTGAAATTGCTTGAACTTTTCAAATGTTTCAGACTTGTGCTTCATCAAGTAGACATAACCATATCTACTCAAATCGTCAGTGAAGGTGAGAAAATAACGATATCCGCCGCGTGCCTCCACGCTCATCGGACCACACACATCGGTATGTATGATTTCCAACAAGTCACTTGCACGCTCTATTGTTCCGGAGAACGGAGTCTTAGTCATCTTGCCCATGAGGCATGGTTCGCACGTGTCAAGTGAATCAAAGTCAAGTGACTCCAAAAGTCCATCGGCATGGCGTTTCTTCATGCGCTTTACACCAATATGACCTAAGCGGCAATGCCACAAAAATATGGCGCTATCATTGTTAACTCTAACTCTTTTGGTCTCAATGTTATGTATGTGTGTATCGCTATCAAGATTCAATATGAACAATCCTCTCACATTGGGTGCATGACCATAAAAGATGTTACTCATAGAAAATAGAATAGCCATTATTCTCTGACTTAAAAGAGTAACCGTCTCGCAATAAACAAGATCTAGATATAATGTTCATGCTCAACGCAGGCACTAAATAACAATGATTTAAGTTCATAACTAATCCTGATGGTAACTGAAGTGAAACTATGCCGACAGCGATTGCATCAACCTTGGAACCATTTCCTACGCGCATCGTCACTTCATCTTTCGCCAGCCTTCGTCTATTCCGCAGTTCCTGTTTCGAGTTGCAAATATGAGCAACAGAACCGGTATCGAATACCCAGGCACTACTACGAGAGCCGGTTAAGTACACATCAATAACATGTATATCAAATATACCTGATTTTTCTTTGGCCGCCTTCTTATCAGCCAGATACTTGGGGCAATTGCGCTTCCAGTGACCCATACCCTTGCAATAGTAACACTCTGTTTCAGGCTTACGTCCAGCTTTGGGTTTTTTTGTCGGATTGGCAACAGGCTTGCCGCTCTTCTTTGAATTACCCTTCTTGCCTTTGCCGTTTCTCTTGAAACTAGTGGTCTTATTCACCATCAACACTTGATGCTCTTTACGAAGTTCAGACTCTGCGACTTTCAGCATCGCAAACAACTCGCCGGGTGACTTGTTCATCCCTTGCATGTTGTAGTTCAACACAAAGCCTTTCTAGCTTGGTGGCAGTGATTGAAGGATTCTGTCAGTGATAGCCTCTTGCGGGAGTTCAATCCCCAGCTCAGCTAGACGGTTTGAGTACCCAGACATTTTGAGCACATGTTCACTGACAGACGAGTTTTCCTCCATCTTGCAAGCATAGAATTTATCGAAGGTCTCATACCTCTCGATCCGGGCGTTCTTCTGAAAGATAAACTTCAACTCCTGGAACATCTCAAATGCTCCATGACGCTCAAAGCGACGTTGAAGTCCCAGTTCTAAGCCATACAAGACTGCACATTGAACTACTGAGTAGTCCTCTTTACGTGCTAACCAAGCGTTCTTAACATCCTGATCAGCCGTAGCGGGTGGTTCATCTCCTAGCGCAGCATTAAGGACATAATCCTTCTTCCCAGCTTGTAAGATTAGCTTAAGATTATGAGCCTAGTCTACAAAGTTGCTTCCATCATCTTTCAACTTAGCTTTCTCTAGGAACGTATTAAAATTCAGGGTGACTCTTGCGTGAGCCATGATCTACAACACAAATATATTCAAAGTGGACTTAGACTATGTTCAAGATAATTAGAGTTTAACTTAATCAAATTATTCGCTAAAATCCCACTCAAAAAGTACATCTCTCTAGTCATTTGAGTGGTTCATGATCCACTTACACTAGCTCAAGTCCGATCATCACGTGAATTGAGTATAGTTTTAGTGGTAAGCATCCCTATGCTAGTCATATCATCTATATGTTTCATGGTCGACCTTTCGGTCTCATGTGTTCCGAGGCCATGTCTGTACATGCTAGGCTCGTCAAGCTTAACCCGAGTGTTCCGCGTGCGCAGCTGTTTTGCACCCGTTGTATGTGAACGTTGAGTCTATCACACCCGATCATCACGTGGTGTCTCGAAACGACGAACTGTAGCAACGGTGCACAGTCGGGGAGAACACAATTTCGCCTTGAAATTTTAGTGAGAGATCACCTCATAATGCTACCGTCGTTCTAAGCAAAATAAGGTGCATAAAAGGATTAACATCACATGCAATTCATAAGTGACATGATATGGCCATCATCACGTGCTCCTTGATCTCCATCACCAAAGCACCGGCACGATCTTCTTGTCACCGGCGCCACACCATGATCTCCATCAACGTGTCGCCATCGGGGTTTTCGTACTACTCATGCTATTACTACTAAAGCTACATCCTAGCAAATTAGTAAACGCATCTGCAAGCACAAACATTAGTATAATGACAACCCTATGGCTCCTGCCGGTTGCCGTACCATCGACGTGCAAGTCGATATTATCTATTACAACATGATCATCTCCTACATCCAATATATCACATCACATCGTTGGCCAAATCACATCACAAGCATACCCTGCAAAAACAAGTTAGACTTCCTCTAATTTTGTTGTTGCATGTTTTACGTGGTGACCATGGGTATCTAGTAGGATCGCATCTTACTTACGTAAACACCACAATGGAGATATATGAGTTGCTATTTAACCTCATCCAAGGACCTCCTCGGTCAAATCCGATTCAACTAAAGTTGGAGAAACCGAGACTTGCCAGTCATCTTTGAGCAACGGGGTTACTCGTAGCGATGAAACCAGTCTCTCGTAAGCGTACGAGTAATGTCGGTCCAAGCCGCTTCAATCCAACAATACCGCGGAATCAAGAAAAGACTAAGGAGGGCAGAAAAACGCACATCACCGCCCACAAAAACTCGAGAAGACATCTACGCATGAACCTAGCTCATGATGCCACTGTTGGGGAACGTCGCATGGGAAACAAAATTTTTCCTACGCGCACGAAGACCTATCATGGTGATGTCCATCTACGAGAGGGGATGAGTGATCTACGTAACCTTGTAGACCGTACAGCAGAAGCGTTAGTGAACGCGGTTGATGTAGTGGAACGTCCTCACGTCCCTCGATCCGCCCCGCGAACAATCCCGCGATCAGTCCCACGATCTAGTACCGAACGGACGGCACCTCCACGTTCAGCACACGTACAGCTCGACGATGATCTCGGCCTTCTTGATCCAGCAAGAGAGACGGAGAGGTAGAAGAGTTCTCCGGCAGCGTGATGGCGCTCCAGAGGTTGGTGATGACCTTGTCTCAGCAGGGCTCCGCCCGAGCTCCGCAGAAACGCGATCTAGAGGAAAAACCGTGGAGGTATGTGGTCGGGCTGCCGTGGAAAAGTCGTCTCAAATCAGCCGTAAAACCTCCGTATATATAGGTGGGAGGGAGGGGACCTTGCCTTGGGGCTCAAGGAGCGCCAAGGGGGTCGGCCGAGCCAAGGGGGGAAGGTCTCCCCCCCAAACCGAGTTGGACTTGGTTTGGTGGGTGGGAGTCTTTCCTTCCCTTCCCACCTCCTCTTTTTTTTTCTTTCTCTTTGATTTTTCTTCCAATGCACATAGGGCCCCTTTTGGGCTGTCCCACCAGCCCACTAAGGGCTGGTGCGCCACCCTCAAGGCCTATGGGCTTCCCCGGGGTGGGTTGCCCCCCCGGTGAACTCCCGGAACCCATTCGTCATTCCCGGTACATTCCCGGTAACTCCGAAAACCTTCCGGTAATCAAATGAGGTCATCCTATATATCAATCTTCGTTTCCGGACCATTCCGGAAACCCTCGTGATGTCCGTGATCTCATCCGGGACTCCGAACAACATTCGGTAACCAACCATATAACTCAAATACGCATAAAACAACGTCGAACCTTAAGTGTGCAAACCCTGCGGGTTCGAGAACTATGTAGACATGACCCGAGAGACTCCTCGGTCAATATCCAATAGCGGGACCTAGATGCCCATATTGGATCCTACATATTCTACGAAGATCTTATCGTTTGAACCTCAGTGCCAAGGATTCATATAATCCCGTATGTCATTCCCTTTGTCCTTCGGTATGTTACTTGCCCGAGATTTGATCGTCAGTATCTGCATACCTATTTCAATCTCGTTTACCGGCAAGTCTCTTTACTCGTTCTGTAATACAAGATCCCGCAACTTACACTAAGTTACATTGCTTGCAAGGCTTGTGTGTGATGTTGTATTACCGAGTGGGCCTCGAGATACCTCTCCGTCACACTGAGTGACAAATCCCAGTCTTGATCCATACTAACTCAACTAACACCTTCGGAGATACCTGTAGAGCATCTTTATAGTCACCCAGTTACGTTGCGACGTTTGATACACACAAAGTATTCCTCCGGTGTCAGTGAGTTATATGATCTCATGGTCATAGGAACAAATACTTGACACGCAGAAAACAGTAGCAACAAAATGGCACGATCAACATGCTACGTCTATTAGTTTGGGTCTAGTCCATCACGTGATTCTCCTAATGACGTGATCCAGTTATCAAGCAATAACACCTTGTTCATAATCAGAAGACACTGACTATCTTTGATCAACTGGCTAGCCAACTAGAGGCTTGCTAGGGACAGTGTTTTGTCTATGTATCCACACATGTAAATGAGTCTTCATTCAATACAATTATAGCATGGATAATAAACGATTATCTTGATACAAGAATTATAATAATAACTATATTTATTATTGCCTCTAGGGCATAATTCCAGCATTCTTGAGCTTGCGTTGGTTTTTCCCTAGAAGAGGAAAGGGTGATGCAGCAAAGTAGAGATAAGTATTTCCCTTAGTTTGAGAACCAATGTATCAATGCAGTAGGAGTATCAAAGATGAGGCACCAAGGCAGCTGCGCAAAGACAAACAAACTTGCACCCAACGCGATAAATGGGTTGTCAATCCCTTTATGATTACTTGCAAAGTGAGATCTGATAGTGATAATAGGTAAATATAAGTAAATAAATAAAAGTGCAGCAAGGTATTTTTGGTATTTTTGTATGTAGATCTGAATATATAATGTGTAAAATAGACCCAGGGGCCATAGTGTTCACTAGAGGCTTCTCTCATGATAGCAAGTATTACGGTGGGTGAACGAATTACTGTCGAGCAATTGATAGAATCGCGCAAAGTCATGACGATATCTAAGGCAATGATCATACATATAGGCATCACCTTTGTGAGGAAATACTATATGTACGGTGGGTGAACGAATTACTGTCGAGCAATTGATAGAATCGCGCAAAGTCATGACGATATCTAAGGCAATGATCATACATATAGTCATGACGATATCTGCGGGATACTGAGCATAGGATTTATTATAAATAAGAAACACAATTACTTTGTGAGGAAAAATAGTATACAAATTACCTTGAAGCCTGTCAGCAGACTGTTGAAGGCTTTTTTCACACCTCTATCAACGAACTGAATACTTCTCAATACCGCACTCAGGTGAGTGTGGTACTCTTCGGGGATGGAAGGGTCATTAAGACCCTCCTCCCTCATAGCCGACCATCGATTTTGGAGTTGATCCATTGTTGTGGACAACTCTGGGTGCGGCGTAGCAGTCTCCCTTTATGGAGAAACCTCTACTGACGGTGCCGGAGACTGAGGGGCCTCTAAAATTGTCTTTGGTGGAGACCCACAGTGTCCGGGCCCTCCTTCTTTTCCTGCCAGGAGGGATTCATCTTCTTGGTCCTTTACGGCTGAGGTATCAACCTCGGCCATGATATCATGACCGCCGGCCTTAGTTTTCGGCCCGGGGGAACCTCTTGAGATACCACCTCCCTGATCTCCTGGGTGGTTGGGGGAGGCGTGTGTTGTGAGCCAGTCCCGCTTTCAGCTAAATTGGGTGGCAAGGAGTCCTCCTCCGAAATCTAATTGGTGGGGAAGTCATGTTGCGGGCTGCAATACAAAAAAGGGGCCATGCTTCAAAACCACGTCATCTAAAGAAAATGGTATGTTCGGATTTTCTGTAAATACCTCCGCGGTTGGGGTTCCACCTTAAGGGTCCTTCGGTAGACCAGGGCATCATCCTCGGACCCCTCGTCGAAGTCCGGAACATCTTCTAATAGGTCCGTGGGGGCTCTGCACTGTTTCTTCGGAGCAATGAGAGCTGGATCTCCCTCAACGTCTTCGAATGCTTCCTCGTGTGGGAGGAGTCACTCTCCTCCTCCTTATCATCTTCTTGCTCTCCCTCCAGATTGGAGGGAGTCAGCATGTCTTCGGACCTAGTGTCCGGTGGACCTTTGGACCGAAGATCCTCTCAGACCTTTTACTTCCATTTCTTCTGCTCCTCCTTCTCCTTCGGAGCCGTGTATGACTTCTCGACCAGCATGGCCGCCAATAGGTGTGTCATGTTGTCCTTGGGCAAAGGCACCGGGTAGCTGATCTGCAAGGACTTTTTCATCGAGATCTATGAATACGGGGGAAGGAAGAAGTCAGTACCTTGTTAAAAGGAAAAGGAAGAAAGGTAAGAATATGATAAAATCCTTACCAGCCCAACACGGTTAAGAACAGAAATGCTTACGTCCTCCTCCTAGGCCGGCCAAGCCTTCTGCGGCTTGAACAACACCTTCCATGGGTTCTCATTGGTAATGCACAAAAAGTTCTGCATGCTGGTCGGATTGTCCGGATTGTGAGCCTACATCGGGGTGGACCGATGTTGGCAGGGGAGAAGGCAACGTTGCATCATTACCTGGATTACATTTGTGAGCTCGACTTTCTTCGCCGTTATAATGGAGATCTTCTTTGTAAGCTTCTTCACCTCCACTGCCTCCCCCAAATCCAGGGCCTTTTTTGTCAGGACATAAGTCGGGTGGGAGGGCGAGATCAGAAGGCTAGAGGAGGCGCCTCTCTCGCACCATGCGGCTCGGTGATGTAGAACCACTCTCTCTACCATGCCTTGCTGGTGTCTATGAATGTGCCCTTTGGCCCTTTGACCCCAACAAGCTTGTTGATCATCGCTCCCCTGCAGTCAGCCTATTCTCCACTGACAACTTTGGGCTTGACGTTGAGAACTTTCAGCCATAGGCCGAAGTGGGGGTGGATCGGTAAAAGTGCCTTGCAAACTATGGTGAAGTGTGAAATGTGTGTAATGGAGTTCGGGGGAAGATCATGGAAGTCGAGCCAATAGTAGAACCTAATGCCCCGAACGAAGGGGTGATGGAAAAAACCCATACCCCGAAGAAAATGAGGAATGAAAAGTACTCTTTCCCCATCCTTTAGCGTGGGGATAACCCGGTCCTACTTCGGAGGATGATGGGCCATGTTCTCCGGCTGGTAGCCAGAGCTCTTCAGCTCTAGGATGTCCTTCTCGGTGATGCAGAAGGCCTCCCACTTGCCTTTTGAACCTGAGCTGGCCATCACGAGAATGAGGGAAGGATTCGTGGAAGTGAAGGCAAAAGGAGGACTTGAGCACTGGAGCTTTGGAGGTAGGGAATGGCAACAGCGGTGCGAGATCTACAATATGTGAGGGAGCTATGGTGGCAATTTTGCCTTTATGAATGGCTGAAATACCAAAAGCCCCTCTATGGCGCCATGAACTTCGCCATTTACCAATAAAATCATGCGGTTATGTGCACGTGGGGGTAAGCCAAATCATAAACCTAATCCCTAGAAAAGAGGGACACAATCTCCGTGATGGAATGTGTTAGTAAAAACGATCTCAGATCGCTCTTGCATAATGGGTTATAGGCCTTGACCAGCCATGACCTTTCGATAGAGGGGGAAATATTATTCATAGTCGAATAGTCGGCCTGGAAATTATAATTTGTTTACACGCACACACACACACACACACACACACACACAGATATATATATATATATATATATATATATATATATATATATTTGAGAAAAGGAAGGTTATCGATAGCCAAACTACCGTTGATCAAAGAAAAGGGGAACTTGCCTCACAAGATGAAGACTCTAGGTACATGAAGCAACCGAAGGTTAAAGGACTACGGTGTTGGAGGCGAGTTCGGGGGCTACTGAGGGAGTCCGGGACTGAGGGGTCTGAGGGAGTCTGGGACTAGGGGGTCCTGAAGCTGCTTACCTATCAGTATGGGCTGGGCTCTCTGGCCTGTTCAGCCATTGACAAAAGTATTGGATTCTAGATGGACTCTTCGAAACAACCGGCGTGCAATCCAAGGAGATATAGGCATCGGCGTATTCCTTCTCTGTTGTAGCCGACCTCCTAGAGTTCTTCTGAAACACCTGGCGTGCAATCCAAGGAGATATAGATTCTAGATGAACTTTATTCCCCGCCCACCACCCACTTTATTGCCACCATCGAAGATCTAACCGATCTCCTAGAGTTCCCTTCGGAAGAAGCCAAAGATATGGACATGGCTATTCAATCACGAGACCCTCCCATCATGGGAAGACGGACTGCCACATCCACTTAAGACGTGTATATGGTGGACACCCCCAGGAATGAAGGCGATACGGGAAAAAGCGATGATAGTACCCCAGCCAAAAACAGCAGCAACAAACCCGTCAAACGCCGCCGCCAGCGCAAAAAGCCTAAAGCTTGGAAGGGCAAGGAAAGCAATGCAGGCACAGGGGAAAACCTAGATCCCGAAGATACAGAAAATATCGCCGAGTCCCCAAAACCTTCAGGCCCTGCATACAACCCTGACTTACTAGGATACATGGATACAGACCAGCTGGATGATCTTGGCGACTCCGATGATAGCAACTACGTTCCTCCGATCGAGGACGACGAGAGTCTCAGAGCCGAAGACTTTATTGTCCCCAAAGACCCACTGGATCAGGAAGTGTTCAGGCAATAGCTCATCACCACTGCTCAGAGACTTAAGCTAAAGAAGAGATAGCTCAAAGCCGAACAAGATTCCATTAATGAAAGATGGACAAAAGTATTGGCTGTGGAAGAAGGGTATGGACATGAGCGACATGGTCCAACCAAGAGGTGCCCATGTCGACACCTATTACCGGAATTCAAAGACAATGCCTTGCAGCCTACACCACCCCGTTTTGCACAAGATGATCAACCAGACCGTCCTCCTCGAGGACGGGATAAGGAAAAAGAACCGGTTCAAACCAAGGACCAATATGATCTAAAGCAGATCAAACCATATCCATTTATGGATCCGGGAGTTGCAGTCCCACAAGACAAAACAGATACGAAGGGGAGCCGCTAGCATGATACCAAGGGGAACCGGTTCAAACTGAGTTACAGTTCCGACCAGAAAGACGGTGTTCGGGATGCCCAACACGGACCGAGTTGCAGCCCCGACAAGAAAGACGGTGTTTGGGATGCCCAACATGGTAGATCCTCGACCGATCTCTAGCATGATACAACTCGAATAAGGGGAGTCTCTCACCCAATGTCCTTCACACATGAGGTAATGCAGCATCAGTTCCCCGAAGGGTTTAAACCCGTTAATATAGAACAGTACGATGGTGCGGCAGATCTGGTTGTGTGGATCGAGGATTTCCTCCTTCATATTCACATGGACCATGGAGATGATCTCCATGCCATCTAGTACTTACCTCTTAAACTCAAAGTCCCGGCAAGGCACTGGTTGAATAGCCTACCGAAAAACTCTATCGGGAGTTGGGAGGACCTTAAAGACGCCTTTGAGACAACTTTCAAGGGACTTACGTTCGCCCACCTTGGTCTGATGACTTATGCCACATAATCCAGCAGCCCGATGAGTCATCCCGACAATTCTGGAACAGATTCCTCACGAAGAATTACCAGATTGTTGATTTCTCGGACGCAAAAGCATTGGCTTCCTTCCGCAACAATATACGGGATGAGTGGCTCGCCCGGACGCTGGGAAAGGAACGGCCGAGGACAATGGCCGCCCTCACCTCCCTCATGAGCCGCCATTGTGCGGGCGAGGATAATTGGTTGGCTTAGCGTAATAACCCTCCCTTAAACCCTGTCACTTATACAGCCCATGATAGCAATGGAAAGCAACGATGCAACAAAAACAGGTGTCGGCACAATGATGATGAAGCCAATGACACAACAATCAATGCTGGATTCAACAATTCTAGGCTTGGACCCAAGAAGAAACCCTTCAAAGGAAATAGGGATGGGCCTACCATGCTAGATAAAATACTCGAGAGGCCCTTTCAGATGTATGTCACTCCAAATAAGCCTACTATGCACACCAACCATAATTGTTGGGTGTTCAAAGCGGCAGCTAAAAGCATGGCTGAAAACCAGGACAAAAGCCCGCGCTGCGAGGACGATGAAGAGCCTCGTCGCCCAAACAATGGGGTCCAAAGGCAGTTTCCCCCTGAAGTAAAGACGGTGAACATGATCTATGTCACCCATGTCCCAAAAAGGAGAGGAAGCACACGCTTCAGGACGTATATGCCATAGAGCCACTAGCCCCGAAGTACAAATCCATGGTCGGCATGTCCTACCACCCATGATCGCACGGACCACCCCACCAGTATTCAACACGGGGGCTTAGCGACCTTGGTACTTGATCCCATCATTTTTGGTATCACCTCACATGAGTCCTCATGGATGGGGGAAGCAGCCTTAATCTTATTTATGAGGATACGGTGCAAAAATGGGTATTGATCTGATACGTCTCCAACGTATCTATAATTTTTTGATTGTTCTATGGTGTTATATTATCATTCTTGGATGTTTTACAATCATCTTATAGTCATTTTATATCATTTCTGGTACTAATCTATTGGCATAGTGCCCAGTGCCAGTTGCTGTTTTCTGCATGTTTTTTACATCGTAGGAAATCAATACCAAACAGAGTTCAAACGCAGCGAAACGTTTTGTGGATTTTTTTGGGCAAGAAGACATCCAGTGGGCCAGGAATGCACCTGAGGGGAGCTCCGATGGGAGCACAACCCACCAGGGCGCTGTTGGAAATATGCCCTAGAGGCAATAATAAATTAGTTATTATTATATTTCTTTGTTCATGATAATCGTTTATTATCCATGCTATAATTGTATTGATTGGAAACACAATACTTGTGTGGATACATAGACAAAACACTGTCCCTAGTAAGCCTCTAGTTGACTAGCTCGTTGATCAAAGATGGCCAAGGTTTCCTGGACATAGGCAAGTTTTGTTACTTGATAACGGGATCGCATCATTAGGAGAATCATGTGATGGACTAGACCCAAACTAATAAACGTAGCATGTTGATCGTGTCATTTTGTTGCTACTGTTTTCTGCGTGTCAAGTATTTGTTCCTATGACCATGAGATCATGTAACTCACTGACACCGGAGGAATGCTTTGTGTGTATCAAACGTCGCAACGTAACTGGGTGACTATAAGGATGCTCTACAGGTATCTCCGAAGGTGTTAGTTGAGTTAGTATGGATCGAGACTGGGATTTGTCACTCCGTGTGACGGAGAGGTATCTCGGGGCCCACTCGGTAATACAACATCACGCACAAGCCTTGCAAGCAATGTGAGTTAGTGTAAGTTGCGGGATCTTGTATTACGGAACGAGTAAAGAGACTTGCCGGTAAACGAGATTGAAATAGGTATGCGGATACTAACGACCGAATCTCGGGCAAGTAACATACCGAAGGACGAAGGGAATGACATACGGGATTATATGAATCCTTGGCACTGAGGTTCAAACGATAAGATCTTCGTAGAATATGTAGGATCCAATATGGACATCCAGGTCCCGCTATTGGATATTGACCGAGGAGTCTCTCGGGTCATGTCTACATAGTTCTCGAACCCGCAGGGTCTGCACACTTAAGGTTCGATGTTGTTTTATGCGTATTTGAGTTATATGGTTGGTTACCGAATGTTGTTCGGAGTCCCGGATGAGATCACAGACGTCACGAGGGTTTCCGGAATGGTCCGGAAACGAAGATTGATATATAGGATGACCTCATTTGATTACCGAAAGGTTTTCGGAGTTACCCGGAATGTACCGGGAATGACGAATGGGTTCCGGGTGTTCACCGGGGGGGCGCGGGGGGGGGGGGGGGGGGAACCCACCTCGGGGAAGCCCATAGGCCTTGGGGGTGGCGCACCAGCCCTTAGTGGGCTGGTGGGACAGCCCAAGAAGGCCCTATGCGCCATAGGAAGAAAATCAAAGAGAAAAGAAAAAAAAGGAGGAGGTGGGAAAGGGAAGAAGGACTCCACCTTCTAAACCAAGTTGGATTTGGTTTGGAAGGGGAGACCTTCCCCCCTTTGGCTCGGCCGACCCCCTTGGGGCTCCTTGAGCCCCAAGGCAAGGCCCCCCTCTCCCACCTATATATACGGAGGTTTTAGGGCTGATTTGAGACAACTTTTGCCACGGCAGCCCGACCACATATCTCCACGGTTTCACCTCTAGATCGCGTTTCTGCGGAGCTCGGGCGGAGCTCTGCTGAGATAAGATCACCACCAACCTCCGGAGCGCCGTCACGCTGCCGGAGAACTCTTCTACCTCTCCGTCTCTCTTGCTGGATCAAGAAGGCCGAGATCATCGTCGAGTTGTACGTGTGCTGAACGCGGAGGTGCCGTCTGTTCGACACTAGATTGTGGGACTGATCGTGTGACGGTTCGCGGGGCGGATCGAGGGACGTGAGGACGTTCCACTACATCAACCGCATTCACTAACGCTTCTGCTGTACGGTCTACAAGGGTACGTAGATCACACATCCCCTCTCGTAGATGGACATCACCATGATAGGTCTTCGTGCGCGTAGGAATTTTTTTTTTCCCATGCGACGTTCCCCAACAGGCGCGCCCCGATGGGTTGTGCCCTCCTCGTTGGCCTCCCGCACCGCCTCTTTGCTCTATAAATACCCCAATATTCCAGAAACCCTAAAGGGGGGGGGACGAAAATCAATTCAAGCCGCCGCAGAGTCCAGAAATACCAGATCCAATCTAGACACCATCACGAAGGGGTTCATCATGTCCATTGGTGCCTCTTCGATGATGCGTGAGTAGTTCTTTGTAGACCTACGGGTCCGTAGTTAGTAGCTAGATGGCTTCTGATACGTCTCCAACGTATCTATAAGTTTTGATGGTTTCATGCTATTATCTTGTCAAACTTTGGATGTTTTGCATGCCTTTTATATATTTTTCGGGACTAACTTATTAACTCAGTGCCAAGAGCCAGTTCCTGTTTTTTCCATGTTTTTGACCCCTTTTAGAGGAGGATTTTGAACGGAGTCCAAACGGAATGAAACTGCCAAAAAGATTTTTTCTGGAACACAAAAAGATCGGGAAGCCGGAGAATCAGGGCAGGGGGCCACCAGGGACCCCACAAGCCCTCATGGCGCGGCCACAGGGGCCCGCGCCCCTGGATTGTGGGCTCCCTGAGGCTCCTTTGCCCTAGGTTTTGCGCCTATATATTCCCTAAAATTCCATAAAAACCAGGAGATGATCGAAAGTACTTTTCCGCCGCCGGAAGCTTCTGTCTCCGCAAGATCCCATCCGGGGCACGTTCTGGTGCCCTGCCGGAGGGGGGATTTGGACACGGAGGGCTTCTTCATCAACACCATGACCTCTCCGATGATGCATGAGTAGTTCACCATAGACCTACGGGTCCATAGCTAGTAACTAGATGGCTTCTTCTCTCTCTTGCATCTTCAATACAAAGTTCTCCATGATCTTCATGGAGATCTATCCGATGTAATCTTCTTTTCCGGTGTGTTTGTCGAGATCCGATGAATTATGGATTTATGATCAGATTATCTGTGAATCTTATTTGAGTTTCTTCTGATCTCTCTTATGCATGATTTCATATCCTTGTAATTCTCTTCGAGTTGTGGGTTTTGTTTGGGCAACTAGGTCTATGATTTTTGCAATGGAAGAAGTGCTTGGTTTTTGGTTCATATCGTGCGGTGACCTCACCCACTGACAGAAGGGGTAGCAAGGCACGCATCGTGTTGTTGCCATCAAGGGTAAAAAGATGGGGTTTTCATCATTGGTTTGAGATTATCCCTTTACATCATGTCATCTTGTTTAAGGCGTTACTCTGTTCGTCATGAACTCAATACACTAGATGCATGCTGGATAGCGGTCGATGTGTGGAGTAATAGTAGTAGATGCAGAAAGTATCGGTCTACTTGTCTCGGACGTGATGCCTATATGTATGATCATTGCCTTAGATATCGTCATGACTTTGCGCGGTTCTATCAATTGCTCGACAGTAATTTGTTCACCCACCGTGATATTTACTATTTTGAGAGAAGCCTCTAGTGAACACTATGGCCCCCGGGTCTACTCCACACCATATTTTCAGCCTTACACTTTTTTACTTCGTTGTACTTTGCGCCTTCAGATCTCACTTTGCAAACAATCTTGAAGGGATTGACAACCCCTTTATAGCGTTGGGTGCAAGCTCTTTGTGTTTGTGCAGGTACTCTGGACTTGATGAGATTCTCCTACTGGATTGATACCTTGGTTCTCAAACTGAGGGAAATACTTACTGCTCCTGTGCTGCATCACCCTTTCCTCTTCAAGGGAAAAACCAACACAAGCTCAAGAGACGACAGAAGGATCTCTGGCACCACTGCCTGGAAGGACTTTTGTTGACGTAGCAGCTTCCTCTCTCTCTCTTGATTATCAATACAATGGTCTCTTGGAGATCCATATGATGTAAGTCCTTTTGCGGTGTGTTTGTTGGGATCCGATGAGCTTTGAGTTTATGATCAGATCTATGTTTTTATCCATGTAAGTTATTTGAGTCTTCTTTGATCTCTTATATGCGTGATTGATTATAGTCTCGTATTTCTTCTTTGATATTTGGGTTTTGTTTGGCCAACTTGATCTATTTATCTTGCAATGGTAAGAGGTGCTTTGTGATGGTTTCGATCTTACGGTGCTTGATCCCAATGACAGAAAGGGAAACGACACATATTTATCGTTGCTATTAAAGATAACAAGATGGGGTCTATTTCTACATAAATAGATCTTGTCTACATCATGTCATCGTTCTTATTGCAATACTTCATTTTTTCATGGACTTAATACACTAGATGCATGCTGGATAGAGGTCGATGTGTGAAGTAATAGTTGTAGATGCACGCAGGAGTCGGTCTATTAATCTTGGACGTGATGCCTATATAATGATCATTGCCTGGATATCGTCATGATTATTTGAAGTTCTATCAATTGCCCAACAGTAATTGTTTTCCCACCGTTTGCTATTTTTCTTGAGAAAAGCCACTAGTGAAACCTACGGCCCCGGGTCTCTTTTTTATCATATTTGCCTTTGCGATCTATTTTCCTTTGCTTTATTTTCAGATCTATTAAACCAAAAATACAAAAATACCTTGCTGCAATTTATTTGTTCCGCAATCTATTTATCCTATCTATCAATTTTACCTCACGTTATTTGCCTATCTTGAGACGCTGTATCCGAAAGAGATTGACGACCCCTTTAACACGTCGGGTTGCGAGTATTTATTATTTATGTACATGTGCTATTTACGTGGTGTGAGGAGGTTCTCCTACTGATGATAACCTTGGTTTCATCACTTAGGAAAATACCTACCGTCGTTATACTGCATCATCCCTTTCTCTTTGGAAAAATACCGATGTAGTTCTAGGCTTCTAGCTGACATCAGGCTGCGACCTTCTTCCCTCAGCTGCCGCGACCTGCTTGCTCTACTAGCCACGACCTTCTTCCACCATCTCCACACCACCATTCGGCCTCGAGGCAGTGCTCCAACCGGCCATGCTCATGGGTCACCACCCATCACCTGTGCCACTTCACCCCGGCGGAACGACCTGCCCGTCTCCCTCGACTCAGTCCTGCTCCGGCCAGCCAAATCTGAGCGCCTTCTCTGCCCACGCTTCTCAGGCGAGAGCCTCCTTTGCCGACTCCTAGGGCCTCTAGCGAGCGTCAGGCTCTTTATGTCCAATGTTCATGTTGATTTTTGCACACCACCATTTCTCTGCAGTAGTTGGTACATCAAAATCACCTATGAAAAAAAAAATCCATGATTCTAATGTTCTTATCATTTGTTTTGCAGTTCCACATCTTGACTAGCAATGTTTAAGTTACATCTTTGTTGCATATAATGCATCTCATATTCTGATTAGATAGCTTTATTTTCATTTTTTATTGGCCACTCTTTCAGATTCAGTGGGTGAATTCATAGAAAAACTGTTCACATCCTGCAATAAATTAGATGGTTATTTATAATTTTAAGAGTAATATACTGCAGTCCAAATGTTAGATTTCAGCAAGTCAATGTGTTCACTCAGGCCCTCCCCCGAAGCAGCGGCTGCGGTGAACGCCGGACCTCCATGACCGCTTCGTGCACGCCGTCGCCAGGCTCGGCGACCCCGACAGTGAGTCTTCCTTCCCCTGCCCCTCATGGCATAGAGCAACGCTGGTGATCCCTCACATGCTACTGACTTTGCTTGCATATCGACTCTGTTAATTTCTACCTGCAACAGAGGCAGCGCCCAAGGCAGTGCTGACTGCTGAGGCTGATAGCCATCAAAGGCCTCACTCTGTACCACCTCAAAAGCCACCTTCAGGTTTGTTCAGCAACGCTGCTCCACTGCTGCTCTTCGCTCATATCTCTTCACTTCTTTTCTCTTCTCTTTTGCAGTCCACTCCAGTTGTGTACTAGTTATTCCCGCTGACTCAAAATGAGTGACGTGGTTTTAGTTCAAATTAACACAGCGATGCTTGTTTTATCTTATCAGAAATACAGGCTGGGAAAGCACACCAAGAAATCCACACACCTGGAAATTGGCCAACAGTGGAGGTACATACACGCATACATACCTTACAATTGTTAATTACAGTCAACACCAAGATGCAGTCAAGCCAACGTTTCTCATTCTAAACTCCAAACTTGCCATCTTTGTTTTTAACAGAGTTTACCACGCAAGACATCAACTTTCAAGTTGGTGCACCTCTTGTTGTTCCTGATGGACGCGACGCCGCAAGGTAGCAAGCTACACATTTCACTAAGAAAAAAGTTTATGTAAAAGTGAAAAAACGTCTGTACAAAGAAACTCATGTATTACTTTCAGGAAAGTTCATGTATTACTAAGTGTGTGCACATATAATTTCTCTCTCCACATATATGTGTATGCTGTTTGTGCGTTTGTTCTTCCCAATCTACTTTAGCATTGACCAAGGTTTCACCAGCAAGGGAAACAACAGTTCAGCGCATACATGCTTCACATTGCTATCTTGCCCCATTATTCAATTAGTTCAATTGTTTTGTCTAGTTCTAGTTCTATACTATTTCTTTTGAAGTTCAATAGTGTGAGTGCAGGCAAAAAAGTGAGGTTTTGATATGTCAGTTTCAGTTTCAGAGATGCTTCAGTAAAAAGGCAAAACAAAAAGGAGCACGAGTCGTAGACCTCAAGGCTTCTCTCCATGGAGTACTTAACAAGGGCGTTTAAAAGCGGATCCTGATGTGTAGTAATTGTTTTCTTTGTTTTTATACTCCACCGGTACTAGCTTGAATCTAATTCTTTTTTTCATACAAATGGCTTTAGATTTCGATGGAGAAACGCAGCCTATGGGTACAGTTGGTGATGCAACTATTGATATTGTGTGTGATGCTGCCACTATGTGGAACAGGGGGGTTGGTTTGATCTAAATCTGTATTTCGATGAGCTCCCCCCAAAAGAAGAATGTTCGGCAGGTCAAATACAAAAAACAACTGAAGTTCAAAAATAATAGCAAGACTGGGATAAAAAAGAATAGGATCACTGTGTAACAAAAAAAGTATATTATTTGTAAGTATAATATACAGTGATAAAAACAATATACTTTTACCACCCTATAAAACTGAGAAGGTCAAATTAAGATAACAAAGAAATTTGATATGTATAAAATAAATATTTTCCCCATTTCTAGAAAATAAAACGTAAAATTTCAAACTAAATAACGGGACAGTTCAATGTTTATTAGAAAAACTCAAATAATTTACTAAAGAATGAAACCTAGAATGTAAAATTAAAAATAATAGAGCAAAATCGATGTGTATATAAAACGGATTTTCCCCCATTCTAAAAAATCCTAGAAGTTCAAATTAAAATAGCGGAGTGGTTCGATGTTAATTACAAAACTTGGATTTTTTCTATTACTAACAGAAATATAACCAAGAAGTCCGACTTTTAAAAATGGAGCAGCTAAAAAAAAATGGAGCAGCTTGATGGTTATAAAACACACAGATTTTTCCTCGTTACTAGAAAAAACCCACGAAATCTGCTCCATGTCAAACTTATCCCCACCATGGCACCACCCCACTCACTAGAAAGAAGTCCAACTTCTAAATATGGAGCACTTCGAAGTATGTAAAAAATTCAGATTTTTCCTTCTTACTAAATAATAAAATGAAGAAGTTGAAATAAAAAAGGCTGAGAAGTTCAAATGAAAATAGCACAGAAGTTTGAAGTTTATGAAAAAATTAGAATTTTTTTTCTCGTTACTAAAGATTAAAATGAATAAGTTTGAATAAAAAAGCTGAGAAGATCAAATTAAAGTAATGAAATTCCTTCCAAGGAAAACGGACCAGTTTTATTTTCCCTGTTTATAGAATAAATGCATAGAAGTTCAAAATAAGAAAACTGAGAATGTCAAAATAAAATAATGGAGTAGTTCGTCGTGTAAAAGCAACCCAAAGTAAAATAGAGTTAAGTTCAAGTGTACATGACGAGAAGGTCGAATTCTTCATGCAGTGTATTTTTCACGTCTTTGTTTCGCGATAAATGCACAACTCATGATCTCGTTGTTTTCGAGATTGCTTGAAAATGGCTAGCAATCAGAGAAAACCATGTACGTGAAAAAGTTTTGCATTTTCCGTAGCTTTTGAACGGTATATTATTTTCCCCACTCCGATAAAGTTTGTAAAAATTACGGCCAAAAAACGTTTTTAGCCATTTTTGAAAGAGACTTAAAACCATCAGAAATTGGAAAAAACAACCTACGTATAAAAGTTCTGCATTTGTTTTGGCCTTCGAACACCATATCATTTGCTCCATTCCGAGGAAGATTGAGAAATTAACGCAAAAATACGAACTCGGAACAACTTCTACCGTTTTCAAAGTTACTTTTAAAGGGTTCATAGTAGGAAGGAACTTTTTATATGAAAAATTGCGCATTTTCATAAGCCTTCCAATGCCATATATTTGCATCGATCGGAGTAGTCGTTTTGAAATTAACCCCGAAATATGAACCCGGCTGTTGAGTTTTAGAAATTCCGTCATTTTTGAATTTCCTCTTTAACCGTATGGAATTTGGAAAAACTTTTAATGTATGAAATGAGGGGATTTGCAGCAGTTATTCAACGCCATCTCATTTGCCTCATTTGGACAAACGGTTTAAAAATAGGATCGAAAATACGGTTCACATCTTTTTGTATGAACAAAAACGGTTTTGAAAACTGCTCTTATACCATGAAGATTTTGAAAAAAAAATCAACCTAGGTTTACCAGGGTGTCCATACCTTTCAAACGGTATATCGCAAGCACAATTTGGAGAATATTACTTGGATGAGTGGATGGAGTGTTACGAGCAAAAATCAGCACGTGAAAAATAGAGTGAAGTTCAAGTGAACATAGCTAGAAGGTCAAGTTCTTCACGAGGTGCATTTTCGAAGGATGTGTTTCGCGAAAAAGACAGAACGCATGATCTTTCTGTTTTCGAGTTTTCTAAAAAAGCTAGGAATCACGGAAAACTATCTACATGAAAAAGTTTAACGTTTTCTGTAGCTTTTGAACGGTCTATTATTTACCCCATTTCGATAAAGTTTGTAAAAACTATGGCAAAATGTTTTCTAGCAATTTTAAAAACTGACGTAAAACTGAAGGAATTGGAAAAAACAATCTACATATAAAAGTTTTGCATTTTCTCAGGCTTTCTAACGTCATATCATTTGCTCTATTCCGAGAAACCATTCAGAAATTAAAGAGAAAATACGAATTCGTTATAACTTCTGCCGTTTTCTAAATTACTTTTAAACCATTAATAGTTGCAAGAAACTTTTTAAATGAAAAACTGTGCATTTTCATATGCTTTCAAACGCCATATTTTTGGGGAACGTTGCATGGGAAACAAAAATTTTCCTACACACACGCAATACCTATCCTTGGTAATGATCATTTACGAGAGGGGAGAGTGAATCTGTATACCCTTGTAGATCGCTAAGCGGAAGCGTTAAGTAACACGGTTGATGTAGTGGAACGTTTCCGCGATTCAAATCGTCGCCGTCCCAAGGTCCGTCCCGATTTAGCACCGAACGGATGGCACCTCCGCGTTCAGCACACGTACGGCTCGATGACGTCCTCGCCTTCTTGATCCAGCAAGAGGGGCGAAGTAGTAGATGAGTTCCGACAGCACGACGACGTGGTGTCGATGGCGGTGAAACTATTTCCGCAGGGCTTCGCCAAGCACACCAGAAACTATGACGGAGGATGAACCAGAGGGGCGGGGTTGCCGGCACACGGCTTGGGGCAATCTAGATGTGTTCTAGGTGCTAGCCCTGCCCCTCTATTTATATGCTGAGCCCCGGGGTCGTTTCTTGGAGGAAAAAACCTCCTCAAAGTCGGTTTGGCACGAAAGGCAAGTGTCCTCCTCGGACTCCAGGACCAAACGCCAGGGTCCTCGGTGTCTGGCCCAAACGACAGGGTCCCTGGCATCTGGCCCATGGCCTTCGCAAAACCCCTTTTGCACCTTCCTAAAGCCTCGTGGGCTTTCCCCTTTGGCCCAAATAAAGGTGTTCTCGTACCCGAACATTTCGGGAAACATCCGAAACCCCTTTCGGTGAATTCTGAAACATTCCGGAGACCAAACACTATTATCCCATATATCAATCTTTACCTCTGGACTATTCCGGAGTACCTCGTCATGTTCGTGATCTCATCCGAAACTCCGAGCAACCTTCGGTCACCAACATAACAACTCAATTATGCTTATATCATCACTTAACCTTAAGTGTGCAGACCCTGCGGGTTCGAGAACTATGCAGACATGACCGAAACACTCTCCAGTCAATATCCAATAGCGGGACCTGGACATCCATATTGGATCCTACATATTATACGAAGATCTTATCGGTTGAACCTCTATGTCAAGGATTCACATAATCCCGTATATCATTCCCTTTGTCCTTCGGTATGTTACTTGCCCGAGATTCAATCGCCGGTATTTCCATACTTATTTCAATTTCGTTACCGGCAAGTCTCTTTACTCGTTTCATAATACAAGACCCCGTGGCTAACTCTTTAGTCACATTGCTTGCACGGCTTGTTTGTGATGTTGTATTACCGAGTGGGCCCCGAGATAACTCTCCGTCACACGGAGTGACAAATCCCAGTCTTGATACATGCTAACTCAACGGACACCTTTGGAGATACCTGTAGAGCACCTTCATAGTCACCCAGTTACTATGCGACGTTTGATACACACAAGGCATTCCTCCGGTGTCAGTGAGTTACATGATCTCATGGTCATAGGAATGTATACTTGACATGCAGAAAACAATAGCAACAAAATGACACGATCATATGCTACGTTTATAGTTTGGGTCTTTTCCATCACATCATTCTCCTAATGATGTGATCCCGTCATCAAGTGACAACACTTGTCTATGGCTAGGAAACCTTAACCATCCTTGATCAACAAGCTAGTCAACTAGAGACTCACTAGGGACACAATGTTGTCT
Organism: Hordeum vulgare subsp. vulgare; assembly: GCF_904849725.1. NCBI lineage: Eukaryota > Viridiplantae > Streptophyta > Magnoliopsida > Poales > Poaceae > Hordeum > Hordeum vulgare. Next base: position 44,202,896 of record NC_058524.1, read on the forward strand.
ATATATCGACACATGCATTTATGTTTCCATTCAATACAGTTATAGCATGGATAATAAACAAGGATACAAATCTATATATTTAACTTCATGTTTAAAGGAGAAGGAGTCGTCAAGAACCGAAGTATCTTCGGTCAAACAAGAAAGGAGGAACGTGCCTCGCAAGCCTGAACCCCATGACGTCTACTATGAAGGAGCATTTTGGTATTGGAGGCTAGTTGTGGGGCTACTAAGGGATTTCAGGACTAGGGTGTCCTCGGGCCGCTTACCTATCCGTAAGGGCCGGTCTCTCTAGCATGTTCAGCCATTGACACAAGTATTGGATTCTAGATGGACTCTTCCGAAGAATTGGC